>NC_133122.1:32585116-32900950 GCF_033568475.1 Henckelia pumila
AGGATATCAGCTCCTGCATCATGGAAATAGATTGGTGGTGTCTTTACCTTGTACCAAGGTGTTTGATCTGCTCCTCCCACAAGGATTTCTGTTTGTTTTATTCCTTTGCAAAGAATTAAAATTCTTCGAGAGAAATCTCGTCCAGCAATTTTTGGCAAGTCCTCTTCACATTCTTTAGGAAAGACTCATCTTTTTGCTGTACAAATTCCTGCTCCTGAGTCAATATAAGCTGCAAACTATTCAGCCTTATATTGTTCGTATAGCATCCCAATTGGAATGTAGATGAAGAAAGGACTTGTTGTCATTTTACTTAAAGGGATTACTAAATGGTCCTGCCATTTTTGGTAAACTGCATTGTAACTCAGTAATCCGATTAAGACTATTTAGCCTTAATACTTCTAAGGTCTCAGTAGGTAGAGTATTGTTACTCTTTTCTACTTCTTCAATGCGTTCTAGTAAATCATGCTCATGATTTACTAATCTCAAAAGTTGCTTCTTCCTCTGTTTGTGAACAGAGTTCTCGAATTTGATTAAGGGATTGTCCCTTATCCAATTCTCTTGGTTTTCCATCTCGTAGAATTTTTATTGAATCCTCAAAGTCTTTTATTTTTCCATGAACTTTATTCCCTTTTCAAGGCATTTCCATGGTTTATGATCCTCCAGAAACTCTAGACCAAAAATGAGCTGATCCACTTCTTTTCCTGGAATTCCCCAGATTTGAACTTCTAATTCTCTAATATTTATCACTCCTTGGTAAGTTTCTTTTTTCTGTTGTTCCAAATAGTAAATCGAGTTACAAGGCAACTAGTTCCAATGACTTGTAATTTCGAATACTATTTTCACTTCTTTCCATCCTTCTGGAGATCTAAGTTTTCCTATTATAGAAAACTCTTTTTATTCTGGTGAAATTTCTTGAATAGGAGATTTGTCCCATCTCCTACTTGTCATTCGGTCTCCTTGGAAAGATAACCTTCGGGGTTCTATTTTAAGGTCTCTATATAGAACTGGTCTGTCTTGAATTTGAATGTCTGTTTCCTGAATTAAAGGAAACTCGATTCTTTCCGGGTATATTGCTTGAGCAACTTTCCCAAAGATCTCTGGAATTTCAATGAACTCATTTCTAATAAATAATTCAGAATGATGAGTATTAGAAAGAGCATATGAAATTTGATATGTAATAGAATATGGTCTATTACCTTCCATCATTAGTCTTTTTTTCTTGAAGTTTTTATGCAACGTCAAGGCTCGACTAAAGTCCCTGTCAGCTAAATTGTAGGCTATTCTTGGATAAATAACTCCTACAATTTTTCCTGCACAAATATTTCCTGAGATACCCAATACAACATCTTGAATATTCCTCATTCTTTTATCACATACTACGATATCTATGTGTGAATATATTCCTTCCTTAAAAGTTGCCTTATTCATTATTTGGATTGCTCCAATATGAATCTAAGACATCATCCTTGCTACCTCACTTTTCAGCTTTTACAATTCCTCTCTTATTTCTTCGAAAGGAATTAACTGCATCTCTATTTGATTACTTGTTGACTCCATAGAGATTGTCATTTCCCTTCTGGATACTTTGTAAATCAAATGATGTCTTCTTTGTCTAAGCCCTAGGTTGCCTAAGACTCTTTCTACTTGTCCTGCCGAAAATCCTTGTTACTTCTGTAACGTTGGATTTTCTCTCATAATCCTTTGGACCATATTATGAGATATAGTGGTTTGACTAAAGAACTCAGCCAAACTCTCATTTGTTTCATGTCGAAACACTTCTTCTTTATTCTGATTCTGATTCTGATTCTGATTCTGATTCTGATTCATCAATATATCTTCTTCGTATATGCTTTCATATGAGGGGATATCCTCAAATTAATATACTTGGCTAGATCTTGAAAGAAGACCGCATCATCCATATCCGGCGTTGCTTCAAAGAGTTTAACTCCTTTTTTCTCGTTTTCTGGACAGTTTGTAGATATATGTCCTTTAGCTCCACATGTCCAGCAGTTGCAATCTTTGAAACTTTCACTTGCTCTTGTATGAGTTCTTCTCAAAGTTCTTCTAGATGGTGTTTTTCCCCTGCTTTGTGATGTGTTTGTTGCTGGGGATGTTCTTGTAGGTCCACTTCTTTTTTTCGATCTATAAGATCGAGCCTTTTGTTTGGACCAAAATGTTCTTGGTTTCCAAGAACTTCTTCGTCTTTTATTATAGGGATTATTTCTGAATTTCTTCCTTTTAAATTCCTATGATCTATTTACAATGATTTTTGGAAGATCATTTTCTCTACAACATAAAGGTGTACGTTTATCTATACCCCTTATTTTCTTGTAGTTCTTCTGTAATGCTGCCATGTGACACCATTCTGCCAATTTTTCTTTCAAAAAGGAGGCTCGTCTTTCCAATGTATCAAGATTACCTGGAACATATTCTTTAATCAGCATTTCTCTCCAGGGACTTTGCATTTTTGCGAAAAATAGTTGAATAGCTACATTTTCCTCGACTCCCAAATTCCATCTGTATTTAGTGAATAACTTAATGAATTCATCAACTAAGCAGATATCATGTAACTCGAGGCTATACAGAGCTTGAGTATATCTTCTCTTTTTCTCTGTATCTTGATTATTGAAATAGTCTACACCTATGAATTGTGCTTTAAATAGGGTGGTCATTCTTCCTCCAATCTCGCTGAGGGATTCTCCTGCTAAGATTGACTCCTTAGTTTCTGGCATATTTATCTCCCATGCGATTTTAATAGATCGCATTAGAAAAATTTCTAGAAGTTTAATGAATCCTTCTTTATTGAGATCTAATGTCCCTGCTGCAATTCTCATAGCTGACGTCCAATCATCTATAAGATCTTCTCTGTTTTTTAAGTCCAAAACATCAAGGTTTAACATAACCCTATAAGGATGTATCGGATCTAAAACAGTTTTTCCATAAGAAGTTTGATGTAGTGGTATCTTACTCCTTCTTGATCTGGTTCCTGCTGGATGTGAATTTTCTCCAACATGGAATTCACTATGTGGTTTTTCTGTTTTAACCACATATCTTGGGGGATTCCCTATGGGTTGTTCACCCTCAGGGGAATTCATTTTTAGATATACTACTTTGAGATTCGCAAAATAATCCGCAAGATCTTGTAGATCTTCGAGATTTAATCTTTTTAAAGTAGTCATCAGATAGTGTTTTTCTCTGATACTGTTTTTATAAGATTAATCATCATTTAATCATCAGTTAGAGGTTTTTGAACCATTTTAGTTTTGCCTTTCTGATGTAACAAAGGTTCTGTACCAAACGAGAGTGGTAACCTTCATCCTGTATTTCCTTTTCTAGAACCAGAAGTGTGTTCTAGATTTATGATTTTAGTTTGAAGATCCTTTAGAGTTCCAAGAATTTCTTCTTGTTTCTTAAGGATTTCTTCAATCTTTCGAGGTATTTCATACAGTTGTTTGCTGTAATATTGTACCGTCTTTTGAATTTCTCTAAGATCTCCCGAGAGCTTAGAAGAGTCTGGGGTAATTTTTAGAAATTGGGAGTTAGAAATCATATTTCTTAATCCCTTCAGATTTTTCAAAACCCAGATCTTGTTGTAAAGAATCTATTTTTACTAGATTCACATGTTTAAATGAAATTCCTCTTGTTCAAACATTCATTTGAATTCATGTTTTGTTAAAATCTTCTCCAAAACAAAGAAAATATGATTTAACGAATAATATTATGTCTGAATAATTAATCTAAAGCTCTGATACCATTTTTGCAGATAATTCAAAGTTCCATAATTGAGCACAATCATTGCATAAATGAAGTACATAAATGCATAAATTGGGTACAAGAATTAAACATTGGATTTGACCATTTTTGGTGGTCCTAGGGAGTTTTAAGAAAGAATTTTTATTGTAGGAATTTATAAAAAAATTAGGTTTGGGTTTAGGGATTTATTCACAATTCACTCTTGAAAATGTCTTCCTAAAAAAATTCGTGAAAATGCCTACTCCAATTCTAAAAGTTCGAAACTTGCCATATATTTCTCACACCAATATGTTCAAAAATTTCGCATCAAATAAATTGAATTACCTCGAACCGGTAATCAACGAACTAATTTATTCAACAAACCAAGACGAATGATCTCAATATATTTCTGTGTATCAAAGAAAACATGTGAGATGGATCGTCCGAAGGCGAAATCACTCCAAATCTCAAGTCAGTATGAATTTGATAGAAAATATATGAAAAGCGTATAGAAAAGACATATATGAGATTGTAGTAACCCAGATTCTATTTTTAGATAATAATATGATAAACATGATTAAGGGTTGGTAATTACTCAATTTCGGAGTGTTATTGGACTTCGGAAGAGAATTTGGGCTTTTGACTTTGGGCCGGATCGAAAGCTCCGAACCCAGATCGGAAGTTCCGATCCCAGCCACTTCGGAAGCTCAGCGGAAGCACCGAGATCGGAAGCTCCGATCCAGGAACGGAAGTTCCGATCTCCGGCTGCCAGCAATGCTCGATGACTCAGCCGCGAGTTTTGACAAGTGTCGAACGGAGGGCAGATCGGAAGCTCCGATCGTCGGATCGGAAGTTCCGATCCTAGCGTGTCAAGCATGCACACAGTGAGCTGGATCGGAAGCTCCGATCCCGAAATCGAAAGTTCCGATCCTGGCCGGGAATTTTGCCTATAAATAGGGCTTTCCAGATTCATTTCTAAATACGAATTCCCAAGTTTCTTTCTTTAGTTATATAGTGTGAGATATACACTTGAGGGCCCTATCGGTTTTAATAGAGGTTCTGGAATAACCAAGGTGTGGTTATAGTCATCCGGGACTAGCGACTCCAAAGGGCTATCTACGGACGAAGGTATGGTCCGGGAATCTATTTAAGTTTTGGGAGTACTTATTAGCTTAGTTAAGGCTTATAGAATTTATGTAGTGATACGGTGAACTTTTGAATATAGGCTTGGAACCTAGGATCCTACTATACTTGAACTAGCCTAGAGGTACGTACACATTGACTGAGATTGCCAGCGAGTATTCATGTTTATATGTTGCATTTATTTGACATTATTATATGGCATGAGATATGATTTACCGTTTTCTATATTCATATGTCATGTGCATATACACGTTGAGCCTATACCTTGTTATACCTGACTATAGAGCCGCTCAGCTCTATACTCGATAGTCTGTCACTGAGAGTACCGCGACGGCGGGGGAATTTATGTCTGTCTACTCTGGTGTACTAGACGAGTGTGGTTGCACCCAGAGGTTGATCCGTGCGGTGGCAGCACTCATGTGGCGCCGGTACTGAGCATGATTTTTCGGATGACCCGTTACCAGTCATCATGTTGCATGCATCATATATTTACGTGTACTCATGTCTATGTACTGGGCGTTATCGCTCACGTCCTAGTTGTTATCTTGGACACCCTATTCCATGGGGTAGGTCGCAGGATGGACGGAGCTGGTAGTTCAAGGCAGGACTAGGGAGCAGAAGCCTTGAGGATTTCATTATACAGCAGGATTCGATATAGCTGTATAATGTTTACTGTTTAAGTTTTCGATTTGGTTGTATCACTACAGATTTAAGCCTAGATTTTATTACTAAGCTGATGTATTTTATGGTTATGTTTCCGCATGTTTTTACTCTGTTAAGTATTTTGCTGTATTAAGTTTAATGCATGTTATTAGTTGTCAGTTAATAGGTGATTCCATGCAGGGTCACTACAAAGATTGTGTATGAGACATATGGAAACACATATAAATGTATAAAAGAAAGTGTAGAATGCATATGAGCGTGTAAAACATATGTAAGACGTATGTAAAATGTATCACGTATGGGATGCGTATGGAAGCGTATAAAAACATACTCTAATAAGGGTTGAAGATCCCTATTTATAAGAAGATAGTCTCAATCCATATAAATTTTTAATGTATAAGAAACCTAGATCCATGTAATATTCTGATATATTTCTAAGATATATAAAAAAAAAATGAAAGAATTTTTATCATATCATCGTATATATACGATATAATTTGAATATTTCTCCTAGATTTGCGTGGATTTCTATCCAAGCCTAGCAAGCATCAGAGGACTGGGCCTTAGTGAAATAGTGATGAAATATTATATATAGTCGATGTATTGGAAAGCTTTACGTGTGTTTATGTATGTATGTATGTATGTATGAGTGTATCAACCAAATATTGAAATTTGTAACTTTAATTGCTTTCTAAAGAACATCTATTTTTCCAATTAATAAGCTGGTAGAATAGCGGGAGCAGTGGCAAAACACACTAATTTCAATTGAGAGTTATATAGAAATTTTAGTAGTGTTTTAAGAGCTTGTAGAAAGTACGTACTTTCTAGATTCTAGCTGTATGAAAATAATTTTCAGTGTTTTTTAATGTCAACTTTAACTTCTATAACTTTTAGCAAAAAATTAGAAAAAGAATATGATGTTTTTACTTACTTCTACTTTTTAGTTTATAAAATTATAAGTTGATATTTATAAAATTAAAATATTAATTATATTACATAATTACTCTTGATTTATTTGACCTAATTTCATCTCCTCGTATGAGTTTTTAATAGTTTCTAATAGAATCTATGAATTTCAAATATTTTATATTATTTAAATAATATCTTGCATTTTTTATATAATTTTCATTTTCAGTTTTTTTTTATACATATTTTGAGTATTTATACAAATTTTGTCATTTTTATTTTTATTAATCTTATATAGTTTTCAAGCATTCAAGTTATAAAAAATAAATAAAATTGACATAATATTCATAATGTAATACAAAAAAATTTAACACGTGTTTAATGTTGTGACTATTAAAATCTAAATAATTAAAAGAGGTCAATTTTATATAGTTTAAGGGTATGGTTGTCATTTGACTAAAAAATAAGCTTGTAATTAATTAAGTAATTATTCTCCAAAAACTTAAAACTTTAACTTGTATTAACTTTAAATTTCTATTTCCAAACACTCCTAGCTTATTTTAACTTCTCATCAACTTCAAAATAATTTTTAAAAAAATCACTTTTAAATAAGCAAAACTCTCCCAAAAACTCCTTAGTATAAGGAATTGACAATCTTCAACTTTTACACCCAAGCTGGAAGAATCGGAAGTTGGAAAATTTAAAGCTTCGATCACTAGGGGTGATCACATTTTATTTTTTTTGTTGCGGTTTTATATGTAAAATCGTTTTCGCGGTTTTCGGCGGTTTTAAGCGGTTGTGGTCGGTTCACGTTTTTTTTTTAATGATAGGTAAAATGAAAAAAAAAACTATTCAAATTATTAGAATAATGAATAAAAACTATAATAAACAAAATAAAACTAAATAAAATAACAATCAAACGACAAAAAAAAGTTAATCAACTATAATATTTGTATAAAAAAGTAGTAAATAGATTATGAAGAGAGAAAGAGGGAAATTTTTTTTGAAGTGTTGGGAGAGAAGAGAGTGGAGGCGGCATATGATCGAATCTATTGTGTATAATGTATATACAATGTGTTATAAATATAACTCTAGCTAAATACCACTATACACGACGGTGCGGTGCGGGGCGGTTTGGGCCAAAAATTATAACCGAATCATGGCGGCGGGGCGGTTTCCATTTTTTTTTAAAACCGCAGTTATTTCAAAAAATGAAATACGATGGTGCGGGGCGGTGCGGGATGGTCGATTCGGACGGTTTTTGAAAAAATGTGATCACCCCTATCGATCACAATCATTGCATCTTATTCACACAAATTTTTTTGAAAGTGCAAATCTTTAAGCCAGCTTAAAGCCTCTCGAATTTCCAAAGCTTCCGTTGTAGTGGATCTTGTATACCCAAAATACTACCTTGAATAGCTCCAGTTTTGTTTGTTTGTTTTTCCGAAGCAATCAGCGAATCGAGTTGCTAATGCTTTGACCATGCTTTGACTAGGACAGTAGGTTCTTTGCAGGGACGGAACTATATAGGGGGCTAGACTAGGCTGAATCAGCCCATATAGTTAGTGTATGTATATATATATATATATATATATATATATATATATATATATATATATATATATATATATTTATTGAGTTAATTATATATATTAATTATTATTTGCAATTGATTGGGTTTTTTAATTTATTGATATACATGAGTTTTATTTAAGTTATTTAGGCTTCTATATTTTGTGTTTATATAGACCATTTCATGGAACATTCAATATATTGAACATTATATGCTATTGAGTACAAAATAACATCATAAATTCAAAGTAAATCTATAATTATGTACATTATCACATTAAAAAAATTATACTTTATAAAATATAAAACAATTATTCAACTTATTTTAAAGAGAAATTTTTTTGATTCATTAACCCATCAAATTTTCAATTTTTTTTATAAAATATAATTTAATTATTGAAATGCATTCACTGTTGAATATAGAAAATATTTATAAGGATATTGTTATATTAAAATTTTGTGTCATTACTAGCATGATTGATATTCAATTTTTTTTAAAATCATAAACAAGTTGAAAGATATATGAATAATAAAATATTAACATAAATCTAATATGTATATTGACCCTATGAGTTTTATTCATATTTTTTTCATATAAAATTAGCCCCTCCCTACCGCAAAATCCTGGTTATGTCACTGGTTCTTTGCCTAGTTTGAAAGGCCGAGTCACTCCTTTGCCTTTTTTAAAAAAAAAATTCGGATATATATTTGATTAACTATGCTTAATGAATTACTTTATTTTTTGTTAAAAAAAAAAGAATGACACTTCGGGCATACATAAGGCATCTTTTATATATCTTTGCGAAATAGTCTACGCATTTAAGTTGTTATAGGAATACATTGTAGTAAACCATTTTTTTAACCCATACAAGACAATTCTTGGGTTTGCTGATAACCCCCTATGAAAATTTTTTAAGATAATAACCCCCTGTAATACTAAATCTGTAGCATACACACCCTTTTTTCAGCTAAAAAATGACGATAATACCCCTACTTAAATAAATAATTAAATTAATTTTGTTTTATAATTCTATATTTAATTGAATAAAATAATCAAACTTTAGTTAAACGACTATAAAAATTATATATAATTATTTTTTTATTAATATTTGTTATACACGAAATATTTTTTAATAGTAAATTTTATTATTACATTAAATTACGTAATAAGTTTAATTATTTTTTTAAATACAATTTAATATTTAAATTAATTAAAGTGATTGTATAAATAAATTTAATTGAAAATATAAGTTAATGTATTTGTGTTTTTATTTAAATTTTTAATAAAATGTGATAAATTAAAGAGTTTATAAAAGTCAAAGGGCATTTTCGTCATTTTTTAGCCAGAAGAGATGTGTATGCTACAAATCTAAAATCACAGGGGATTACTAGCTAAAAAAACTTTCATAGGAAATTATCAGCAAATTCGAGATTTCACATGATGATATATGTCATTTTTCCATTGATTTTAGATGGAGTTTTTTAGTTCGGTGGCTCTAGCTACTCGCTCTCCTTCTCCCCCCATTTTCCCCCGATTTAATTTAATTTGGCTTTATTCTGCCGACAAAAAAACACGATTCCTCACACACCACACAAGTATGTAAAAAGGGGTGGGGTGGGGTGGGGTGGGGTGGGGGGGGGGAGGTGTGAAACTATTAAGTTGGTGTTCGAAGTGATTAGTGTTCATTGTGGTTTATTGTTCATTGTGGTTTAATTGGTTAGTGTATTTTATAAAAAATTGTGTTAGTTCGAGATTTTATCTAGTATGCATTGAAAGATAGTAAATGTGAGTTCTCACGTCATAAAAATATAAGCTCCTCGTTTCCATACTATACATATCATGCTTAAAATATATACTTAACTATTTCTATAATATCTTCAAGTGAAAACATTATCTTACGTTAACTATTAATTTTTTATAAGAAAAATTATTAATTTATATTTAGATATATAATCTATAATTTTATATGCCTACTTTTTTGAAAGAAAATTCATCCAACATTTACTGGTTGCCCATATGGTCTGGGGAGCCAGCCCAACCAGAAATGAAAAGATGGGACATACAGATTTGTTCACGGGTTCTGAAATTTGATTTGAAATGGCCCTTTTCCACGTTTTGAACTTTTGCTTTTAATATTTCTGAATAAATTTCTGAATCATGAAATCATATATCATAAATGATGGATAGGTTTCTATTTCTTTCTTTTAGCATCTGTTTTTGTTTTTATTTTACGCAAAATTCACAAAATTATTAAGCAGATTTAGATCTTTTGATAAAAGGTGCATGGGAATTTAATGGATGAAACGACTCCATTTTTTTAAATATCTAAAATCAATTACGTACGTACATTGGGCTATACACAAGATTAAAAGCAAAATGATTAAAAATTTATAATTCAGATAATTTTCAGGATCGATCCAACCATACAAGTTTGATGACTAAACTGTGTACGTGTTTGAATAGAGCGACTTAAGTTAGACAGGAATTTGATTCCATGACATGACATGATTTAAATTATTTAACAAAAAAATCTTGTGAGAAGTTGAATCTCTTTGTCTGATTATGAAAAAATATTATGTTTTATATTGAAAAAATATTCCTTTTTAGTTTAAATATTGATCAATCAGTCGACCCATCTCACATAAAACATGCTCACTATTTCAAACTCACCCTCATACTGATTATACATAAGGTAAATATGATATCAAAACATTTTAGCAAATGTACAAGAATATTTTGAAACTCGAGCATTAATAAAAGAAAAGAGGTTACTTAAAAAAAAAAAAAAATAAAGAAAGATGAAATTGTATTTTTGGTCTGTAGTTTGTTCGTACGACTTTGATTTTTTGTGTTATATATTAAATTATAGTTTTGAAAACGTATTTTTTAATTTTTGACAATTTTAGTTATTTTTGACTGAACGTGCTGAATGTTGAGTTGGCATTACACGTGTCAGCTCCATATCAAAGGATAACTAAACTGAAATTTGATAATATAGAGAATCAAAATTATAAAAAAAATAAATAAATAAAAGGGAAAAATAATTTTCTAATACTTTAACTTGTTGGTTTATTAACTTTTCAAAGTTTGGTTTTGTTTTACTAACTTATAGTTTTTCGTTTATTTTGGGTCAATTCATGCTAAACGTGCATGTAAACGAAAAATTATGATGTGGCAACAAAAAAAATACTGAAATGTCGAGTTGACGTCAGCAATTTGAACAAAATAATCCATATTAAAAGTTATTATACCAAAACAAAACTTTGAAAAAATCAATCAAAGTTAATATAAAAAAAAAATTTTAAAAAAAAGACAAGTTAATATTAAGCCAACCATATAAAATTACAAAATCAGAAACACGATATATATATATATATATATATTTTATGCGAATTTTAATGAGTATGATATGCCCATATCCATACGGCCATATGCATGAATGTCCTTATGTCCCCACCCCATAAATGCACCTTACGTAACCACACATTTTGCTAGCAACCCACTTTATATATATTGCCACGAGCAGCTAAGCTAGCACACCATAATTAATTCACAGTGTGATCAGATCGAAATGGGGCGTTTTGCTAATGTTTTCTTGGTCTTCATGCTTGTCATTCTCATGGGTTGGTTAATTTTCTTTCCTAGCTCATAATTCTACTTTTTTTGCTACTTGCAACACTAGCTATTTTCATCTCAATTACTGATCTATACATGATTTTTGAGAATTCATTCCTATATATATATCGAATATTATTAATTTGACGTATATAATTTTGCTAACCCAATTGATGTAACGTTGAAAATATATAGGGACAGGGCCAATGATAGGAGAGGCGAGGTTCTGCGAGTCTCAGAGCTATCGTTTCAAAGGACCTTGCGTGAGAGACACCAACTGCGCATCGGTTTGCCACACCGAGGGCTTTCCCGGCGGAGATTGCCGAGGATTCCGCCGCCGTTGCTTCTGCAAAAAGCCTTGCTAGCTACTTAATTAATTAAACCTTGGCCGATCTCTCCTCTCTAATAAATTAAATGCTTGCTTGGATTGATTTGGTCATAGGTTTTAATTGTATGCATATGCATATACATCGATCTATCTATCTTTTGCGTGAGACAATATTATTTTGTCTTTCGGTTTGTGTACGTTGTTATTAAGGATGCAGCTGGCCAATTTGTTATTAGCTAGTCTCTTGTGTGGAGACTAGTTCATTATGATGAGGTGTAATCATAATAATAATCCATCTTTATGATGGTTAAGTTAAATTATATTGGTTTCTCATCCTTAATTTGGTGTATGTAGACTTTAATTTTAGTGCAACACTTGTATAGAATATAGATGAAAGCATAATGGAAAACTTGTACGTTCTTAGGTTAGGCCAGAGACGTGAGAGAACATTGATACCAAATAAGGTCTGATTCGGTAAATTCGGGGAAAAAAGATAATTACAAATAAAAATTGAAGTTACATGAATCATGATGATCAAAACTAAATTTTGACAAGATACGTTATTAAGAAGAAAAAAAAAACAGACTAATTTACATGGATCAAAATATCAATGTACTTTTAATCCAATTTTGTTGTAACACTGATATGGTGTTGAAATTGTCAGCATTAATAATATTTATTTTCATGATATCATTATTCGGTATCATGCTATCACTTCATTAAAAAAAATGACTAAAACAATAAGAGATTAAAAAAATTACTAAGACCCAATGTTATAAATGAGAAGACTAAAATCATTTTTTTTTTAAAGAATAAAATACCGAGAGATTAAAAAAATTAAATTTACTAAGACATAATTTTATAAATTCGAAGACTAAAATCGTGTCTACGTTTTTCGAATATTTAATTTTTTTTTTAAAAAAGGTGTAAAATAACTCGTGAGATGATTAAATACATAGCTAGAAGGTCCTGGCTCATTTTGCTTGGACACTTTGTTTTCCACCAACGAAAGTTAAAAGCTGCCTCCATTATTTAGAGAATGGGTTACAAAGTATTTGGTGAAAGGTGTCGATCGATGCTTGTGAACGTGTAGGATTTAAAAGGATAATATTTTGTAAAGTAATTTGTCATATGAAATAAGTGGGGTCAGATTAAAAACTTCTCAACCTGTCAAATAGAGGCCCGACCAGTCAAATTAGACACAAAATTGGCTAGTTTGTTGGACTTACGCTTTTCGTCACCTTAAATAAATGGGTTAGATTATTAATTTTCCGACCTACCAAAAAAATAGGTCATCTGATCATCTTGTTAACTCATTTTGACATGTCTAACTGTGAGAGTAAATTAAGTAACTTATATATACATATATATATATAGATATAATGCAAAAGCTTTAGTTATCAATCATGTCTAGCTCTTAGTTTCATACTCATGTTTATGCATCGGGAACTCAGAAAAGTACTTTAATTAACAACACACATCTAGCCATCCCCGTCATCTACGTGGACATTAAGATTGTGTTAGATATATGGTTTGCTACGTATAAGTAGCGGTGTGCAATCGATTAAAACTAAATCGATCGAACCGAAATTTTTAGAAACCGAATCGACCGATTTATTTTTTAACAAATCGAACCGAACAAATTTGTATATTAAAACTGACTAAACCGAACCGATAAAAAATCAGTTATTTCGGTTTTCGGTCGAAATAACTGATTTTTTATTTGTTTTTTTACATGGTTTTTTTTAAAAAAAATTAAACGTATTTTTGTGTGCACAAATTTTTCCATTGAATTTACAAGTATTTTTAGGTGCATAGGCCTTTACCAAATTTTTTTTTTTTAAAATAAAATTTTACATGCGCACAAACTTTCAATCGAATTTGAGATGAATTTTCAATGTGAAAATGAAAATAAATTGTGGTGTTAGGATTTAAATCAAAAATTTTAAAAATATGTGATGCTTTTTTGTTGGGTTAGTGAGTTTGACTTCTAACAAATTTGGATATATGTATTTATAGTCTAACAACAAATAAATAATTATAGTTAAAAGGTAAGACCCAATATTAATTTTTTAATTATATAAAAAAATTTGGTTTAATCGGTTTAATCGATATTTTTTTTAAAATAATCGAACCGAACCGATTAAACCGACTTAACCGATATTTTTTAAAAAATTAACCGATCAAACCGAATAAACCGAACCAAATTTCCGATCTTTTTCGGTTCGGTCGATTTTCTTGATTTGACCGATTTTTTGTTCACTCCTAAGTACAAGTTCAATAATATTGAATAATAATTGAATTCCCAAGGGAATTTTTCTTAATCTTGTCATCTTTTTTGACGTCAATTAATGGGTGTATTCGATATATTATACTTTTCCTTAAAAAAACTAATAGAAAACTTAGGTTTCGCCATACACCACTAAAGTTAAAGCTAAAAGAGTTCACTAGAAAATTAATACGAGAAAACTGTATTTTTTTGTCTAGTAATTTTGTATTTTGCGATTTGGTTTTCAATATTATCAAATTTCAGTTTTTTAGGAATGTATTTTTTTTTAATTTCTTGAAATTTTAATCTTTTTTCATCGGGAGTATTGATGTGACACTATACACGTCAATGCCACATTGGTTAAACGTCAGTACCAAGTCGAAAAATGACTAGAATTGGGGAAAAAAAAGAAAGATAGCAAAAAAAAACTGAAATTGACAATATAAATAACCAAAATCGAAAAAAAACAAATATATATATAAAAAAAACAAATTTCCCAATTAATACTTGCGGAAATATATGTACATATACATCTATTCATCGACACTTACTGGAGAATAAAAGCAAGTATAATGAGGAATATGCCCAAATAATTGCAGTACTACTCTGAAATATCTATGAACCCCACCAAATTAAAGCCTCGAGACATTACAAACGCGTCATATCTATTCTTGCCACACTTGGCCTAGCAATCCACTTTAAACACCAAAAGAAGCTCACAATAATTCATCACTTTGGTAGTGTGAGAAATGGGGCGTTTTGCTAATAAATATGTTTTCTTTATGTTCATGCTTGCAGTGTCGGGACCTGAGTTTTTTTATGCATGAGGCAATCATAAAAATATTGGTGCCCTTAAAACTTAACATTTATATTTTTTTATCGATAAATATGATAGTATAAATAACATTACTTCTACAAATAAAATTAAAAATAGATAAAAATATGTCATAAACAAATACTAATAAAGTCAAGATCATCCAAACAAAATGTGAAATTCATGTTTTGAACCAGTACATATTCACTTGAATATTGATCGTCTCTTAGTTTTGGAAGCGAAAATATTGATTAATTTTGCATAATAAGTGTTATCAAACACTTATTTTCTTGATTGATGCATAGCCAAATCATTTATCTTTCATATAACATAGTTGATTGGAGATGAGTTTCACAAAACTTCAACTTGAAAAATCCTCTTTTGGTAAATACAAACTTTGATGGATCACAAAAATTATGCAGCCAAGTGTTGAAAAATATCCTAAAACGAATCAATAAATAGAGATCGAGTGATAACGAGCTTGATTATCATAGAATAGTGGGGATTTAATTGATTTTTAGCAAGAACGCTAGATAGATATTTCGAAATGATTATCGACTCCGTGCCCACCATGTACAAGTCATGAACTCACTTATTGTACTGGCCAACTCACTTATTGTACATAGTGGGCACAGAGTTGGGCATAGTTGTTGGGCAGCATAATAAAACTCTATATATATATATATATATATATATATATATATATATATATATATATATATATACTAGTAATTTTTCAAAATTTGGGTGCCCCCAAAATTTTGGTGGCACCAAAATTTTGGTGCACGAGACAATTACCTCAAATTTAGAACTAAAAGTCCGGGCCTGCATGCTTGTCATGCTCATGTGTTAGTTTTCTTAATGCTTCCTAATAGAACTCATATATCATAATCTTCCATTTTTTATTATTTGCCCAACTATTTTCATCGATCACAAGTTCGTACATTTTTTTTTAACAACTCGTTCACATTAATATTACATGTTATATATGAGTATACGAAAATGAAAACGAAAGTTGAATATATCCTACATAGATAAATTGTATCCCTATAATTGTTTTCGTAATTAATACTACGAAAGATAAAATTGTCTCGAAAATTGGTTTACATAAAATTTTATTAATTCCATTAAACAAATAACTCTATTTTAATGAACTGCATGCGCAATTCTATAAGAAAATTGTTAAGATTATTTGACAACGCATGTATTTTGGTGATCTAACCAATTGATGTAACGTTGAAAATATATAGGGATAGGGCCAATGGTGGGAGAGGCGAGGTTGTGCGAGTCCCAGAGCTTTCGTTTTCAAGGGACCTTGCGTGAGCGATACCAACTGCGCATCGGTTTGCCACTCCGAGGGCTTTCCTGGCGGAGACTGCCGTGGATTCCGCCGCCGCTGCTTCTGCACCAAGCCTTGTTAAACCTTGATCCATCTCCTCCAATTATAATTATGTGATAAATTATAATGCTTATTGTCTTGTTTGGTTATGGGTTTTGTTACTTTGTATGAGCGCAATCTATCTTTCGCGTGAGATATTATATGATATTATCATACTTGGTCTTCTCTCCTATTTGTGGTGTTAAGATGCTGGCCAATTTGTTAATAGTCTCTTGTTGGAGACTAGTTCAGCAAGAGCTGTAATAATAATTCGTCTTTATATGATGGATAAATTAAATAATATTATTGGCGTTGGCACCCTTTGTTAATTCGATGTAGATTTTAATTTTTGACCTAAAAAAAAAAAAGAAAGAAAGAAAAATAGCACAATGAACGACGTGCTCTTCTATCAACGAGTTAGAGTGTTCCTTTTTTTAATTTTTTAAAGTCATATACGGATCGATGACAAAATATATAGAATGTGAAATTTTTTAAAAATAATCCTCTAAGGCATCATTTTGTTCACCATATTATTAATATATGTATAACTCATCTCATCTTATCTCACGTTCTTCTCATCATATTATTTATCCATATATTACTATTTATTACGCTGTTGATTTTTTATTTTGTTTTAATTTCGACATTTCAATTGTAGTTTAATCTCTCGATAATTTTTACAACTATACGATATTACTTATATTTTAATATAATTAAAAAAATATTATGTAAACATGCAACAGGTGCGTCGATACATCTTTAATTCTTTATTAAAGTTGAGACGGTCTTTGGTATGTGGTACCAAAATACCGACTTTTTCGGGATATCTTACCGAAATTTTTTCGATATATAGACATTTTTTTGGTATATCAAATTTTTTTTCGATATCTATACTGTATTAGTATGAATTTTTTCCATACCAAAATTTCAGAATTTCGATATCGGTACCGGTATGAATTTTTTTCATATCAATATTTTTGATACGGTATACCGAAAACCCATCCCTACATTTAAACCACTTTACTCTCTTTTTTTGAATTAGGGGATGAAATTTTTATAATTGAATCTCGAACTCGAGCCCTCCTTTCATATTTTAGACCTTAATGAGAGTTGCTTTACTACACATCGTTGGACGTCGATTACTTTACTGATCTATTTCGAAATAGTGGATTCACAAATAGGTCGAAAGAGAGACAATAACCACCTTCGATATTTAAAATTTGAAAATAACTTCAACCAGAATGTTCTACTGATCAATTATTATATTTATTATTTTAAAATTGATTTCAACTTTTTTTTCCACTCAATATTTCATATTTAAAAATAATTTTATGAAATTAACAAAATTAAACAGTGTATACATCAAAATATATTGATTTAATTAAAAGAACATATATAAATATTATATTTTAAAATTGTATTTTGTATTCACATCATCACATGTAATGCGTAGTAGAGAAGCTAGTGCAATGATCCACTCAAAATATGACACGTGGATTGATTAGGATTTAAAAATGTCTAAAAATAAACAAATAATTTCTTAAAAAATGAAAAAAAATAAAAAAACACACATGAAATGTATTGAATGGATCACGGATCATTGCACATGCCACAAACTTATCGATTATTGCTTATTTGACGTCGATTTTCTATTACATGACTCATGTGGGTGGTGCAAATAAAGCTCATCTTACACATATTAAAATTCATCCAAGCAAAAATAAAGCAGAACAACGCCTAATATTTTAAAATGGGAAGAAAAAAAATATATTGCATGTTGTTTAGGTGGATTTTAATATATGTTTTATTATTGTCACATGGGTCACGTAACTCGTAAGAGAGCTTCGCTGTTAAATAATTAATATTAGTTGAATTTAGTGATTTCGGGTGATACTAAACTAAAAAAATATATATATCAAGTTACTGGACGAAAACTAAACTTTGACAAATTACAATACCAAATTAATTAAAATCAGGATAACTTACATGACCAAAATCTCAAATTTTCCGTCAATTTACTTTTAATACAATTTTGTGTAACACTGATATGGTGTTGGATTAATGAATTTGTTGCCAATATTAATTTTCATGATATCATTATATTATTCAGTATCATGCTAATATTTTTTTTTTATAAAAATGACTAAAACAAGAAGGAATTTTAAAAAAACTACTAAGAACTAATTTTATAAATTAGAGGACTAAAATCGTATCTACTGTTTTCGGAATTTTTCCATATATGTGTGTGTATATATATAGAGTTTCTTTCAAGTGCCCACCTATCATGCCCACTACCATGCCCACCAATGAGATGTCACTATTCTATTAGATGTGATAAAGATGTGATAAATTGTAGGTCCAATAGAATAGTGTCACATCATTGATGGGCATGGTAGTGGGCATGATAGGTGGGCACTTGAAAGAAACTATATATATATATATATATATATTTGATTATTGCTTATTTGAATGTATTGAATGCAGGGGCGGAGCCACCCCAAAGGCTGGGGTGGGCTCCGGCCCGAGGTTAAATTTTTTTGTTAATTATTAGTTATAATATATGTGTATTCCTAGCCCAGATTAAAATTTTTAATTAACCCAATATTTGGTCCAACTTATTTTCTGAAATATATTTGTGAGTTTTGTTTGCTTTGATTTATTAAAAAATAATTCAAAGAAAGAGAAAACAGCTCTGTTTCCAGACATGTTTCTTTCCAATTGCTCTAAAAGTTTAATTTTTATCAAGACTTTTGTATTTTTCTAAAATTATATTTTGTTATTTTTGAATTGCTTGATTTTATTGATGTGTGTAATCGTGGGTTTCTTGTAAATAATTGTGAAGTTGACTTTTTGAAATGATTTAATCTTACTTTCTATGGCTTTCTATGACATTTTTGTATTTTTTTAATTGGAAAATGGAAATGATCTGTATTTTCAAGTAATTTATTTTTAGGATTTATATATTTAAAGTTTTTTCATTTCTTTGATCTAAATGAGGTGTTTTTGGTTTTAAAATAAATGAGGTGTTTTTGAGTGGTTCATCTTTAAATTTTTTCATGATGTATTATATTATTTGAAATATCATATTTTTAATTTTGAGTATATTGTAAGGATATCAATTGAATGCGATGGTTTAATATATATATATATATATATATATATATAACTTTTTTTTTTACAAGCAGCAACATTTTTTCAGAGTCAGCTCACTTGTACATCGATCACATCTTTAGTAGTTTATATATTTTTGTCACTATATAATATTTATAGTTATCATTAAATATTTTGCGAGTGTTCCTTGATTATAAATTATACTTTTAATATATTTTAATTTTTAAAAATATTATTTAAATTATTTTAATTTTTTCATCGAATCAGTCAGCCCAGGGTAAAATTTTTTTTTGGCTACGCCCGTGATTGAATGTATCACTGCACACATCACAAACTCATCGATTATTGCTTATTTGATATCGATTCTCTATTACATGACTCATGTTGTGCAAATAAAGCTCATGTTACACATATTAAAATTCATCCAAGCAAAAATAAAGCAGAACGATGCCTATTAATATTTTAAAATGGGAGAAAAAAAATTTCATTTTGTTTAGGTAGATTTTAATATATGTTTTATTATTGTCACATGAGTCACGTAAGGGAGCTTCACTGTCAAATAATTAATATTAGTTGGATTTAGTGATTTCGGGTGATACTAAACCTAAAAACAAAAAAAATCAAGTTATTGGACGAAAATCAAATTTTGACAAGTTACAAGACCTAATTAATAAAAATCAGGGTAACTTACATGACCAAAATCTCAAATTTTCCGTCAATTTACTTTTAATACCATTTTGTGTAACACAGATATGGTGTTGGATTAATGAATTTGTTGCCAATATTAATTTTCATGATCTCATTATATTATTGAGTATCATGCTAATATTTTTTTTTTTATAAAAATGACTAAAACAAGAAGGAATTTTTAAAAAATTACTAAGAACTAATTTTATAAATTAGAGGACTAAAATCGTATCTACTGTTTTTGGAATTTTCCATATATGTGTGTGTGTGTATATATATATATATATATATATATATATATATATATATATATATATATATTTGATTATTGCTTATTTGAATATATTGAATGTATCACTGCACACGCCACAAACTCATCGATTATTGCTTATTTGATATTTGATTCTCTATTACATGAATCATGTTGTGCAAATAAATCTCATGTTACACATATTCAAATTCCTCCAAGCAAAAATAAAGCAGAACGATGCCTATTAATATTTTAAAATGGGAGGAAAAAAAATTTCATTTTGTTTAGGTAGATTTTAATATATGTTTTATTATTGTCACATGAGTCACGTAAGGGAGCTTCGCTATCAAATAATTAATATTATTTGGATTTAGTGATTTCGGGTGATACTAAACCTAAAAACAAAAAAAATCAAGTTATTGGACGAAAACCAAAATTTGACAAGTTACAAGACCTAATTAATAAAAAATCAGGGTAACTTACATGACCAAAATCTCAAATTTTTCGTCAATTTACTTTTAATACAATTTTGTGTAACATTGATATGGTGTTGGATTAATGAATTTGTTGCCAATATTAATTTTCATGATATCATTATATTATTCAGTATCATGCTAATATTTTTTTTTTATAAAAATGACTAAAACAAGAAGGAATTTTTAAAAAATTACTAAGAACAAATTTTACAAATTAGAGGACTACAATTGTATCTACTGTTTTCGGAATTTTTCCATATATGTGTGTGTGTGTTTGTGTGTGTGTGTGTGTGTCTATATATATATATATATATATAAGTTTTTTTCAAGTGCCCACCTATCATGCTCATTACCATTCCCCCACCAATGATGTGGCACTATTCTATTGGATGTGATAAAGATGTGGTCCAATAGAATAGTGCCACATCATTGGTGGGCATGGTAGTGGGCATGATAGGTGGGCACTTGAAAAAAACTCATATATATATATATATATATTTGATTATTGCTTATTTGAATATATTGAATGTATCACTGCACACGCCAAAAACTCATCGATTATTGCTTGTTTGATATCGATTCTCTATTACATGACTCATTTTGTGCAAATAAAGCTCAAAATTCATCCAAGCAAAAATAAAGCACAACGATGCCTATTAATATTTTAAAATGGGAGGAAAAAAAATTTCATTTTGTTTAGGTAGATTTTAATATATGTTTTATTATTGTCACATGAGTCACGTAAGGGAGCTTCGCTGTCAAATAATTAATATTAGTTGGATTTAGTGATTTCGGGTGATACTAAACCTAAAAACAAAAAAAAAAAAAAACAAGTTATTGGACAAAAACCAAATTTTGACAAGTTACAAGACCTAATTAATAAAAATCAGGGTAACTTACATAACCAAAATCTCAAATTTTCCGTCAATTTACTTTTAATACAATTTTGTGTAACACTGATATGGTGTTTGATTAATGAATTTGTTGCCAATATTAATTTTCATGATATCATTATATTATTCAGTAATATGCTAATATTTTTTTTTTAAAAATGACTAAAACAAGAAGGAATTTTTAAATAATTACTAAGAACTAATTTTATAAATTATAGGACTAAAACCGTATCTACTGTTTTCGGAATTTTTTCATATATATGTGTGTGTGTATATATATATATATATATTTGATTATTGCTTATTTGAATATATTGAATGTATCAGTGCACACGCCACAAACTCATCGATTATTGCTTATTTGATATCGATTCTCTATTATATATGACTCATGTTGTGCAAATAAATCTCATGTTACACATATTAAAATTCATCCAAGCAAAAATAAAGCAGAACGATGCCTATTAATATTTTAAAATGGGAGGAAAAAAAATTTTATTTTGTTTAGGTAGATTTTAATATATGTTTTATTATTGTCACATGAGTCACGTAAGGGAGCTTTGCTGTCAAATAATTAATATTAGTTGGATTTAGTGATTTCGGGTGATGCTAAACCTAAAAACAAAAAAAATCAAGTTATTGAACGAAAATCAAATTTTGACAAGTTACAAAACCTAATTAATAAAAACCAGGGTAACTTACATGACCAAAATCTCAAATTTTCCGTCAATTTACTTTTAATACAATTTTGTGTAACACTGATATGGTGTTGGATTAATGAATTTGTTGCCAATATTAATTTTCATGATATCATTATATTATTCAGTATCATGCTAATATTTTTTTATATAAAAATGACTAAAACAAGAAAGAAATTTTAAAAAATTACTAAGAAATAATTTTATAAATTAGAGGACTAAAATCGTATCTACTGTTTTTGGAATTTTTCCATGTGTGTGTGTGTGTGCATATATATTTGATTATTGCTTATTTGAATATATTGAATGTATCACTGCACACGCCACAAACTCATCGATTATTGTTTATTTGATATCTATTCTCTATTACATGACTCATGTTGTGCAAATAAATCTCATGTTACACATATTAAAATTTATCCAAGCAAAAATAAAGTAGAACGATGCCTATTAATATTTTAAAATGGGAGGAAAAAAATTTCATTTTGTTTAGGTAGATTTTAATATATGTTTTATTATTGTCACATGAGTCACGTAAGGGAGCTTCGCTGTCAAATAATTAATATTAGTTGGATTTAGTGATTTCGGGTGATATTAAATCTAAAAACAAAAAAATCAAGTTATTGGACGAAAACCAAATTTTGACAAGTTACAAGACCTAATTAATAAAAACCAGGGTAACTTACATGACCAAAATCTCAAATTTTTCGTCAATTTACTTTTAATACAATTTTGTGTAACACTGATATGGTGTTGGATTAATGAATTTGTTGCCAATATTAATTTTCATGATATCATTATATTATTCAGTATCGTGCTAATATTTTTTTTTTTATAAAAATGACTAAAACAAGAAGGAATTTTTAAAAAATTACTAAGAACTAATTTTATAAATTAGAGGACTAAAATCGTATCTACTGTTTTCGGAATTTTTTCATATATATATATATATATATATATATATATATATATTCCATTATTGCTTATTTGAATATATTGAATGTATCATTGCACACGCCACAAACTCATCGATTATTGCTTATTTGATATCGATTCTCTATTACATGACTCATGTTGTGCAAATAAACTCATGTTACATAATTAAAATTCATCCAAGCAAAAATAAAGCAGAACGATGCCTATTAATATTTTAAAATGGGAGGAAAAAAAATTTCATTTTGTTTAGGTCGATTTTAATATATGTTTTATTATTGTCACATGAGTCACGTAAGGGAGCTTCGTTGTCAAATAATTAATATTAGTTGGATTTAGTGATTTCGGGTGATACTAAACCTAAAAACAAAAAAATCAAGTTATTGGACAAAAACCAAATTTTGACAAGTTACAAGACCTAATTAATAAAAACCAGGGCAACTTACATGACCAAAATCTCAAATTTTCCCACAATTTACTTTTAATCCAATTTTGTGTAACACTGATATGGTGTTGGATTAATAATTGTTAGCAATTAATTTTCATGATATCATTTTATTATTCAGTATCATGCTAACACTTTTTTTAAAAAAAATTGACTAAAACAACAAGAAATTGTTAAAAAATTACTAAAAACTAATTTTATAAATTAGAGGACTAAAATTGTATCTACTGTTTTCGGAATTTTTCCATATATGTGTATGTGTATATATATATATATATATATTATATAAAATATACAGAATATGTTATAAAAAAATTAATAAAAAAGATGTAATAACTCATTATATCATTGAATACTTTGGAGTTTGGATTAGGTGGCAGCTAATGCTCGAAGGTCCCGACTTGATCATTTTGCTTAATTGGACACTTTGTCTTTGTCTTCCACCAAGGAAAGTTAAAGTGCCTTGCATTATTTTGAAAAGGTGTCGATGCTGGTGTAGTATACGTGTGGGTTAGTATATCACAATTCAAAGATAGGGCCTAGGTTTCACCAATCACCATACACAAGCAAAGTTAAAGTTATAAAACTTTTAGTAAATATTTTTTAGTTTTTTTTAATAAAATTTTACAAAATTTTAAAATTTTGTTTAGAGAAAAATGAGAAATATTTTCTAAAAACTCTCCCAAATACTACATAAATTTACATGAAAATTAATATTTGCGTACGTAATATATATATACATCTAAACATTGAAACTTCTTCAAGAATAATGAGGATTAATATGCCCAAATAAATGCAATCTCAAACATCTCTGACCCCACCAAATTAAAGCAGCTCAAAACCTTACGTACAAATGCGCCTGATGATCTTGCCACACCTAGCAATCCACCTTAAACACCAAAAGCAGCTCACAATAATTTCACCACTTCGGTACGTAGTGCGAGAGAATGGGGCGTTTTGCTAACGTTTTCTTGGTGTTCATGCTTGTAATGCTCATGGGTTAGTTTTCTTGCTTCCCAGTAGCTAGCTAGCACTCGTAATCTTCCATTTTTGGCTACTTGCACAACAATTTTCATCACAAGGTCATACATTTTTATCAACTCGATCGTTCACATTATTTCATGTTATGATATCGACGGCAGATCTCTCTCTAACGGGATGTAGTCACTTTCTATGTACACTTTAATTGTGGTGGTGAGTACCATGGCTCATCGGGGGATTCGTCGATTGGATCCCAATGAGGCGCAAAAAATTATATTTATCCTCTTTTTTTTTCTTTTTTTGGTAGGAAGTTATATTTTCGGGTAAATATATAATGTTATTTTGCTAACCGATTGATGTAATATAATGTTGAGATTAGGGATAGGGGCATTAATGGTGGGAGAGGCGAGGTTATGCGAGTCCAAAAGTTTGCGTTTCAAGGGACCTTGCGTGAGAGATACCAACTGCGCTTCGGTTTGCAACACCGAGGGCTTTCCCGACGGAGACTGCCGAGGATTCCGTCACCGTTGCTATTGCTTAAAGCCTTGTTAATTAAACGGCCTTAATATAATTCCTACAATGCGATTTTATAATATAATTGCATTAATGTAATCTATCTTTTGCATGTGAGACAAATTAATTAGTACCTTTGATCTGTTTGTGTTCTACTTATTAATTAATGTTGCTAGCTAGCTAGCCAAGATATAAGTTACTAGTCTCTTGTGTGGAGACTAGTACTTAATTATGAAGTGTAATAATAATAATCATCGTTGTGATGGTTAAACTAATAATAATTGGTATTATATTCCTTAATTAATTTGTTCTATTTCGTTTTATGATTATATATGATATATCCCCCAATATTCTATCAGGGTTAGAAATATATATATATATATATATATATATATATAGAGATTTGATCCCCCGCACCCTAGGGTGCGGGGAATCCGTGCACACCCCGATCTCAAAAAAATTCCGATTCACTTGAAATTTTCACGGTAGGATCGTTTAAAAAATACGAATCCAACGGTATATCATATGCTACAAATTTCAATCTCGATGGCCGAAATCGTGAAGATGGCCGGAAATGGGGTTAAATGTGCAGTTTTTTGTCATCTTTCCGATTCCGGCCATTGAGATTGAAATTTGTAGCATATGATATATCGTTGGATTCGTATTTTTTAAACGATCCTACCGTAAAAATTTCAAGTGAATCGGAATTTTTTTGAGTCGGGGTGTGCACGGATTCCCCGCACCCTAGGGTGCGGGGGATCAAATCTCTATATATATATATATATATATATATATATAATGTTCGATCGGATATAAAAAATGGACAAAAAGGACTTAGTGTAACTATCTTACTATATATATTTAATTAAAAATCTACTCAGTTTACTAACTAATTTTCAATTAATTTGATGAATACTTAATTAATTTTATATTAATAGTACTCTCAAATTTTCATTTTCTTAACCTCATATCAAACTTAACTATCTCCAGCGATGTATCATCAGTCATCACTTATCAATTATGTTTTATCATATTTTATCTAATTTTTTTCAAAAATTTTAAATTACTATCTTAATCTAATTAAGCTTTGAAACATTTAATTCATTATAATTATTATCTTGTCCGATCCTGAAATGATATGAAAATTTAGTAGTTAATTAAGGTTACTGATCATCTTTCCCAAAACATGTTTTTCTTCATATTATATATGTTGGCATTAAAAACAAAGTTATAAAAGTGGAGAAAATATAAAACTCACCTCACCATAATATTATTATATCAAATACTTTGGATAAGGTGTCAGCTATAGGCCTTCAATATGACATTGACTCATCATTTTGCTGACAGTACCCCCAAGAAAGTGAAGGTGCCTGATATCATTCAGAAAGTGGGGTTTGAAGATATCCATTTAGTGCATGCCGACTGCGACGGTGTAGGAGGGTACATTTTTTAGTTTTTTTAAATTATAAAATTTATTAATGAAAGATGTATTTACATTTTTAATATTGTAACTTATTTTTTTTTTCCTCATTTTTTAGACTTATCATGATGCATTTTAATTTTTAGTGCAATAATTTGTAATTTTTTTTGGCACTTTTGACATATTGTCGATAAAAAAATAGAGCGATCAGATAAAGTAAAAAATCTGCCATTTGATAGGGCAGGCGGTCTGCTATCTCGACGAGTTAAAAATCTTTTACTCAATCCAAGATAAGTTGCATATTAGGTGGACCGGTCCACAAAAATAAAAAAATAATTATAATTAATTAAAAATTTCATTCATAAATAAATATTTATAAAAAAAATCAATTTTATTCATTTCACGCGGGTACATTTTTTTACAAAATAATGCTAAAAAAATCCATATATAACCATAAATCTATAAACAAGTTTTTTTTTAAAAAAAAAAAAAAATTCTCTTCAAGGCCCATGGGCCAACCCAAACCGCCGTCCCGCTTGGGCTGCCCATCCAGTTTCTTCTTTAAATCGGTTGACAAAATATTCAACCAAACCCATTTAAATTATTTGGCGAGGCTGGCAGACCCGATAAATTCAACTCAGATTAACGATGCTAGTGAAAAATAAAACAAACACATAAGTTAAAGCACCAAAAGTGGGGGGAAAAAAACACACACACACACACAAATTACGTGACTAAAAACAACAATTTACCGTAACAAATCAAATTTTTTTTTTAAAAAAAACATGCAAATTATACGGCTAAAATTGTACATTCACGGTCGATATGACTAAAAATAGAAAAAAAAAATGCAAATTATAAAATCAAAAATATGATTTTTTTTCTAGTGTGGATATATGGATGTAAATGAGACGAGTCGAGCAGTATCAAACTCGGGCTTGAATCTTTTGATATATATGAGGGCCTTGCTCGGCTCGACTCGAGCTCGATCCAAGCTTTTATCACAAGGCTCGGGCTCGGCTCTTTTATTAATATAAAGACTCGACTCGTTTATCATATTGAACGAGTTTGGCTCGAGTTCAGCTCGTTTTCAGGCTCATTAAGTGAGCTCGTTAAGCAGACTCGTTAGCGTGCTCGTTTTGGGCTCGTTAAGCAGGCTCATTAACGAGCTCGTTTTTGGGCTCGTTAAACAGACTCGTTTTGTGATTCGTTAAGTGGGCTCGCTTTCGAGCTCATCAAGTATAAATACAATAAAATACATCGTTATAAATTAATTATAAACTAAAACTACATTTTTCGTACAATAAAATACCGATTTTTATGGCAAAAGTCAAAATTGAAACGATTAACCAATTTAACTATCTGATTCTAATCTAATCTAATCTAATCTCTATATAAAATCATAAATAAATTTCTGAATTTTGTAGTTACGTTTGTGTCCTTAATATTTCTAATTTGCCGACATTGTCCATTGGCTCAATTGGTCTTTCGTCTTTTGGTTTTCTCCCTTTGAATTCATTTAATGTCCAGACGCTTCCACTTGTCATCTAAATATCAAAAAAATATTTATTGGATAATGATTGATTAACGATGGTAAATGCATCTCATTTATTATGAACATAATAATTTGGATTGTTTATTTATCACCATGTGGGCATTTAGTGAAAGGAAAAATAACATCTCATTCATTATGACAATTGACCAAATTTTTTCTTTATTTATTCTTCTTCTTGTTTTTTTCTTTTTGATTTATGATTTCTTTCATCGATGGGATGGATAGAAAGATGCTTGTATTTTCTGATTGACTTCCAGTTATTCTTCTTCTTTGATCATCATCATGATTATATTATTCAATTAATTACGTACTATGTTTCTTGCTTATGTTCTTATTTGTGCATTTTATTATTCTTGGACTTAAGTTCTTACTTTTTTTATTCACTTGGTTTATATATGTTTGATCTTCTTTGATTGATGTTCTTCTGTAACTTCGTTGTTTTTTTATTGAGAGTAATTGAACTTTTGAGCTGTGAAAAAAAAAATGTAATATGTACGTATTCATTGACATAATTAGTTATATTTGTCTTAACATGCATGTGTTTCAAAATATTCAACATCATGAAGATCGTTTTTAATTCAAATAGATATCTAATTTAGAGGTGTCAAAATGGGTTAGGCCCGTTGGGTTGGCCCGTCCCGCCATACAAAATAGGTGGGTTGGGTTGAAGGTTTCTTAACCCGCCTAAAGTTGGGTCGGCCCGCCCCGCCAAATGTTGGGTTGTGGTGGGTTGTGGGTTGGCCCGCCAAAACCCGCCAAATTACACGTAGGCCAGTTGGTTTGGCCCGTCCCGTCGCCTAAAATAGGTGGGTTGGGTTGATATTTTTTTAACCCGCCTAAAAGGTGGCCCGCCCCGCCCCGCCCCGCCCCCTAATGATGGGTTGCGACGGGTTGTGGACCAGACCGGACTGCCCCGCTGGCCCATTTTAACACCTCTAATCTAATTGATCACAAATAAAGCGTTCTTATTCACACATATTCCTTACTAGATTTTTTTTATTAAAAAAAAGGGAAACTAAAATTTTGAATTAACAGAACCAGAGTTTCGAATTAATTCGATTAGTTGGTTATTTCGGTTTAACTGAATTTTTGGTCAACCCTAAACAGAAAGAAAGAAATTAAGAAGAATGTCATTTATCGATCTCGATTATATATATAGACCACATTTCTTTTCTTTTTTTAATCCTAAATATACAAGTGTGTATCATACATTCATACTTAATTAGCAATACTCTTTTACCAATATAAAATTCATAAAATTTCCTATATTGAGTACACCTCTATCTTTAATCGTTTTTTTTGTTGGAATACTGACATGTCATTCATATTTAATGACATGTCAGCGGACATATATATGTTAGTTTGACTAAAGAAAAACAAAGTGTAGACTGAACAAATCCAAAATCCAAAATCCAAAATCCAATTGGGAAAAAATGATTCTTTTGGTATAGCGAAACCCATAATACTTAGAGCATGTTCAATAATACGACGGAATTGGTGTGGTAAAGTTGCTAACTTGATCGTATGATGATATTAGTGTTGATAAATTTATTATATGTTTTTACATTGATTTGGTAATGTTGTAGTGTTGATGTTGAAATATTATTATTTTTTAATTTTATTTAACTAATTTTTTTAAAACATAATAAAATAGCACATAAATATAAAAAATTTAAAATACACATAATTAAATTTTAAAATTACACATAATCTTTAAAAAATAACATTATATCCTAAAAAACACACATAAATAAAAAATTACACGTAAAAATCATTTTATATATATATTTTTAAAAATAGACATAAATAAAAAAACACATAAAAATAAATATAAAAGACACATAATTTTTTTTAATTTCTTTTCACTATTTATTAAAATTTTTAAATAAAAATATTTTTAAAAATATTTTCTATTTTATTAAAATTGAAGGGTTGGTATGTTGGTATGAGTCGTATGACCAACCTCTTTATTTTTACCCTTTAATATATATTTAATTACCAAAATATCATTTATTTTTGTCCAATGATAACTACTACTTTAGAAAAAAAATTACATTTATAAAATTAATTTATTAATATACAAAAAACATTTTTTTTAAAATTAATCTCTACTTTTATTTTTTGATTTTTCGTAAAACACGGACTGAATTAGTAAAAAAAACACCATCTTTTTTTTTTTTTGCCAAAATTACCCATACATGGTATAGAATTATAGATATTACAATTTTGTTCTTTCTTTTCTTTTGTTTGTTTGTTTGTTTTAATTTTGACATTTTAAATTACAGTTTAGTACATCGATAATTTTTATAACTATTTTATTACTCCTATTTATAAATCAAATTGATTTTAAAAAATATTATACAAGCACGCAACGCGTGCACCAATACACTAGTTAAAATAATAGTTGATATGATCTGACCGTTGATTTCAAATAGCCAAATAATTTTAACTATTCTTTTTAAAAAATAAAAATAAAAAACAATATCGATGTGTTTTACTATGCGGAAGGTCTGTGCGGAACCCATCTCTTTCTCGCACGCTGATGACCTCACCCCTTAGAGGGGCGAGTGAGGAATGGGTCGAGGAAGTTCCATGACCATTGTATCTGCTCTTATCAGTGTTCTAAAAAATGCGAAAAAACGTCGCTTAAGCATGAGCAAAAAGTCATGCACTCTTTGAGAAAAACATGGAAAAATATTTTTTTACGTTTACGCTTGTTCTAAACTCGCTTAAGCTTGTGAAACTTAAATTTTGACCGTGAAGTTTCATCATGCTTCGCGCTTTTTAACCTTGGCTCTTATATTATCATTATGCCCAAACCCCACGTACCAACCCTATATATAGAATTATGTTCCCCTGCACAAGGGGTGCAGGGAAACATGGGCGCCAGTCTAGCTGGCGCCCAATGTGTATTTTTTTTTCTTTTTTTTTTAATAATAATTAGGCCCAATTCACGCCTTTCCCAACCCCACTCTCGCTGCTTCTCTCCCATCTCATTCACCTCACCCCTTCTCCACCTCCTCAGACGGCCGCCACTCTTCGGCAAGGGATCCAGAGAAGACCGGGAGATAGCAGGTTCTTATCCACCGATCGAAGAGGTGGTGCTCGGAGGATGGCAGTCCGGCGATGAAGGAATGGACGGGCAGCGAGAGTTGAAGATCTGGGCGTGAGAATTGGGTGGTCGTTCAATGGACAGGTCAGGCGTGGGGTTGTCGGTGATGGTGGTCGGTCGACATGGGGTGGTCGGTGATGGTGATCGGTCGATGCGGCAGCTTCTTATGTGGGGTGGGGTTGTTGACTGGTCGGGCTTGGGGTGGTCGGTCAGCGATGTGGGTGGCGGGATTGGATTGATTGGCAGCAGCGGCGGCGACGGATTTGCATATTTGGAAGGAGATGATAAGCAGAGGGAAGAAGACGATACGCAGAGGGAAGATGACGATGCCCAGTTTCATAAAATTGGGCCAAATTATTTTAACAAATTAAAAAAAATGATGTGGGCGCCGGCTGCGCCGCCAGCTGGCGCCAAAGGTGCAGGGAAACAAAACTATATATATATATATATATATATATATATATATATGTTATGAAAGCATATTATCTAGCCATAGTCCATATCTAGCTAGTCATCCACATCCATTACAAACTGCAGGTAGTTCAAACTTCTTAATTTAACCCATATAATTAATACATGTTGATACTAATTGCAAAAATTATTAATTTTATGAATATGTTTATGAGATAGTCTCGAAAATCTATGTTCATGAGATATGTCGACCATCGTCATTGGGTTGGGTTGAATAGTCCGTGAAATCGTGTCATATGAGTTTTTAAATATTTGCATATATGTAACAAGTCAAAAAGATTATTGCTCGCAAGTTAGCTTTACATGTGGTTCATAACTCCTTCACATGAAAAAAAATCCTTATAAAAAATAGGGATAATAGCCAAAATAGTCCAGTAAGTTTGCTTGTTTTGTGATTTGGTCATGTAAGTATTCAATTTTGGATTTTGGTCCTGTAAGTTTAGTTATGTTTTGGTTTTTAGTCCTTTTTCATTTAAACAATATTTTTATAACCGAATCGATGATCAAACAATCTAACTTGAAAAAACGGTCCAACTTTTTGACCCGTTTTAACCAGACCATCGGATCAGAAAACCGTTTATATAATATAATATACTCAATAATATATTTTAAATTATAAAAACCTAAAAAATTTATATAAATAGAAAAAATATATATTTATCGTAGTTTTTGAAAACTAAATAACTATATAAATATATTCAAAATATTAGTTATAGTTATATATATATTTCAAAAATAATTAATTAATTAAAAAGTTCTAATATTAATAAACAATATTTTTAATGAAGAAAAAATTTCAAATAATCAACCATTAAAACGGTTTTTGGGAGTGTTTCGGATCAGATCAGTGATCGGTTTCGGGTCGAACTGGTTAAACCGGTCGGTACAGTCCAGTTTTGAAAACATGACATTTAAGTGTTGATGTTACAACATACATATCATCATTTCTCAATGTCACGCGAACATTTTTAGTTGGCACGTCAGTATTTTCTGATGACACGTCAAAACTCTATGAAAAAAGGACTAAAAACCAATTATAACTTAATTTATAGGACCAAAATCCAAAATTAAATACTTACAGGACCAAAATACAAAATGAGCAAACTTACATGACCGTTTTGACTATATTCCATTTTTTAAAATTTATAAATTTATTGTTTAAAATATTATATATTTCTAAATTTTTTATATAATATTTCGGTATATCGGTATATAAGTTGTTGGAGAACGGCGGTCAGATCAATCAGAATTGATACCCGGTGCAGCGGAAGTTTAAAATTTTTTTATATGGAACGATTCCATAATGGGTATCAAAACTTTACGATTAAATTGTGCGTGTAAAAATTAAATAACAATTATAAATTTTTACCTCCAATCTCGAATCGAGATTATGGACACCAACAGATTACTCTGCTCTTGTTGTATATCCCAGGAACTGATGGACGAACTGTTCTTCAATCAGGTCCACGAACAGAGATTTAATCCCTCTGATAGATTGCACTAGAAAATCTATCAGAAGTTTCTACGAAGAGAATTAACGAATTTGATCCGTTAAACCAGACTGCAAATTCAAAATTCACAGGCTGGATTTTTCCCAAGCAGAGGGGAGGGGGGCGGCCACTTAGAGAAAACACAGCTAGGGTTTTCGAAAATATTTTGTGACCTCTATTGTGTAATTTCTGTACTGCAATAACTTATTTATAATGTGGGCTGCTAACAGCTTAGGGCCCATTAGTCATAAGTTCAAGCCTGACAAGCAAAGCCCGCATGTTCAGAAATTAATATAAAAATCATCGTGACTCAGATTGATAAACCAATTTCACCAATGTGCACAGAAACCATTTCTGCATCTTTTAAAGTCAAGATAAATTTTCTGAATCCGAATTCAGTGGTTTCCAAAAATGTCCATCCCTATGTCATTTTAGGAAATCTTACTCCTCTACTCTTAAATAAGAAGTCCCACTTCTTTGTTCATTAAATTTAACTCTTTAAATTTAACTATCTCAACGGGGATTAAAAATCCATTACTCTGTGTGACCCTCAATGGTTCAGGGATACAGCTAGCCGTGGGCTCACAACTCCTTGTGACTCGGAACAACAATTTCCGACTTGCCCATCGAATCATGGTAAGAGCGCCTAGCAACATCGCCCCATGATTTCCTAGGTATCACTGATAGTGCCTGCAAGAACCAATAGATTTTGGTTAGCGTACAGTACGGTCCCTTCATCCATATATCCCGATCGAATCAACAACCATTGGTAAATCGAGAGTCGTTCGAGATTCGATAACTATGCAATACATCTTGAAGATCAAATAGTGACATCGCATGTGCTACTAAGAAACCATTTGTTAAAACACATCATGTACTATGGCCAGAGATTCGTCACACTAATATCTCCTCAGATTGCATAGGATATCCACACTAGCAAGTATGTGGTGAATCCTTGACAACAAAGCATCGACTCCTATATGTGTCGTAACTGTACCCAATCCCGACACCTGATGACCCTAATAGAGTCGGTAAACGAGTCAAAGTACAGTACTAGCATATAGAGTCTCAATGATGTTTCAAGTAGTAAGGACTAATGGTGTACAACCAAAACCACGGACTTTATCCACTCGATAAGTGATAACCACTTGGAAAGTCCGGATAGGGTAGTTCGATCATTCATTGTATGAATATCCATTTGCATGCTTTGAACATCTCTATGTTCCATACCAATGAAACGTGGTACTCGGCATCGCAAATGCTAGTCTCAATCTCGAGCGATCCTTATCCTTATTAACGGACGGCTCAATCGACTAGGAACTGTTTAGAATATACAGTGACTATAAGATGTGTTTCATGATAGTCATCCCCATGTACTACCACATCTTACATACACTATAGTATATTCAAGGTCTTTATCAAAACAACAATGGTATATCACAATATAACAATATGAAGAAAGATAAAGTCATTGCCATTATAAAAGTGTAAATTATATTAAACAAAAGATTGTTTATACAAAGAGTCATCAAAGCCCTTAGCCACAAGTTGGCTCACCGGGCACCCACTCTTTCAATCTCCCACTTGCCCTAAAGCCAACTAGTCATACTACGTAGACCCATTGCTTCGCGATGTTTGTCAAATAATGGTCCTGGCAAGGGCTTAGTAAGTGGATCAGCGATATTGTCTGCAGAGGCCACTCTTTCGACAGTGATGTCTCCTCTTTCCACGATCTCCCGGATGATGTGGTATTTCCTCAGTACGTGTTTGGATCTTTGATGAGACCTTGGTTCCTTTGCCTGAGCAACGGCACCCGTGTTGTCACAGTACACCGGGACTGGACCAACAACTTCAGGAATAACGCCCAACTCTTGGACGAAATTCCTCATCCAAACGGCCTCTTTAGCAGCAGCTGATGCCGCAATGTATTCTGCCTCAGTGGTGGAATCCGCTGTGGTGTCCTGCTTGGAACTCTTCCAAGAGACAGCACCGCCATTGAGCATGAACACAAATCCAAAGGTTGACTTCGAGTCATCCACGTCACTTTGGAAGCTAGAGTCGGTATAGCCTTCCAATTTTAGTTCTCTTCCTCCATATACCATGAACATATTCTTAGTCCTTCGTAAGTAATTAAGAATGTCCTTCACGGCTTTCCAATGCATTTGACCGGGATTAGCTTGATATCTGCTCGTGACACTCAGAGCAAATGCTACATCCGGTCTGGTAGATATCATCCCATACATGATACTACCAATGGCTGATGCATATGGTACATGTGTCATTATCTCTATCTCTTCATCAGTCTTGGGACACATAGACTTGGATAGAGAAAATCCATGACACATAGGTAGATGTCCTCTCTTGGACCCATCCATTGAAAACCGTTTCAATATGGTGTCGATGTAGGTTGCTTGAGTGAGTCCTATCATTCTCTTAGATCTATCTCTATAGATCTGTATCCCTAGAATATAGGATGCCTCACCCAAATCCTTCATCGAGAATCTACCTGATAACCATATCTTTGTTGACTGCAACATCCCTACATCATTCCCAATGAGTAGGATGTCATCAACATAAAGTACTAAGAATGTCATAGCATCCTTAACTACTTTCTTGTACACGCATGATTCCTCCGGGTTCTTGATGAAACCAAAATCCTTTATTGTTTCATCAAATTTCTGGTTCCAATTTCTTGATGCTTGTTTGAGACCATAGATCGATCTCTGAAGCTTGCATACCTTATGCTCGCTTCCCATGGATGTGTATCCCTCAGGCTGCGTCATATAGATCTCTTCCTTAATGTTTCCATTAAAAAATGCAGTCTTCACATCCATTTGCCATATCTCATAGTCATACCAAGCAGCTATGTCAATAAGGATTCTTATGGACTTGAACATTGCAACTGGTGAAAAGGTTTCATCATAGTCAACTCCTTGTCTTTGAGTATAACCTTTCGCCACCAATCGTGCCTTGTAGGTCAATACCTTACCATCAGGCCCAAGCTTTCTCTTGTAGATCCATTTACACCCTATTGGAACAATTCCATCGGGAGGATCTACTAAAGACCAAACTTGGTTTGTATGCATCGAATCTATTTCCGACTGCATAGCTTCAAGCCATAAATTTGAATCCGCATCAGAAATTTCTTCCTTGAAGTTTTTTGGATCACATCCAACGTCGGGTTCATCTTGATCCCCTTCAAGAAGAAGACCATATCGAATAGGAGGTCTAGAAGTCCTCTCGGATCTTTTAGGTATAGGCGTGTCTATCAATGGTTCCTGAGGTGTATGATCATTATTTTGTATTTCGGGTTCTTCTCGAATTTCTTCGAGTTCCATCATCTCGCCTTTTTTATCCAATAAGAACTCCTTCTCCAAGAATGTGGCATTCCTTGAAACGAACACTTTTGTTTCAGTAGGATGATAGAAATAATATCCGATTGAATTCTTCGGATACCATACAAAATAACATAAGGTGGATCGACTATCCAACTTATCTCCCACTGTCTGCTTCACATAAGCAGGACATCCCCAAATCCTCAAGTACGAATACTTAGGAGCTTTGCCATTCCATAACTCGTATGGTGTTTTATCCACTGCTTTGGTGTGGACGTTGTTCAACAACAATACCGCCGTTTCAAGCGCGTAGCCCCAAAACGAAGGTGGAAGCTCAGTGAAGCTCATCATGGATCGAACCATGTCCAACAAAGTTCGATTACGACGCTCCGATACACCATTCAGCTGTGGTGTTATAGGAGGAGTCCACTGAGAGAATCCCATTCTCTTTCAGATAGTCCAAAAACTCGGTACTTAAGTATTCTCCACCTCGATCCGATCGAAGTGCTTTAATACTTTTACCTAGCTTGTTTTCTACTTTAGCCTTGAATTCTTTGAACTTTTTAAATGCTTCGGACTTATATTTCATTAAATATAAATACCCATACCTAGAATAATCATCAGTAAAGGTAATGAAGTAGGTGTGGCCGAATTGAGTACCAATTCTAAATGGACCACAAACATCTGTATGGATCAAATCCAACAGATTTTGACTACGCTCAGGTTTCCCCTTAAAAGGAGATTTAGTCATTTTTCCTTTCAGACAAGATTCACAAGTAGGTAGAGAGTTAATATCAGACATATCAAACATGCCCTCTCCCACTAGCTTGTTCATCCTCCTTGAGGAAATATGACCTAGCCTAGCATGCCAAAGGTTTGCCGGGTTTTGACTATCGGTTTTCCTTTTGTTTGTTGTTACTGGTTTATCGACATAATTTATTGGAACGTCTTTTAATTTTAAGTTATATAGATCGTTTTCAAGTTGTCCATTTCCAATCAAACATTCATTCTTGTAAATATTGCAAATCTCATTCACAAAATTGCAAGAATAACCATCTCTATCAAGCATAGAAACAGAAATAATGTTTTTAATCAAATCTGGAACAAATAAAACATCTCTCAAAAGTAACTTAAAACCGTTCTGCAAAATTAAATAAACATCTCCCACAGCTTTAGCTTCAACTCTGGAACCATTTCCGAGCCTCAGCTGGGTCTCACCCATTCTAAGCTTGCGAATTCTTGTCATCACCTGCAAATCATTGCAAATGTGAGATCCACATCCGGTATCCAATACCCAAGAAGTAGTATTAAGTGAAACATTTATTTCAATATAGAACATACCCTTCGCAGTTCGCAACTGCTCTAGATATTCCTTGCAGTTACGTTTCCAATGACCGGGTTTCTTGCAGTGATGGCAAACATCCTTGGACTTTTCCATGTTTGAAGCCTTTGTCTTGTACTTCTTCTCGGGTTCGGTTTTCTTGGGTGGGGCAGAACGTTTCTTACCCTTTGTTCTTGGCCCCTTCTTAGCAGAAAAAGAGGAGCCCACCAAGAAAGCCGGTTTATCCTTCTTTAAAGTGGCTTCATATGTTACAAGCATATTGACCATCTCTTCAAGGGAGGCCTCTATCTTGTTCATATTGAAATTCACCACAAATCCGTCAAACGAAGAAGGAAGAGATAGAAGTAATAAGTCCACGTTGAGTTCATGCTCCAACACCAAATCAAGCGTTACCAACTTCTGTATGAGCCAAATCACTCGTACCCCATGATCACGGACCGAAGTCCCTTCACGCATGCGACACGTCATTAGCTCTTTTACAGTAGCGAACCTTTCAGCTCTCGATTGAGCCCCAAAAAGTTCCTTGAGTTGTACGTGAATGTCAGCAGCATTCACGGTATCCTCAAATCGCCTCTGGAGTTCATCAGACATCGAGCCTTGCATATAGCATTTGGCCTTGATATCATGGTCCCACCATGTATCAAGTTTGGCCAATTCTTCTGGACTTATGTCAGCTGGTGCTCCCTTCGGAGGAGATTTTTCTAACACGTAGAGCATCTTCTCCGAAGTCAAGACAATCTTCAACTTACGGAACCATTCCGTATAGTTTGCGCCAGTCAGTTTATTTTGTTCGAGGATAGAGAATAGTGGATTGCGCGAATTCATCTTAATGAAATACTGAAAAGAAACAGACAATAATCACTGATTGTTTAATTAATTTACTAAGACATAAAATAGGCGAAATTTATTTTATGAATCCCACTCCCACTATTTTAACGATTTCACTACCCTCTAGTGAAAACGGGAAACTGTTTTCCTTAGTGAGAACATGGAGTCCAATTGACAAACTATGGTCCCGAATAATATCAGCCAACCATAATTTTCAAAAGTTAGAGCCCAATTGCTTCCAAAGCAACCTCCACGTTTTTACCTCATGTCCAATAAGGGCCCAATAATATGACGCCGTTTATTGTGACATGTCAAGATGACCCATCAATATTAAGTTGTGATGGACGGTCGCCATGTGGATCCCCCAATAATATGAGCCGATCCCATGGGAGTTCCACCCAACTTACAACATGTGTCGATCCAATGTACAGCTTTCCGACGAACGGGCCCCCCCAATAATATGAGCCGGACCGTATCCGCGGGTAGCATCTCATACATTGATCGTTGATGGAAGGTAGGAACATTTAAACAATTTTAAATTTCCTTTATTTATCTTGATATCAATTTTAAATCATATTTAAAATGAGGGATTTTAATTTTGAAAATTTGTCTCATCATTTAAAATTTGTATGCTTGCGGGATTCATACAATTTAGTCTAAAACATGCATACAACTATAAATATCATATATTATATAGGATGATCGATTCCATTTCTAATCGACCCGTGGTTGCCAATCACGAGTCTAAGTCCAATCCTAGGTAATATGCAGGTATGCAATGCAATCCTATTACATTGAGCTTCCAATTTATATTTCTTCAGTCTTTATTGTCTGCTGGGCCCACCCCCGTCTTCAAATCTTCATCTCCCACTAAGTCTAATGTATTTACAATAAATAACCATGACAAGTAGGGGATACATTTTAAGGGGTGGGAACGGGCCATAAACCATGCCCACTTTTATTGCATATGACAATTCATATTGGGCCATAAACCAGGCCCATTAATAAATCCAACAACAATAAAAACAAATGTAAATTCCTAACATACACCTACAAAATTGGTCATGGCAATCGATCATCCTTATCCAATAATATTTAATTCAAAATTAATTTATTGGATAACATGCAATGGCAATTTAAATTAAAAGGATAAAATCATATTCCATATATAAAATCTTATTTTACATACAAAATCATATTTTATCTTTTTATCAAATAAAATCATATTTTACATATAAAATCCAATTTTATACATAAAATCATATTTTACTCAATATTTCCATAAGATCATATCTTATCATCAATTGTACCAAAAATAATTAATTTCATAAAATCTGATTTAACGGATAAAATCTATAAATTTTCCAAAAATTCAAATTTATCCAAAAATCAATTTTAAAATTTTCGGACTCGAACAATTCGATCCGACGCCTCGTGGACCAATCAAAAACAATTTTCGATCGGACCAAAAATAGAATTTTAACATATTAAAATTTTAATTTAAAAAAAAATAAAAATTAATTTTTCCCGGGCCGCCCGGGACGCTCCCGGGCTGCCCGCGCCCCAAAGGGGCTCGGGCCGGGCAGCGCCGTGCGCCGCCCTGCGCAGCGCCTAGCACTGCGCCGCCCTGCGCAGCGCCTAGCACTGCGCTGGGCAGCGCCGTGCGCTGCCCGTGTTTTTGCCCGAAAAAATTTTATTTTTTTTTAAAAAAATTATTTTGTTTCCAAAAACCGAGGCTTAAAAATTTTTGTAAAATCGATTAATTTAATCGCTTGATCTGAGCAACCTGGCTCTGATACCACTGTTGGAGAACGGCGGTCAGATCAATCAGAATTGATACCCGGTGCAGCGGAAGTTTAAAATTTTTTTATATGGAACGATTCCATAATGGGTATCAAAACTTTACGATTAAATTGTGCGTGTAAAAATTAAATAACAATTATAAATTTTTACCTCCAATCTCGAATCGAGATTATGGACACCAACAGATTACTCTGCTCTTGTTGTATATCCCAGGAACTGATGGACGAACTGTTCTTCAATCAAGTCCACGAACAGAGATTTAATCCCTCTGATAGATTGCACTAGAAAATCTATCAGAAGTTTCTACGAAGAGAATTAACGAATTTGATCCGTTAAACCAGACTGCAAATTCAAAATTCACAGGCTGGATTTTTCCCAAGCAGAGGGGAGGGAGGGGGCCACTTAGAGAAAACACAGCTAGGGTTTTCGAAAATAATTTGTGACCTCTGTTGTGTAATTTCTGTACTGCAATAACTTATTTATAATGTGGGCTGCTAACAGCTTAGGGCCCATTAGTCATAAGTTCAAGCCTGACAAGCAAAGCCCGCATGTTCAGAAATTAATATAAAATTCATCGTGACTCAGATTGATAAACCAATTTCACCAATGTGCACAGAAACCATTTCTGCATCTTTTAAAGTCAAGATAAATTTTTTGAATCCGAATTCAGTGGTTTCCAAAAATGCCCATCCCTATGTCATTTTAGGAAATCTTACTCCTCTACTCTTAAATAAGAAGTCTCACTTCTTTGTTCATTAAATTTAACTCTTTAAATTTAACTATCTCAACGGGGATTAAAAATCCATTACTCTGTGTGACCCTCAATGGTTCAGGGATACAGCTAGCCGTGGGCTCACAACTCCTTGTGACTCGAAACAACAATTTTCGACTTGCCCATCGAATCATGGTAAGAGCGCCTAGCAACATCGCCCCATGATTCCCTAGGTATCACTGATAGTGCCTGCAAGAACCAATAGATTTTGGTTAGCGTACAGTACGGTCCCTTCATCCATATATCCCGATCGAATCAACAACCATTGGTAAATCGAGAGTCGTTCGAGATTCGATAACTATGCAATACATCTTGAAGATCAAATAGTGACATCGCATGTGCTACTAAGAAACCATTTGTTAAAACACATCATGTACTATGGCCAGAGATTCGTCACACTAATATCTCCTCAGATTGCATAGGATATCCACACTAGCAAGTATGTGGTGAATCCTTGACAACAAAGCATCGACTCCTATATGTGTCGTAACTGTACCCAATCCCGACACCTGATGACCCTAATAGAGTCGGTAAACGAGTCAAAGTACAGTACTAGCATATAGAGTCTCAATGATGTTTCAAGTAGTAAGGACTAATGGTGTACAACCAAAACCACGGACTTTATCCACTCGATAAGTGATAACCACTTGGAAAGTTCGGATAGAGTAGTTCGATCATTCATCGTATGAATATCCATTTGCATGCTTTGAACATCTCTATGTTCCATACCAATGAAACGTGGTACTCGGCATCGCAAATGCTAGTCTCAATCTCGAGCGATCCTTATCCTTATTAACGGACGGCTCAATCGACTAGGAACTGTTTAGAATATACAGTGACTATAAGATGTGTTTCATGATAGTCATCCCCATGTACTACCACATCTTACATATACTATAGTATATTCAAGGTCTTTATCAAAACAACAATGGTATATCATAATATAACAATATGAAGAAAGATAAAGTCATTGCCATTATAAAAGTGTAAATTATATTAAACAAAAGATTATTTATACAAAGAGTCATCAAAGCCCTTAGCCACAAGTTGGCTCACCGGGCACCCACTCTTTCATAAGTATGAGTAACATTTCTGTGAGACTGTCTCATATGTGAGACGGGTCAATCCTACTCATATTTATAATAATAAGTAATACTTTTGGCATAAAAAGTAGTACTCTTTAATGGGTGACCCAAATAGGAGACCCGTCTCACATAATTAACCCGTGAGACCGTCTCATGAAAGTGTTTGTCTATAAGTATATACCAAAATTTTCAAATTTCATACCGTTACCGGTATGACTGTTCACCAAGATTCAAATACGACGGTTTAATTCAACCAATAGCACGATTTGATCGACTATAACATCAACAGAAAAACACAGCACAATATGAGCACCATCTAAGCTATCGAGGCAACACAATACGCAATGCAATTTACGTGGTTTGGTTTCGTAAGACCTACATTCACGGAGGAAAGACTTCTTCACTTTTATTGATTCTTTCAGATCAATCATAATACACAATATCCAAATATCAAGGTAAACAAATTTACAAGAAATCTGATCAAGCTTTCTTTGCCCTCGATCGTTGTTTATATATATCTTCCTCACTTGATGGGCACCTCTACCGTTATATCGGATTCTTGATTTTGGGTTCAGCCGTCGGCCCTTTCACCTGTTTCCTTAGTACTTATCCTATTTGGGCTTCAACAAGCCCAACACTCCTTCCAAGTCCAATTTGTTTAGAAACACACTATCCACAATGACAAAATTATAAAATTCAAAAAAACATACAAGTTTAAGACTAAAAATATAATGTTCCCTTACAAGATTGAATCTAAAAAACTTAAAAAGCATTTATAAATTAACCTTTTTCGTTTAGATTCAACAATTTTTTTTTAATTCAACAAATTAACCCTTTTGAAAATGACTCCGGAGTCCGGATCTTATTTTAATTATCTCGTTAAAGCATTGCAGCAATATGATGTGAATCTAAATTTTTGTAACTTTAAATTCAAGAATTAATCTTTAATTTTGGTGGATAACAAAGCTAAAAGCCTAAAAATACGTGCGCAAACAAATGAATATGGAAATGAACTGGAGTCTGTTTATGCTTTACATGGATGTTATATGGCTGTGCGCCTTTAGGCGAAAACATGCATTCTCATTCATTGTGAAGAACATAAAATAATATATGCCTCTAAATATGTGAGGTCTACTAAAAAAAAAAATATCATACTACGAAATAACTTTCGACTATTAGATATAAAATGAAAGTAATATGATCCTCAATCTAACATTGAATTACCCGTGCGCTGTGACACTTGTTCTTGCTCTTTCTTGGGTTTGTGAATCCGTAGTAAGTGGGAATCGAGGTGATCAATTGTGATTTAAAAATGTTGGCAGTATTATATATATTACACAATCATATATATAGATAGATAGATTGGTGGCTAGTCCATACCCCGTTAGTGGATTCTACTCGACATTAAGCAAAAATCCAATGAAATCTCGAATGGCCATTAAAACATATATATATTTTGCTTATTTTAGACATAGCATCGATTAGGGAATATTAATTATATGATGACAATTCAGGGTGTTACATGAACAACTTGTGAATATCAGCCACCAAACTTCCCGATTTCGTATGAACAAATACACAACCCATTTTTTCGGCAAAAAAAATTATTACTAGGATATTTTTTTAAGGAAAATAATTATATTTTTGTCATGTATGTTTGTTTTTTTTTATTTTGGTTTTTCGTGTCATCAAATTTCAATGTTGTTATTGTATCTTTCGATTTGGAAGTTTTGAACTTTTTAATTGGGAATTTTGATGTGGCACTACATACGTCACATTGAAAAAATGACTAAAACACAAAAAAAGAAAAAGAAGAAGAAACAAAGATAACAAACTAAGACTGAAATTTGACAATACAAAAAATCAAAATCTCAAGAGACATATACAAAACCAAAAATACAATTTTTTTCCTTGTTTTTAATTCGTTTTAAATAAAATCTTCCCCTTTTTTTCAAAAATAACATTTATTTAGTATGAAAAAAGAGCAGAAATCATAATATTGTCCTCTCTTAGAGAAATCACAGAAACTCTTGTAAAATTTTCACATATTAATTATTTTGTAATACGGATCTTCAACTCGACCTCGACTCATAATTACTTTTTTTTTTTTTTTATGTAAACGAATTACTTTTGGTCGCTCTATAGATACATGAAATGAGATAGACTCATCTCATAAATATAGATCTTTGAAATCGTCTCAAATGAGACCTGACCCATAGAAATTTATGACGAGAGAAGAAAAGGGAAGAAATATTGTCCTCGTAACACAAGAATCAGGAACAGTGCGCATGCAATTATGTAATGCTTTTGACTTATAAGTATACAGCTAGGCGCTAGCTAAAACATATTAACCTCTAAAATATTTGTTATGGTTGCAACATTTAGTTGTGGTAGGCAAGCAAGTATAATCACCCCAAAACTTATTTCCTGCAGCCGGATTTCATGTGAATATATCAACCAAAAGGAAACATTAAAGAAAAAGACGTACATGTGAATGCTAAAATTCAAATTTTTACTTTTTTTCCCATGTAAGGAATTAATTAAGATCTCATCTCACAAATTATATATGTTTCGTTAATTATTTTCTTATAAATGTAGATGATTATTCATATATGTACGTAGTGGTAGAGGCTCAGGTGATACAAAAATGATGCATGAAACTAAACTATAGATGAGAAGTTATATTAATTAGTTGTAAATTCGTAATCAAGGCATAAAAATGTGGGAGTTAAGTGCAACTTTTCCATTTAAACTTGTGTCATGTTTATTCATTACTGGAGTTGTAGCCTAATTCTTATGTATAATTTTGGGTATTATAAAAAAAAAAACAATTTTAAAGAGGTTTTTCACATAGGAAACAGAAATAGGTACATGAAATGTGAGATGCACCACAAGAAGATGAATTTGGACATTTTCTCAAATCTTTATGTTGTAATTAAGGCCCCGTTTGGTTTCAAAAGTCAGGCCAAAAAAATACTTTTTTAAGTGCTTTTCATTTAATAAAGTGTTTGGTTGACCAGAAAAGTGCTTAAATAAGCACTTTTTTAAGTCAAAATTAGAGTTTTTTCAAAAGCAAAAAATTATATCTTAAAAAAGTGTTTTTTTTAAAAAATGTCTACCAAATCCAAACGGGGCCTAAGTCTAGAACCTTAGCTTTCTTCCACTAGTTAATTTGCCAAAATTTGAACCATACAATATTTCCTTTACTATTGTCCATTTGTCCTTTTCTCTTGTATATAGCCTCCATGTCCTAGCATTAGATTGTGTCCCCAGTTCAAATTACTAAACTTGCATGCACATACAAACTCTCCATTTTCTTTCTTTTTTTTTTTCCTTCTTATTCTTTTTAAGCACCACAAATTAATCTTTATTGTGATTTTTAATCAATGGAAATTGAAAATCCTAAGGAGTGGACAGCCAAGATTGATGGCTTCAAGAAATATACAACCAATGTTTTAGCACTTGAGAAAGTGAGAATTTTTGCGGGTTCGACCACGCAAACGATATGTCGAGTCGGGCGAGAGGATCCGCGTCGGGTTTTTCACTCACTTAAAGTGGGGTTTTCTCTAACGTTGGTTACAATGTTGTATTTGATGGAACCATTGTTTGAAGGAATTGGACAAAACGCCATTTGGGCTGTTATGACTGTCGTTGTGGTTCTCGAGTTCACTGCTGGTTTGTATTTTATTATTTTCGTTTTCTTAATTATTATATCTGAGTATGATCTAAGTTTGATGTTACATGATTAATTATATATGGTGTGTAGGGGCAACATTGTGCAAAGGTTTAAATAGAGGGCTTGGCACATTGTTGGCTGGATCACTGGCTTTCTTGATCGAGTATATCGCGCAAGAAACTCAACATGTATATCGAGCTATCTTCATCGGGATCGCGGTTTTTGTTATAGGTATGCATAATATATACAGATTGATGTGATTTTTATTGTAGTATATACTATGTGATCTTTCAATTGGATTGGTCCGGTTCCATCACTCCATAGTTCGAAACCGGTTTAATCGGGGTCGGAACCGGTTGGATCCGATCCTTACCATGCCTAGCTACTTTGTGTGTGTGTAACTTGACAAAAACTTGGAATTTAATTATTTTAAGTCGAGCGATGGTTGGTTGAAGAAGAAATTAATTGAAATTATTTTGTTTATTGAAAACAGGGGCAGCAGCTACGTACATGAGATTTTTCCCCTACATAAAGAAAAATTACGAATACGGAGTTGTGATATTTTTGTTGACCTTCAATCTGATTACTGTCTCCAGCTATCGAGTTCATAATGTGCTAAAGATGGCCCACGAAAGATTTTACACGATCGCCATTGGCTGTGGAATTTGTCTCATAATGAGCCTCTTCGTTTTCCCCAATTGGTCTGGCCAAGATCTCCACAATTCCACTGTTTCTAAGCTTCAAGGATTGGCAAATTCCATTGAAGGTATGTGTCTCACATAAAATTAGGATCTCATGAGACCATAGACTTTGGTGTTTCATTCTACGTTATACAGTCAATATGTTACTCTCGATGTATTTTTATATAAGATGTTCAACAATGTGAGGTTCATCAATACTTATTTTTTCTCTGATAATTTATATGTTTATATGAACATCTTTTGTAAAATGCATCAAAAGTGTTACTCTCGATGTAGCATAGATCAAACTGATTTTCGTACAAAAACAAAGATTCAATTCTACGATCATTGGTTGCCGATTGATGAGGAGTAACAACAATCACCGTTTTTACAAAGTGATCAATATGTAACATGTGTGTCAACTCTACATCTCAAATTACATTTCAAATTATACGAGATGTTCCGTAATCACGAACTATAACTTTTGATTTTAACCCAATGATAAATATTACAAGGGATGGAAAAGAATGATACATTTTTTCCCCATCGATTTGCAGCTTGTGTGAATGAATATTTCAGAAATGAAACAATAGACGAAGACAAAGAGAAAACATTGGAGGATCCAATCTACAAGGGTTATAAAGCTGTTCTGGACTCAAAATCCATCGATGAGACACTGGTATATATATATACACATAAATTCAAAACTAGAGATATATGCGATAGTTTCTTTATCTTTCTTTTGATCATTTTGTTGATGAATATATGCACAGGCATTGCATGCTAGTTGGGAGCCACCACATTCAATACACTGTTACAGGTTGCCATGGCAACAGTACGTCAAATTGGGAGACGTTCTTCGCCATTTCGGTTATACAATCGTAGCTCTACATGGATGCATTCAAACTCAAATTCAGGTTCATTATTTTGATTAGTAGCATTTTGTTGGACAATATCCAACTTTTGGGTATTCCCAGTGTGTGCCTACCAACTGGAGTAATTACCGTTTTCAAATATTGCTTAAATCGCTAACATTTTAAGATAACACAAAAACTCGTGTGAGATGAATCAATTTTATGAGACATATCTGATCCGTTCGACTCATAAAAATTATTAATTTCCAATATATACATATAGACTAATCGACTCGTCTAATTGATATTAACTCACAAAGACCTACTTTTAAGATAAATTGATTATCCTTACTATCTTCAATAGTAATTTCGTAATTCTCCAAACAAATTGCTCTAGCTCAAAAAGATTGGGCTGATAGAGTATAAGCTCAAGTTATACGAAAAATACCGTAATCAAATGCAAACCTAGAAATTACTACTCAGGTAGTGTTTGATAGAGTTTTACCTCAAAAAGAATGACCTTTGTCTAGTTTTATTGATTCACTGGTGCTACACTTAGATGTAACATTTATTCTCAACTTCTTTTTTTTGAAAGGAATTTATTCTCAACTTCTTTATTCACTCATTCATAACTTGTATAATTATCAGACTCCACCGTCGGTTCGAGCCCTTTTCAAAGACCCGTGCGTACGAGTAGCTGCAGAAGTAACCAAAGCATTATTGGAACTAGCTGAAAGTATTAAAAACCACCGCCATTGCTCGCCTGAGATTCTATCCGACCACCTACACCAGGCGTTGCAAGACTTAGACACCGCCCTAAAATCCCAACCGAGGCTCTTTCTCGGATCCAAAGCCAACAACGCCAAGACCAACATGTACGCCTTGGCAGCGGCCACTGCCAGAGACAAGTCTTCCCAGGACTACGGAGCTTTGCTATCGAGCGTTAAAACCGATACATCAGCATTGCTCAAGTGGAAGTCGCAAAGGGTAAGGGAGCAAGGGAAGGAGGCCGAAAAAAAGATGCTGAGGCCAACCTTGAGCAAGATTTCAGTCATGAGCCTCGAGTTCTCGGAGGCACTTCCATTTGCTGCCTTTGCCTCCTTGCTAGTCGAGGCAGTCGCGAGGCTCGATCTCGTGATAGAGGAGGTAGAAGAGTTGGGGAGGGTGGCTAACTTCAGGGAGTTTAATTCCAGTAATGATCAAGTGGTTGTCATTTGCCAAAAACCCGAGATGGGGAATGTTGAACCATCGAAGAACAATTTGCCTTCCCATGGTTCAGAATGACAGCAACATTTAAAACACCGCTAGCATATTTATCCCAATCCATATGGATTGTTTTGAAACCTACGAAAACTATTCATCTAAACCATATTTATTATACTCGTAAAGGTGTAGCTGCTAGTTGAACTAAATAACTTGTTATGGTATTTGAGCAGCGACACATTCTTACAAGTTAAACTCTTGTATTTATGTAACAGTGAGTAAAAATTATAAAAAATTTAACGGATCCACGAGGGCATGGATCCAAAAAGAATTGAAAACTACTTCAAATATTAGTATCATGCACCAAGATCTTCTTACACAATCGATTAAATATGTGTGTAAAAGGGGTCTAGCTCTATTCTTTAAACTCTAGCCCGGACAAACTTCCCCACTAAATATCTTACAGGAAATGGAGACAAAAGCTCGAGCTAGACTCGAGCACAAGTGTAAAATGATCCGGTAAAAACTTTACGGAAACTGGGCATGCTAAAAATTGCACAGAACATGCTCGCAAACTAACACCGACAGCAAGTGATTTAGATCTGTCTTTAAAAGGAGCATTATAACTGATGTTGTTTCTGCCAACTAAGGAGAAATACTGAAATAGAATGAACGACACTCTTGGGTATAACATGTTTCTCAGTATATGGTAAGGCGATATTTATGCTCGTGATTCCGTAAATGTAAAAATCATTTAGTATGACAGAAATCTAACTCGATAAACATATCACCAATGAAGTGTTGAGTCACCAGATAACACCTGAAACGCTTTGGACTATTGAATTGAAGATATTGTCAAGATAAATGCTAAAGTTGATTCCCCAAAGCATTTGCAAAAAGAAAAGAAAGACAGATGCATGGACAGAGAGAGATATTCAGGCATGTGGACTGATGGAATTCGCATAAAACAGCCACCCAGATGGCTAATTCAAGTGGCTTACAAGTAGTTTACAGACCTAAACTTCTATTTTAGTGATGCCAGCTGTACGACAAGGTCCAAGTGACATTACATTACACTTCGTAAAAATGAAAAAGAATTGAAGTGAAACAATAGAAGCACGGCCCACAGAATGTTGAGCCATTCTCTTACTGATCGTGAGGTTGTGATACTATTCCCTTTGTTACATCCAATGTCCCAGTTAGGGGAACAGCCGAGCGATTTTGGCTTCGATTCATCTGGTCATTGAGATTTGCTCCCAAAGGGCTAAGGAGTTTGAGGAATTTTGCTTCATGGAGCAAGATGATATACAGAGTTGTATGGTTTACGTTTTTCTCGTTTAGACATATGTTCAGAACCACATTATTCGTAGATTTCTCCATAAATGTGATCGAAAATAATATGATACAGTTGGATGGTGTCAATTTATATAATTTTAATTTTATTTTATTTCATTTCATTTTATTTTAATAAATAATAATAAAACCAAAAAAAATCATAGTACCTATACATAATTAGAGACTGGCATCTTTGCCAGACCTGAATGCATACCAGGCCAACAGATGGAGAATGAAGGTGTCTTTATGCTGCTCTTGAATCCAAGAAAGAGAAGAGATTGGTGCATCATTTGATTCAAATCAAAGGTGATTCGTAGAGCTTCAAAAACACTCGTGGGATTAACTGCAATTCCCTAGATAGGCTTACGCGTCTGAGGCAACTGAAATCTCAATCTTTTCCATCTGCTGGTCTCCAAATTTGGGTATAAATTAAGAATATGTTCTGGCATGAAGTCATGTCTAGTCAATATACCAACAACAGGAACTCTCTGCAAAAAAATATAAAAAAACAAATGGCACCTTAATAAAAAGAATGAAAGTAAAATATTAAACTTAAATTATATGTATCCAACAAGGACATCAACACCCATGAAAGTAAATATGCTCGATCGAAACATCATGACTAGCCATATGGACTAAGATGGTCACAAATAATTTTGAGTCACAGCCCCCACAAGAAAATAAAATACATGCTCTTGAATCATGATAGGCTTAGAAATCAATGAACTTCCAAGAAAACAGTTACATTTAATGACAAAGATTAGCATGAGTATTAAGAAGGCATTTTGTTTCTCAACATGTGTCAAAGGAAGATTAGCATGAAGGCAAATATGTTCATACTCATGAATGCCCAACTTATGTTTTTTAGACTACCTGGCAAAGGAAAATGGGTTATATGTAGACCAAAATTACGTCAAAATGATATTGTTTATGGTTACCAGAAAAAGAGAACAAGGATCAATAAATGGTGTGTCAGTTATAAAATAAAATGTCTTACGTCTGTTATCTTGGGAATAACCAACAGGTGCCTCAAACCAACTTGGCGAAAAAGAATGAGAGCCTTAGCTAACGACATGGTCTCCACAACAGTGTACGGTGATGTGTTAGTAAAGGGGTGCAAGTCTATGAACATTTCCATCTCTTCCGCGGACAAATCTACATCTTCAATTTTGTCACAATGGCCCAATCCCTTCTTCGAAAAATCATCAGCCGAAAACTGTGTAGAGGCATATGAGCCAACAAGCGCCGTGGTTCGCAAGAAAATTTTCATTTTTAATAGTGTGACAAGATGAGAGCGGAGGATTAAACCAAATAGAACTGGAGAATTAGAGAATGGGGGCTCATCTACAATTGGAAATCCATTGTGCCTTGTGGTTTTGAGGATATGGACTATATTACCTACTTTCTCGATTCCATGGAAGATCCGAAGCGGGCCGGTAACCACATCACCTACTGTCAATTGCCTCATATACGGCTCAGCATGAGATTCTAAGTAAGGAAAACCCTTTAATGTCACAATGAGGTCGTATATATTTCCATTGAATGCATCAGCAACAGTCTTGGAGATGAGAAGAACGAGCATAATAAGTGGTAGCAGTAATAAATTATTTGTGAGTTCAAGAATAATTACACATAAGGAAACTGTTGTCCTCATAGTCCCCCCAAGAAGAGAAGCAGAACCAAGAACTGCGAATAGGCCATGGTTGAGATTCGAGTTAGAACCAACTAACATTCCAACAAATCGTCCATAAGCTGCACCTGTCACAATAACAGGCACAAAGAGGCCGGCAGGAGCTACAATACCATAACTGATAACGCTGAGAATGTAGCATGTGACAAAGAAAACAAACATCGATGCAAGATGAAACTCAGAGTCTGTGTTTTTGCTGAAGAGATTTTTTATAGCATCATCATTTGTATTAAAAAAGAGGCTGGCAAGATCATTGTAGTGACCGGGCTGGCACTGAAACTTTTTGTAATTTCCAGAACGGCCAATTGTTGGACAAGGCTCTGAAGTATCAGATGGGCAAGGACGACAATATGCAAGCCATGGCAGTCCAAATAGAAGACAGGAAGTGAAAATGGAGATGGAGCAAGCCAAAATTAGCTTGTAAGCAATTCCCTTCCTGACACAGACAAAGAAGAAACAATTACAAATCCCGAAGTACAGGTTAGGGGATTAAATGGGACACTTAATCACCTCACTATCGGATAGAAAATCAAAGAATCAAAAGCAAACACATACTCATTTATCACACTATAGATTCGGAGAATTTTATTGAGTAAAAGATTGTAGAAACTTCCAAGAATGCCTCCAATAACTCCAAGAAGAAGAACGGGAGGTAAATCCTTCAGGTGATAGGATATATTTGCTGAGGTGACATCAAACATTATGAGACCCCCTTTACCAAACAGTCCACATTCACCCCTCAAACAGACATCAATCAGAGCTCGAAGGACAATTGCAACAACAGCTGTAGTAAAGAAAGCTCTCCACAGCAGAGCACTTCTCCACCTGCAGAGAAAGTCAAGTATAACTAATCTTAGCAGCACCGATATAATACATTCTGAGAACCACACATTGTTTACCGTTACATATACCTCCTTCCCAATTCTCATGTTCACATACATATTCGTCATCATAGGTTAATAAACCATTTTTTCACTTGCAACTCCAATAGGACTTGGTATTACCAAATTGCTAAAAGGATATGTACCAAAAAATTGATTTTTACTTAATTTATAGATAATTGCTAAATTAATCCAGGGCCCCAAAGTTTTCAAATTAAATAATTGAAAGTTGGCTAAAGATGAAATTAAATGGAAGCAGTTAAGTCGACCAAAATAATGATAATACCAAGCAGCAGAGACAATGTAACCGGTAAGGAAAAGTTGAAAAATAAATAAATAAAGAGGTAAAGAACAGAGACGAGATAACCAATATGGATGATGTTGCTGGTAAGAATGGAAAGAGTCGGAACACTGGCAGAACCAACTTAATCAACGAAGACGAAGGAAGTATGGAACAAGACACTTCAAAGTCATGGTAAAACAGCAGTTTTACAATTTTCTGGGAAATTATGATATTTTAAGTTTTGGTAGGCAATTATGATTACACCTCTAGAACTTTAAGAATAAGATACCAGATAAAAAAAAAAATTTGCAACATTTTCCATTAATGCATGAATAATAAATGAATTACCAAAAATGTGAAATTTACTTTGTAAATATAGAGAGAATTTACGACAAAGATAGAAACATGACATCAAATACATGCTAAAGAAGCATAATCAATCAATTAAACAAGAATGTTAAGAATGCCACAAATAACAAACAAAATTCCACCCAAAGAAGCATAAACAAGAAAAACAAAATTCTTATCAAAGTTTTCCTATCCTCTCTATCCTAACATTTTGAAATTTTTAATTTAATAAGTAGCGACATAGATAACATGTGTGGCGTACAATCAGAATGCCTAGCATGATTGCATCTTTCAGAGATATAGAAGGGAGTATATTGACCAACTCAACCTTATGCATCAATCTTAAAGCTAATGAGGCAAAACCAACAGGGAAACTTAAGAAACCTTATGTATGGAAATTTTAACATCGATCCAGAATCCTAGATGAGTGAGAAGAAACTAGCACCTTTAATTCTACGAATAACACCAACATAAATCCTTATCTATAGTCTGGACTCAAGGAAAGCTTAAGGACATAAGTCAAGACTTCAAGTTATACCAAGATGTCAATTCCTCAAGAGCAAACAACAAACCACCAACTGGAGCACGAAATGCAGCAGCTATTCCTGCAGCAGATCCACATGTAACAAGATCTCGCCTGTCTCGATCATTATTGAAAACCCGCAACCACTTCCAGGTCAACCCAAACTTATTTGACCCACCCTGACCTATTAGTGCAGCTACGATGGAACCTGTATGAACCATTGGCCCTGCCTTTCCAATGTTAAGAGACGATGACACAGCACATATGCTTCCAACAATCTGTGGACATGAAGATATTTGAAAATTTTGAAGAACACTTGACAATACTGGATATTATATCTAAAGCAATTATCAATCTACACAAAGAGTCTCTATTCACTTTTGAAGTACAATTTAATCATACGAATTTGTTTTTCTTTTTTTTTTTTAAAAAAAAGCCATAGGTTTCATTTATTTGGCTTTTCGATAGAGATTATTTTTCACAAAATCCAGCTGTTTTATCTCATTACCTCTCAAAATCAACTAGCTCTCGCACTTACCATATGGTCCATATCATTCCTAAAAAATGCATCCTCAAATTTTATAATATCTCACATTTAAAATCTAAAACCAAACACATTTTCAAATAACAAACATCACATCAGCTCCACAAATTTCCAAATAAAAGTTACTTTTCAGAAAACTTTGAAAAGCTATTTCTAAAATTAATTTGACAATATCGAACATAACCCAGCTATTGCCGATTAAGTTATGCAATATGGTTAAAGTGATGTGCACATCATTCGGATCCTAATTTCAGTTAGCACATTGTTAATTATAGCATTTTGGAACCATATTGAAATTCGATCATGAAATCCAGTACGGATAAAATAAAACGAACTATAAACAGTAGACATAAAAATTGAAGAGGGCGTAAAATTAACTTGGAATGGAGTCATCAAGAAACTTTAGGTGATTTGGAGACAACAGAAACTCTGTTTTTCAAACTCAGCACGATGAATAAGAGAGACAAATGTAGCAAATCCCAAGTAGCTTGATTATAAACTCCGTAAGGTTATTGATGATGATAGAATGACAGCTTCAATAGCATGTATGGTCTCCTTCTCTTGACAATAGAGAACTAATAATTCTAGCATGGATTCGATGGTCATGTCAGTTTTTTCCGGCTAGAAAAATAAAAACTTCTCAGACTTTTGTTCCTTCACACACTTAGAATTGAACAATTTGATGCTTAAGAAGGGTATTCACAAAAAGGGTGGGTTGAATCTTTGGGGTTGCACAGGAAGATTAGAAAAGAAAAATGATCTGGAACTGGAGAACAGTGGCTCAATTGTTACAGAGGGGTGAGAAGTCCTAGGGAAGTTGAACTAACTAAACAAGCAGAAAAATGTCTTCTGAATCTCAGTGAAAGACAGCATTGGCTAGCTAAGAAGCATAAAGAATGATTGTTGAAAACACGTGCTTATAGAACCTTTTCGAAACAAAACTTTCCTAGTCATAGAGCGGGGAATTGGCTGTATTGCCTGAAACTTGAAAGCATTATATCTATACGTACACCCAAAGCCCAGGCGCAGGCTGCATTGGGTGCCAATATCCAACGCTTTGGCACAAATTGGAAGAATGTCGATATAATTTCTAATTAAGTAATATTTCAAAGTGAAACAGGTAGAATGAGCTTCAGCCAAACGTTTAAGGCTGTGTCACAACATTTTCTGCAAACTAGCCGAAGAGTGTTACCAACAATATTTGAGGATGAAGCATATAACTGGAAAAAGAGTGTCTCTTTGTAATAACGGCAAGTTGTGAACAATGGGAAACGTAATTGGAGATTTATCATGTACCCACAGGAAAAGGATCCTGCCAAAACTGCGATCAAACAGCCAGAATAACAAAGAAAACTTTTGGAAAACACTTCAGCAAGATATAAGCGGCACATCCCTTTGAAATTATGAATATTATTACGAGGAGTGTGCTATCAGCGCCAAAAATATTCTTTTTGGCAACTAATACAAGTTTATATTAATTTGTGTTGATCTGAAGGACTGAAGAGATGCCAATCAGGCACTTGACCTAAGCAATTTGAATTGTAGCCTTATTTCACTTAAACATAATTTTCATGTTCACAACTAACTACCGATTCCAGATATCCTCAACGAGTTGTTGATAAATTCCCAATTACACAAATTCCTAATGAGAGGCAGAGAGAGAAATAGGAAGATAGAGAAAAAGAAGCAAGGTAATTTAAACCCAAATATTCAAATCCGAAGGTACCTTGATGAGCAGAGTTCGCAACGAAAATATTGCTGGTGCATCTACACCATTCAAATAAGCCTTAACCTCTGGTATTCCTGAACCGGCGGCCTCAGGTGCTATAAAAGCAGTGATCACGCACGCAAACAATGTCAATCCAAAATTTGACGATGCAAATACAAGGAAAGCCACCATGTACCTGATCCAAACTCGATATATATGCATTAGTTCAGATGCAAAACCTACAAAACATGAGAGAGGTGGCAGGAAAGAAGCAAACAAAAATAATAATGCCCAGATACCATGGAAAATTAATTATTAATTATAACATAGCTATAGGTTTAAAAGTTTCAAAAGCAAAACATGAAGTAACCTCCAGCAATTTAGATACCTGCAGGCTAACAAAGCAAATAGCAGCAATGAAGTTGAAATTTTTTATCAATTCACATGAAGAAAATTATCATTCTGAAATCTATATTATTGAATAAACCAAAACTTATTATAAAATCTTTATGCAAACATAAGTACCAAGATTCTAACTTTATGTCCAACATCATATATAAATTGTTAAAAGTACCAAGATTCTTACTTTCTGGCCAACATCATGTTCGAGGTAACGACAAACTTGATTCCAGCTATATTTTCTACAGCAAGGTTGTTGAAGAACCCAAGTAGACCGACTATAACTCCAATAAGAAAACAAAATATCCATTTCATGAGTATATATTGAAATATCTGGATCTTCCCTCTGCTCCTCCAATCTTGTTTGAAAAAATCGTTTTCTATGGTCCTACACGAAAATTTACTTCAGTTAGACCATGAATTGCCATAAAATCATCAAGAGTATAGGCAAACAACATGACACGGTCAATGATTCTTAAATTAAATTCTCTTTTTGATAAGGATGTATTATTGTGATCAAATTATTCATAACAAAAAAGAAATGAGAAAGGAATCACGTGGTACAAGGGGAAGCGATTCAAGGATTCGTAATAACAAGCATTTCCTCCAATAATCAATATTAAAATGATATGGATAAAGCTAAATGTTTGTGGACTCATTAAACTCTATCAGGCCACAAAGCAACCTCTCTTTCAGGGACAAGACATGGCAATGCTATCAAGTCGAAAAAATGAACTTACATGCACGAAGCCTCATCAACGGAATAATGCTACAAAACTTATAACTTGAATAAATGTTTTACATCACAATGGAAAACAATATCCTCATTAGTCATTGCATTTTAAGGAAATTTAATCAGTCCTGAATACAAAAAATAAACATATTCCAACATGAACCCGTGATTGTTCCCAGAAATTATCATTCTCATTAACAACATTGAAAGGAACCTCTGGCAAAATAACAGGAAGGAATGAGTGACAAAATCACCTTGCATGTAGTTCCAAAGCTTCAACCGATAAGAACAAGTTATGTGGTATAAATCTTTTAAACAATTACCTTAACAATCATATTTTTGACATGATGACATTATCGCGGCATGATTATTTGATTAAGACTAGTATTTCCATCAAATAACAAAGCAGCCGAAAGTAAAACGATTTTATCCCATCACAGGATTCACATATTTCTTTTATCCAAAAACAAAAAAAAAACATAGAATTGAGTCAGCATCGACGAGATCAAGAAAATATTTGTCACACACTTGTAAAAAAGTGCAAAGCAATACACACACACACATACGAACACCAATCCCACAGAAGCATCCGCGTTCGCATACAAACGGAGATTGTAGATGAACAAGAGAGGTTACTCGTAATCAAGGCTCTCAATTGGACAGAGATCAGAGCCAACAATGGCAACTTGAGAGGACGTATTAGACTGCGATCGGCGCAGGCGCATCGACTCCTCCTGTTGGCGCTGCTGTTGGTACCGTAGCAGCAGCGGCTCCTCCAGCAACGCCGGCGACTCCTCGTCCTCGTCCGCAGCCAAGACATTCGAAACCGCCATCTAGGCTAGCAGTACTGTGATCCACGGAGAAGAAATTGCATTGACTGATTACAAAAAATCGATTATTGATGAAGATGAACTAATTAAAAACAACCAACCAAGCTATAACAAGTGGGGCCCTTTTGCTTCCGTACCCTTGTTGGCCTTCTTCTAAATTCTAATATTATTACAATTGTTTTCCAATTTCACTATTTCAGATATTTTTAAATTCAACTTATCGTTATCTAGCTTTTTAAATTTTTAGATTATCGATTACTTGTAATAATAATAAAAATAAAAGTAGACAAGAAATAGTAATTATAAATATATTTTAAAATTCAAAATCGATGTGCACATATCTATTAATTAATATTATTAAAGTTGACGCAAAACTAATAAGAAAAATTACTATAATTCGATTGAGTTTTATCATCTGATTTTTTTAATTGAGTTAGCACATTTTGAGCACCAACATCATGTATTTATTGGAGATATGAAGTAGCAATCAATTTTCTGATGTTGCAGAAATTAGCGATAGAAAAAAAAACATCAATTATTTCATTTGATATATTTACTTTGAAAATTAGCTTTGTTATATATCCGTTGTAATCAACTGTAGATATCGTTTTTTGAATAATGAAAATTATTAAAACATCACCTCGTAATTGGTTGAAAGATGATCAAATAATTATTTGGTATCATACGTGTTTGATACAATTAATAATAAAAATATTATTCAGTATTTTCAAAATATAAAATTTGGGAGTGTTATTGTAAAAAACATATAAAGATAATATATGATATTTATTGTATATTTTTTCAAATTTATTGAATTTGTCCGCTCTCATCGAAAATTTTAGATATCACGTTGCATGTGTAAAGCGTGGATAAATTTGTTTTATTTCTATCAATCTAATGACATAAATTTATTGATTTCCGTAGTCATTATTAATTTAATTTTAAGGATGACAGTTCAATAAAACTTTCTATGAAACTTTTTTTTTAAAAGAAAAATTACATTGTGGTGTAGACGTTTTATGTCCCCATCCTACTCGGGGTACTTTCCGAAGAAAACAATAATGAAGTCACGTATGATTAAAAAATAAATATGATACATAATAATAATAAATTAAGACATTTTTTTTAAAAAAAAATTAATAAAGAATAAAAATCTATGAGCAAATGTAACATAAGATCTCTGCGCCCCAAACATGTTGGGATAACGTGCTTTTTGGACCCATGCACATAAATTATTTATTATTCGGCCGGAGTTTCAACTTACTCTATAGTCTACACTCTATACCCTAATCTTTGGATTCTTCATAATCATAATAATAAAATATTGTGAATTATTTATTAAATATATTATTATATATACACCCTTAGCAAAGTCAACGAGTCACAAGACTCACAACCCATATTATTTTTGGATAATAATATATGTGCATAAAATGTTACATAGAATGTTATACGTATTAAATTAGAAAATTATTTCAAAAATCTTTTAAAAATTATTTTTTTTTCAAACTATAATTGTTTATCTTGTTAAAAATACTTTAACAATATTTTTTATTTTTTTATTATTTATTATACAGTTTTACAATATTCACGAGAGTCTCAATTGTATACTATTAATTTTCAATGATATTTATGATTTTAGTTTAATATTTTTCCCTCAAACTTTTTTTTTCATATTTTACCAATCAAATTAAGTTATTTGAAATAGTAAATGTTAATTTATTGGTGATTGCATACAATGGAACGTATCATTTAAAAAAGAAAATTTTGAATTCTACTGCTTTCAAATAACTCAACTTGATTGGCCAAGTATAAAAAAAAAAGTTCAAGAGAAAAATATTAAACTAAAATCATAAGTATTATTCAAAAAAAAAATATCTCATATAATTATCTCAATGCAAATCATGTGATACATAATAGGAGTGTCAATTCAGATGGGTTCGGATTGGGTTGACGGCAAGGTGTTGCTAAAAAATTATGTAGATTTTTTTTTACGATGAACTTCAATTATTTTTAATGCTAAAAACTTAATTTATCATAATTTGTTGAGTTTATCTCAATTTTCACTTTTTCATTATTAAATAATTTATTTAGTAAAAATAAATATTTTCCTTATATTTATAAATTATTTTATCAAATACCATGTATAAAAAAAATATGTGTGATTATTAAATATTATTAATAAGAAAGATATTTTAAAAATAATAAGTAAAACAAAAATTTTTACATATAAAATTAGATTAATTTTAACTATTAAATCCAATTCCTAGCCAAACCTTATAATGAAATTCTAAATCCAAGAATTCAAAATCGAATTCTAATTCAAAATCAAAATCAAAATCAAAATCAAAATCAAAATCAAAATCAAAATCAAAATTCAAATCCAAATCCTATTTTTTAACTCTTCCATCTTCTCTCCTCGTGTAAGCCTCCACGCCTTTTTATAAAATTCTTGTTTCCATGTAGACTCTACGTGAACTCTTATTTTCAAAATTAGCATGATCTTGTTTCCTTTATTTCAAAATTGTATCTTATAAGGTAACAAGAGATTAAGATATATTAAATATAAGATAATATCATAACTATATTATCAACTAAAAAAATAATTTTATTAAAACCTTAAGTCTAACAAAAGCAAAATACTAAAATAAATATTTTTTAAAACTTGAAAGATTATAAGATTCAAAACTATGGAATCCAATTCCTAGCCAAACACTAAAATAGAATTATAAATCCAAGAATTTCAATTCCAAATCCTATTTTTCCCCTCCCTGACAGTTCCCTAACCTTGGATCGTGGTATCTTTTAACTTTTCCGTATGTGTTGGCTTCGAGTTAATGGATTAACTTTTCAGATAAATTTATCGTACAATGCGATATTTGAAAGTTGTTAATTTAGACTTATCATTGGTTTTTCTATGTTTTAAGAAATTGTGGCACGGGATGTGACAAAACACGAATCACCTAAAATATAGGGTCATATTGGAGGAATTAATATAAAATCATATCATATCTCTGAATTCCAAATACCTCAACACAAATACATCTTTAAGTTGCATTTGAATGCAGTAATTTGGATCCAGACTTGATAAATGGATTTCAATTGACTCCAATTTAAAAGAGTTTGAAATCCATTACCATTAATCCATTATTATGATGATGATGTATGAACAAGTTTAAAATAGGGGAGAAATTTCAAATCCAAAGAAAGATCATGTCATTAATTATAGTAATTATAAAGTATAACTCATTCGGTAAGAAATAATACAATGATAAGATTAATTTTTACTTTGGAACAATGATTGTGAAGTGCAATGTAAAAATGAGACATAATAAAATTTTGAATAAGTATTCTCTTGTGACCCAATCTCACGAATTTATATCAATGAAATGAGTCGATTCAATCCATATCTATGATGAAAAAAATATTTCTCACGTAAAAAAATACTTAATATTGTAATCCGTCTCACAAAATTAATTAGCAAAAGGATTTCATAACACATGCCAGTTTTGATGATTTAAAAAAAAAAAAAAACGTGTCTCTTTCTAGTTGCGTACAAAAATCAGAATGTGGAATAAAAACAAACGTTGCCTTCACTTTCTTATCAGTGGACTCCTTATCCTTATCTTATGGACTGGATTAATTATGCTGCTAGACAGAGTGGACTCCCATTCCTCAGCATGGATGAAAATTTTCCCTGCCACAGCGATTATGGAAATGATGTTTTTGAAGACTTTGTTAATGATTTTTGTCACAGAATTTAGACATTTCTAGAGGGGTAGAAGGCAGTAAATCTGCAGAAAATTATGAGTAAAAATGGGGGAAGAAGTTGCTACATTTTGCAAGCTCTTTAAGGAATTGCTGGGCTTTGTTAAATAAGATGCAAAGTAGAACTCATTGAGCTCCATTTTAGAAGGACAAAGGTAAGCAATCCATATGAATCTAAGACTAAAACTTGCACAACACGGTCGTGAAATCGATGAATAAAATGATATTCAAGTCGAATGTAAGTGAAACTGCCACAAAAAGAATGTGATGCACCATAAGATACTTCACTTTATTGACTTGATCCAACATATGCTCCAATGAAATAAATCGTCCTAGCAAAAGTGAATTGTTGATAGGAACGAATACAATGAAGAAGATAGTGGAGCTATATGCATAAAACCATAGTTTACTATCGATCTCAAATACAATCAACATAATAAAAAGCCTTTTTTCCCTCAAATATGAGATAGAAGGCTTGAAAAAAGCATCAATCACTCAGCTCATGTATGCTTTTGGGATCTCTTCAGGAAATGTGACCTTGTGTCCACAAGCAGCAAATCACTATCACTGACTGTGTGCCATTTTGGATATGATCGAATGGAGATAGTTCTTCTTCAGCTTTCTTCTCCGATGATTGTCTCCCCTGCATCACCCCCGTCATTTGGTTCAACACATTTTTAACGATGGAAACAAATAACAGATGGGCTTTCTTAACCTTGATCCAAGCTAATAACAACACAAACAGGTTATATATCCTAATGGTACGTAAGTTCTTAACTTGTACAGCATTCAGGAAACAAGCCGATTTAATTTGGCCCAAAGTCAATGAAATTCAACTTAAATGACTTGGGGGTTATTACATTGAAACCAAAGCATACTGAAGTGGATAGATCCATATAATGGCACCAACTGGTTTGAAACGAAATTGGGTAATGACGGTTCACATGCAGGCAAAGAAAAGAATATCTCAACCTCAGATATTGTGCAGTTTACTGAAATTACCAGTACTGATTGTGTAGCACAAATGAATCTGTCGGCACTCTTTTGCCATCATCATTCCGATTCCAATGGTAAAGTGCATGTGTTCTGTTTCTTATCTCTAAGGTGGAGTGTCCGTAACTGGCTTCCCGAAAAGCAGAATAATCTGGTTGTGGATCTCTAAATCTGCAGAGGCATCAACTTCAATGAAGCATATAAAAAAATGTAGTGCCGGTATGAAGTGAAGATTCTAAGGAGAACAAACTACATGGGACCAACTAGGAAAATCAATCTAACATGCTATGCTATACCTTGAAGCTAGACCTTCCTGATTTCCTCCATCTCCAACAGTAATGTAAACGGGAGCCGACTTATCTGGTACAGGGTAGGAAGCTCCAGATGATACATTGTATTGTATGTTTGAGATTCGGTACTGGAAGTAGAAAAGCTAATCAGGTAACTCAACATAAACACAAGGTGAAATGATAACATCATAACAGTGTAGGGGAATGGGAACTTTTTACTAAGAGACAAAATGGTCCCCATGAGGGTGAACAAACTTTCAGGTTTTACTAGAACAAGTAACCATGAGACTTGGTGCGAGACAGTTTGACAAAAATTATCTGCCTTGGCAAGATCATCGTCATAAACTTGTACGGATGGTCGTTTTGCATAGATACACTTCAGTAAATGTGAGAAAGGAAAAGTGGTATAGTTGGATGAAGAGACAAACCGATCTTTCATAGGCATGGACATGACCAGCAAAAACAACATCAACTTTATAGTGGCAAAACCAGCTCTCAAAAACAACTCTCATGCTTTCCCCCTCCATGAAATGAGCATCATTGCTATTGTAAATTGGAGAATGCATCAGGACAATAAGCCAAGGAGTCTTCTCCCTGTCTACATTTTTCAACTCTTGAGCAAGCCACCTCCACTGAGGAGTATATTTAACTGAAATTAAGAAGAGACATAAAGTGAATTATTGATAGATATAAACTAAAGGGAAAAAAATCAGTGCAGGGGAAGACTATCAGATGAAAATGACTAATAAACAGATAATACACTACCACAAATGGCTTTTTCCCAGTTTATTTAAGAACAGAAGGAAGAAAATAGTTAGAATATAATCACAGGTTTCGCGACAGTCATCGCTGTAGGAGTTCAATGTACTAAAGTAACATAAAAACCAACCATCCCTTGCCATGTTAGATAAATTCCATCATTTAACTAACAAAAGATAAATTGGAAGCATGAATGTGAAAAGATGGGCTATAGTACATTGAACATGTGGTAAGTACTAATCCAAAAGGCTGAAACTTGGGGCAGATTGGTAAATGCTTGTATGATTACTGAAACATGATGTCAACCAAAAGGAGTGCACATTTGAAAGTTGTGATCATATTTTCATATCAAGGCTTTCCTAACCAGACAATTTATTACTCCGCATAGGAGGGATGACAAGTGCTTGCAAGTCAGGTATATAAGCAATGTACTAGATGCTCATCAAGCAGAAACAGAGTCCAGACTCTTCCTTTGAACAGTACAGATAATTCTCTCTTATTAATAGAAATTAATACCATTTCATCTAAAAGAAAGTAAGGAGACGACTACCATTGTGGCAATCAAACTTACCAAATGGAGAGTAGCTAGACAGGACAATAATGTGAGCAGACCCCCGTCTCACGGCATACCAAAGTGGGCTACTGCTCTCACTAGCAACATAAGGAGTGCGGTATCTATGAAGATAATTTCTAAACGGAATTACTTCCCGCTGAAAAAAAAAAGGCATTAATAGAAATTTTACTAGTATATGTAAGTTGTTATCATGTTGCTTATATCTGAGACTATTGTGACTGCAATAAAAAATTAAAATAAATTATGAGAAGCTACGAAGGTAAAAAGAGGGAATGAGATAAACAGGGGGAGAGACAGGGACAGTTTTCTCACAGTTCACATAAGCGAATCAGAAAAAGCATCTCAGTATTTCAAAACTGAAGCAGAACATATGATTTAGAAAACAACCAATGACCATCAGTAAGAGATGCCTACATCTTTGCTCGATCGGTAGAAGCCAAATGAAGACAATTTTTTGACAAGAAACTGTCCCTTCGGTAGTTAATATTTTTTTCTAGTGGTAAACCGTGTCTGACAAGAACAGAATAAAGCACTAGAAATTACTTATATTCAGGCAATCAAAATTGAACTGGAAAGCATTTTGCAATAGGGATATATTTTCTGTAGAATCAGAGGGAAGGAAATAAAAAGGTTTAAATTAAGAAAATTAATAATAATAAAAAGTAAAATCAAAGCATCCCCCACTCCCTCTCCCCACAACTAAAATTTTGGATAAAAAAATAAATAATTGCTGTCTTTAGTCTCTGCATTCTGCATATTATTACCAAATGTGGAAAGTACTCTATCTCATGGTTTCCAGCCGACCAGATCCACGGACGATAAGCAGCACTATGCTCAACAAAACGACCCCATGAATCCCAGCGGATACCAACATCATTATGATCATATCTATCAGCATAAGAAAGATCGCCAACAAATAAGATAGCCTGTGCATCAGTCTGCCCACAATGCTCAATTGTTGAAAGGGAATTATATGTTTGACCAAGATCCCCTACAATATATAAATAATTTGATTCATAAATGGGCATTCCATAAGGAAATTAAATGTAAACCATTTCATTAAAAACATTTATTCTGCTCATTCCATATACAAAAACTATGAGATAATGGTGGCAAAGAGATCGAGCTCAAAAGCATGGATATGCCGCAAACAATTAAAGTTTTGAGAATGATGAAATGTAGCCCCAAAATTATTCCATGAAATTTGCTTGCATGATTCTTGCCTCTAAGTCAGTTCTGCTTCACCGGGTCTCAGACTTTCGACAGTTTGATTGGATCAACAGATGAGAATGTAGCAAATGATTTTTGGTCATACAACACAAGATGATCGAGCAGGTAACTGAACTTCCTAAGGAACCATCGCTCACTCAAATGCCATCCCAAACCCCTCCATACCTATCTCACAGCAAAGAATCCCTCTTTTTCATCTGGGTTGGTTTAGGAGGAAATAAAAATTAAAAAAGGACCCATCACATTTAAGCTCAAATTTTTATCAAGCTGTCCATTTTAACCAATGCATCATTCTCAAAAACAGAATGCAGTGAAATAAACAAAGTTCCTGCTACTTTAACTAGAGGAGATTTCATGAACTAACTATCAATCAAGTAACAATAGTAATTTTGTTAAAACACCTTAAATTTGCGAAATTAAATCAAATTGGCAGCATAAAAGTTATCTGAAATATGATGAGCACAAAAACTAAAGATGGACGAGTATTTTAAATGCATGAACTCATATATTGTTTTTTATAGCTTACGGAAAAGTTGTTAAAAAGAGCACCTTATAAGGACACACACTATCTCAAAGACGATAGAAGAATGATAACATCAATATTTGGCAGTCGATCTTAGTAAGTAAATAATAATACAAGTTTCCTGAAGCCTTGCATCTCAAAACCTGGGATCTCATAAATACTTTATTAACCATTGACTATTGTTGGATATCGTACACCCATTTCAAGAGGGCTCGCAATAAAATTTCTTATACATCTAGAAGGCCTTATGTATAAATTATTTTCCTTTGAAACTCATATTTTATTCATAATAATAATAATCATATGAAGACCAATAGATTTCGTTCCTGGAAGTTCCTCACCGAGAGATGATATTGTCACAAAAACGATACCACAAGTCCATAATATAACAAATAGATGAGAAAACTCAGTGTTCACTTCCTTTGAAACTCATATAGTTCATTCATAATAATAATATAAAGAATCTGACCATCAGATTTCATTCCAGAAAGTTCCTCACAGAGAGATGATATTGTCACAAAACGATACCATATATAACAGATAGATTAGATAACTCAGTGTTCGCTTTCTTACTTTCAACATAAAGCACAATTTGTTCACCATTGAACATGGAATGAGCTTTAAGAAAACTGGAAGTTGATTTTTCATTCGTACAGAGCACATTGTAATAGACTGCTACACACATGGAGGAGAACTTCAACATAAACCTTACACATTTGCAGTTTAATCTTTTCTCACTCGTACACCTAATAGAGATTTTTCACAAAGTCTAGGCCCTTTTCAAGGCGTACAGTGTATCCTGGAAAGTTCAGGTCTTGCTTCCCCTAGCTGTTTACCATAACTGGGTTGGGGAACATATTATCGACCTCGTCTGTGCAAAGACAGCTTTCATCTAATAGTGAAATTGCTGAAACCAAAGGATGTATCATGTACGTGACCCAGAAATCCTATCAAAGACCTTGAGAGATGAATAATTCATTTCCTTAGCAGTATATTGCCTATCCATTATCTCTCAAACATGGAATTTGCTAATATGGATATTAATATAAAAGAAAAACTGACCAATAATTCCAAATTTGTAAGAAACATCTGGATCAATTGCTGGAGGTGTTTGGAACCAAAACCTTCTGGAAGAACCACCGCTCCCAATCTCATAGTAATACTTCGTAGAGTACTGCAAAAAATTAGCAACCGTCTCAAATGAGAGAAGATAACCTGTTGTTGGATAGATTACTATATGAGTACTTTGGGGGCATCTGGTATCTACTGAAATCACCAAATTTAGGAAGACAGATGTATATTCTGATTCAAACATACACATGCCTACGGTATCATATAAGAAGAGAAAAAAACAGGAGTTTATTTCATTTTACAGATTCTAGGCATCAACATGTCACTGTAAATAACAAAACTCAGGTCACTGGTACCTGAAGACCATCAACTAGGCACTGATGAATATATCCAGATTTATAATTATAAAAGGTATAGTTTTGAAATGTTCCATCTGCTGTGAACTCATATTTTCCCTCTGATAATCCATATCGAACTGTGTTGGACCCTGGTTCATCAGCTGTCACCCATGAGATTATGACAGCCTTTCCATCATAATCACCTTGTGTAATGTGCACCTGAAAATACAAATCAAAACACGTTAAAATAACAGAAAAACCATTAGGGAACCACTGAGTAATTATAAAAAGAAAAATGAAACTGAAAAATTATGTCTGGTTAAATGGGTCCAATATCACGAAAGTTATGTAAGGATACCCTAAGACTTTAGAGAAAGTTATTTTATATTCATTTGATCGATATTTCATCACTATCTTGTTGAAACCCTGAAGTCCGGGTTACAAAAAAATTATGGTGCTGAGGAACAAAAGAAAAATCATGATGTCCTTGAAATCTTATAATAAATATCATTTCTCTGATTCTCTCAGCTGTCAACACTAATATACTCTGTCAAATGGGATCATGCAAATCATCTAGAACACGTAGTCTTACTTGCTGTGGAGCATTGTAACCTTTAGGCACTGCAAAAACTTCATTGTCCAAAGGAATATCAACTGATGGCCACTCATTACGAACAAAGGCACTAGTCAAACTAGCACTGGCACTGCTTATGCAGCTGTAGAGAACAAAAGTCGAAAGCAGAAGAGGCACCACCATCGAGCCCAATCCCTTGTTTTTGTACATAGTCATCATTATAAATCTACCACATCCAAGAAGTAAATACTAGAATCATTACCGCAAAACACCAACTCAGGATAACAAATTAATCATCACAGAAGAATGAAAATCATGCTGCCAGAATATTAACGACTATGCCTTAATCCTGCAATAAACAACCTCACCCCCACTCTTATTCCAGCTTTAAAGCCTTTTGTCGTCTACAGTCAGTCGATTATATTCACACAGAAAGAATTAATTTTAGCTCCCAATTAAAGGACAACCAGCATTAATTCATCAAAGAACAAAGAGAATTTCCTAACATACGTGGAATCAACACTCTAATAGCGACAAATGACGAACTCAAGAATAACCCATAGTCGAACTGACATAAACACAATTTTCAGCCGGAAAAAGGTTAACTGGATTGCATGCTCGAGCTTGGCGGGTGCTGCCGATACTTGCACAGATGCAATAATGAACAATTTCTACATTTAACAATCGCAATAAAAAAAAATGTATGGATTACCTGAAAACATTCCGGGGTAAGGCTGATGATCTCGCTTCCAATCTCAGACAAGTGACGATGATGATGATTTTATTGGCGGATAATAAGGTTAGCTGAGGAGGGGGTACATCTGGATCAGAATGTCGACACTTGCTCCATTCTCATTGCTTCAAAAATCGGCCAATGATGGCGCAAATATTAAGGCAAATTGATGTGCCGATGCCATTGTCTTTTTTTTCTTTTTTTTTTTTTTTTATTAGAATACAAAATTTATTCAAATTATAACCATACGTGACTCAACATATAAAAAAGTTATTCGCAATACAGATGAGTGTTGAACGTGGACTCGAATTGTATTTATGTCGAACAGAAGAATTACAAAAAAAAAACTTCTAAATCTATTTAAATAAATAAAAAAATTACACGCAATAAACAAGAATCGAACCTGAGACCATTGTGTTAACTCATCCGCGATGTGCCCTTGCCTCATTCATTCTGTTGACCATAAAATTTTTAAATTTTTTTAAAAAAATTGATTTAGTAATATAATTTAACAATATTTTAAAACAAAATGATTCTAAATTTGTATGGACCATATTTGTGATATTTTGTAGTGAGCTCACCACGGGCTCTACATTTATTTAACTACTAAAAAACTAGTTCTCGTGCATAATAATAATATTTTTTTTTTGAAAAAATAAAATTGGTTGAGCCTTTTTCTGTATTTGAAAACAAATTGGTCGATTCAGTTTTATAAAATTTAGTTTGATCGGTAACTGAATTTATCTGACGTTAATGTTTCAAACTTGTGATAACACTCAATTGGAATAAAATCTACTAACTAAAAAAATGTATATATTTTATCCAAAAAAATTTGTATATATTTTTACTATTTTATATTTTATTTATAATGCGCAAAACCTAATGAGAATAATTGGAATTTGGTCCAAAACCTCTCACCACATGTATTTTTTCAATTTTATTTTATTAAATGATTTTGACCAAAGAGCTTGGGCTATTGGACTTCGAATTTACGGCCCAAATTCACTGAATTGAGTCCATGTTTTCGGTCCAAAAACTTCCGCCTGCCCTCGACCCTCGTTCCCAATCCTCTGTTTCACCTCCTCCAAGCCAATGCTGTGCATTATTTCCAAATTCTTGATTGAAAGTGAAGAAGAACGAAGGGTTGTTTCCTGGTTTGGATTGGGAAACTTTGCCTGCGGAAGTGAGTTATGATTTGGTTGAATTTTGTTACTATGTAACTTGACTGAGCTTCTTCTTCTTTTTTTTTCGGGCAAAATTTACTACAATGGTGTTTCTGTAGATTTTCTTGATTCATGGGTTATCATCTTCTTTGTTGGGTCATTTTTAAAATTGTCTTATGTACTTTATTATACTGAGATTCTGGGTGTGCTTTATTGAACTTGAAAGTGAGAAATGGATATCAAGAAACAGGGTGAGTTTTGCTGTTTAATTGTATCTTGTGGCATTCTGGGGGCACAGCTTTTATTTTCTTTCATTTTCAGTAAATTTGTCCTGAACTAATTACATATATGGATTGGATTGTATAATGAACAGCTATTATGCAATGTAAACAAGGGACTGATTCTGGAGCTTTAATAAGTGTAAATGAGAAATTAGATGAACTCAAACTCGTGCATCTCTATGTATGTATATGAAGAGCTGCAAACGGTGTGATAAACAAATGAATGAACTTGCCTTACGGTACTGTCAAAAGGACCGACAAGATCTTCCTGTGTGCTATATTGAATCAAAAGTATGGGTATCGAAGAAACGGGGTGGATTTTGATGTTTCATTGTATCTTGTGGCATTCTGAGGACACACCTTTCATTTTATTTCATTTGCAGTTAAATTTGTTCTGAATTAAATACACTAGAGTCGCTGTTTCAAATGTCCAAGGGTGGTGTTTCTCAACTATTGCGCTTGGTTGCTACTGTTGCGGCTGCGGTTCTTGGTGGATCTTTTGCTATTGGTTTTGTAACCTCTTCAGTTTCCGAACAAACTACGTTGCAAAGAAAGGTTGAGACTGCTGGGATGGAGTGATACTCCAACTACCTTTTTCCTTTAGAACTGCCTCTAAAAGGATTTTCGTTCTATATTCGAACAGGGCATCAAAATCTCTGAGGTTTTCAATATGCTGCTCTTCCCATCATATCAAAATTTGAGTTTTTGTTATGTATTCAGTGATTTGCTGCTGCTTCATAATTGCGATCTATTTTAGCTCAACAAAGTCATAGGTATTGCATTTCTTTCCAAGCTATATTGTCATACAGGTTTACTTTTGCAGAAGAAATATGGAAGGCCTTGTGGGAGTTGTAAAGGAGTGGGATTTTACACTTGCAAGCTCTGCAAAACAAATGGCACCATAAAATGGTCCCCTCTCTATGATCCTTTGGTTATAAATCCGTGTGTTTGCCCAACTTGTGATGGATTCAAGTGAGTGGTTTCCGATTCAAGGCTATTTATCTTGATTAAATCTGTGAGACGACGAAAGTGCAGAACTGTTATTCTTCGTTTCTTGTTATTGTAGGGTTCAGCGTTGTCTCAACTGCTTGGGAGGCGGCATCCAAGGCTAGGACGTCCATATGGTTTTTCTCGCCTTTCTGTTTGTAGGATGGAAGCAAGGGATATGATATCTGCCTGTATAAAACCAACTCATCATGTTCCAAATATTAATTTCATTTTGTTTTTGAAGTACATTCTTTTTTTGGGTGTAAAATCATCACATTCTAGTTATAAGAAATGTAAAAAAATTATTGTCTTAGATGACTCGAAAGAGTGATTATTTTTGTTTTACAATTGTGCCACAGTTTCAAAATAAACAGGGCATATAATTTAAAATAAAAGTTAATTTATTTTATTTTTCAGAAAAAGTTGGGGTGGCCGTTCAAATCACACATGCATTTATTCAATTAGAAAGACCGTCACGAAATAAACCTCCGATCCCCATTTTCCCCACCCCTCCCAATGAACCATGCCTTCTTACCAATTTTTCCAACTCCGGCATCCTCCACAGCAGTTACGCTCTCATGATTTTCCGGCGAATGGCGATGGCCCGCCAATCCCGGCCACGGGTGTCCTCTATATACAACCGACTCCGGTGGGAATTGATTCAAAACGACACCAAGAATCGAAATGGAATACCGGTCTCTTCGGATGTCATGGAGACATGAAAATTTGTAAGCCATCATCAAGAATTTATGGATATTGATTATTCATCTCATTTTAGCCTTTTGCAATCATTTCTCTTCTTCCTTCCCATAAATTTGTTTTTTTGTACGTACGAGGTTGCAAAACGTTCTTCTGTCCATGCATCACTGCTTCTGAGATCGTGGAGATCATAACCGAGGGAACTACGTGTAAGAAACAAACAGATGATATACATATGATATGTATACACACACATTCATATATGCATACATATTATATATTGTAAAAAAAGACAGTATTTTGGATTTTTTTTAGGCATGACAAGCGCTTCCATTTTGTTCTCTAAAAACTACCATTGTATATGTTGCTATATTTCAAATGCTGCAGCTACAAGGGAAGCACTGGTGATTCTTGGATTGTTCTCGATGACATACTGTATGTGGGCATACACTTGCTTCAATCGTACCATAATCAGAACAAGATTCAACATTAAGGGGAGCCCTTGTAACGATTGTCTTGCTCATGGATTCTGCTTGCCTTGCGCCCTGTGTCAAGAGTATCGAGAGCTGGATCATCGGGGATTCGATCCTAGTCTTGGTAAACTCTCGATCCATCGAATTATATATATATATATATATTATTGTTGATTCGCGAGAGGAAATAAATGATCTTTGAAATACTTTCATACTACTAGCTAGCTAGAAGCTACTTGGAACTTTTAAAGGAAAAGCTCAAAAGTGTTCTTAGAAGCAATTACAAACATTACGTAAGACATGTATGTGATTTCAATATCAATATGGTATGACAGTCATAAGATCAAAGGTGCAAGACTGATGTACCACGAAATATCATATGTTTCTTAAGTTAGATTTGTGTTGTTTTGGTTGTCTAATGATCCGACCAACTTGCACGTTTATAATAGGGCAACCTTTGATGTGAAGAATGAGATATTGCACATCTTTATTTCATAAAACGTTTGACTCAAGTTGTACGGAAGATGAGGATTATAAAGCATTGTTATACATACATCTTTTTGTCATCTCATCTCACGAGTCAAACGATGCGCAGTAGTAGAGTCCTTGACATCTAACCTACACGTAAGAGGAACCTATTAGACTATTCATTATGTCATGTCGTGTAAGATCGAGCTTTCAAGATAATGTGTTTCAACAAAATACACACACAGATATACGAAAAAAAAAACTAGAGACATAAATGGAGTATGTAATTAATACCTCTAAAATTAATTTGATGCGAAATAATAGTAATGAATCTGTTTTAGATACAGAACATGTAAATAATTTTATGTGTTATTAATTTCTAATTAGTTTGTTTGTGAAATGGAGCAAGGATGGTTTGAAAATGTTGAGAGACAAAAGAATGCGGTCGCCATTTATCAGATCACACCACCAGAGCCTGCATCAATGACAAGATCATAGAAGTTCAAGGAGTTCAAGGTGAGGATTCTTAGTTATATTCAATTTTTAATTTCTTCGACGTCGTCTTAAAACGCGAATAATCAATCCAACTCGAGCACAGATTCATAAACTAAAAAACTATAAAATTGGAACTAAGCATAAAATGTTCGACATTGTTCAAAATAAATTCATCGATCACTTACATGTTTGATGGGTGTGGCTAGGTAAATGGGATGGAAGGCATGCAGAAAGGCTTTCACAACTTGCATTGCAGTTGGAGATATATGGGGAGGAGGGGGTTAGCAACACAATGATCAAGAAGCTGCAAGAAATTTTTTTTTGAGGAATTGCATTACTTAATTATTATGGTAAAAATGCAGCTAGCCACCATGCTCTTTTTGTATATAGAGAGAAACAAGTTTTGGGCATATATATATATATATATATATATATATACATACGCGTACACACACAAATAATATGTAATGTACATATTTGTTCAAAAAAATATGTAATGTACATATATACATAAACATGGTATAATAATTTTTTAAAGATTGACTGAGACAGTTGAGTGTCATTGTCAATAATCCAATGTTCAATGGGGTTGACATGGGATTGATTCAATATAGTTAAAATATTAAAATGGGAAAATTATGTTATTGGTTCAGTGTTTTTTTTGTTTTTGCAATTTTGATTCTCTGTTTTATCACATTTCAATTTTTTTAAACAAACCAAAAATTTTATACCAAAAGATCTTGAGTTACGTACAGTATTACGAAGTCAAGAAGACATGTCTTCAACGAACCATTCAACATTCGAAGATATATAACTCAAAAACACTACGAGCTAGACGATATGCTACTCTATTCGAGGATCGTCTCAAATAGAAATAAAAGATCATGTGACCAAGAGAGTATTAATGAAACGACCCTAACTCTCTAAATAATAAATAAATATGCGGAAAATTTTTTTTTTTTTAAAATAAAATATGTACATATATGCCCATACATACATGCACAGAATAAAAAGATTTAAAATAAATAAATAAATAACTTAAATAAAAATCGCATTCTTTAAATAAAATAAATATCTGAGTCAAACATTTAATTAAAAATACTGCATAAGTAAAATGATTAAAGTTTGCATGCACTGACAATATTCAAATAAATATTCAAAACTCACAACCACTGAAAAATAATATAAAATGTGTAACGTGCTGACATAATAAAAAACATGCAATGTGACTCAGACATCTATCACGGTCACGGGATCACTGCATGTCCGCTCATATGTCCTCGCCGCCGGTAGGAGCTACATCCTCCTCTACGAACTCACCTGCACCATACCAGTGTAGTGAGCCTAGAGGCCCAACATGCTAACATAACAAGGGTTTAAAATAATTTAAAACAATTAAATACTAATACATACATATACATGAATGAGCATGCTTGAAAATATCATAACATAACATAACTTAACTTAACTTAAATAACATAATACATAAACATTGTTGAGCAATTAATTTTCTAACATCGCATGGTTGTATCCGTAGTGTAACCTTAAATCATACATTAAATACTGATCAGCGTGGAAACCAACGTACGTGGCGGTGACGAATCACCTCTTAAATTGGCAGTAAACTGCCCTTCAATAGTTCACATATGGGGAGGAATCCCCCTTAAATTGTCACACTACTTCAACTTCCAACATAAAATATTTTATTATTGCTCAACCTTAAACATTTAATTATGCATTATTTCATGAATGCATGTACTTAAATAAAATGTGTGTCCTTCATATATATTTAATTTAATTTCTTACTAACATATAAATATTAAAATAACTTCAATGCATAAAAATAATTAAATATATAATCAGGACACATGCAAATTTCTCATGGATTGTACCGGACTGCTGGCCCTAACACTCAAGCCCAATTTCTTAAATCTGGCCCAATAACATACTTAAGCCCAATAACATTGTTCTAAGCCCAATTAAAATAATTTAAAGCCCATAAAATATTCTAGGCCCAAAAACAACTTAAACTGGCCCAATGGGCCCAAAAGCCCAAAGACTGGCCCAATAACTTTCATGGGCTCAAAAGCCCATAAAATTAATGGACTAACTTAATTAAAATTTTAAAAGCCCAAATAAAATTATTTGGGAGTCCAAATAATTTTATTTCTAATTAATTGGCCCAAAAACCAAATTAATTCATAAAATACTTTAAAAATAAAAAGACTCGAGCCCGGCCCACCAAACCCGGACCCGGACCAACTTAACCCGACCCACTAACCTACTGACCCGACCCGGACCACAGACCCGACCCGGACCACTCCCTAACCCTAAACCCGAAACTCCCCCTTCCCTCCCCTTCTCGGCCGCCGCGTGCAGCAGTCCTTTAGGGACTGCTGCCGCCTCGCTCCGGCCGCCCCTGGCCAGAGCGCCGCCGCCCAGACGTAGCCCACGTCTGGGCGGACTGAACCTAGCCCAGCCCCGGTCCCCATGCACTCTAGCCAAGGAACCCGAAGCCCCTTAATCCGAAACCCTAGCCTGCGTCTACCATGGAGCCGACCACCTCTTGGCTCGATTCTAGGCTCGTTTGGCTCGAGCCCCTCGAGCCACTTGAGCCTAGACCCACCTTAGACATCCTATCAACCATGACCAGCAGCTAGAACGATCCATGGCTTGTAAAAAACGTGAACATGATCAACAATTTCAAGCACCATATGCATACATCAAAACCGATTGAATTTCTTAAAGAAAACTTAAATAAAAATCGATGCATACACACACACACTATAACACTGATATGGTACGAAGAATAGAGAAGAAATCATGCCTTTCACCAATGTTTGAGTTTAGAAGCGCGTAGAACGATTCCCGGGACGACGAACGATGAACAACCCTTCAAAACTTACAGAAATCGAGCTATGGAGTCACCTTGGATTTGGTTCGAGGAAGAAGATGAAGATGGAGGAGGGGTGTCGGCTGAGAGGAAAAATAACGTGGGGTTTGGGGAGATTAGGTTTAGGTTTTTTTTTTAATTAAAATAGGTTTTAGGTTAATTAAAAGTTTTAAATAAAAAGAAACATAAAATTTTAAAACTCTAAATAAAAGTTGAAATCTGATAATTTAAATTAAACATATAAAAATCCCGAAATTATAAATTTAGGGAATTTTAAAAATACTAATAAGTCAATATTTTGGCTTATTTTGAATAAAAATGGACTCCTAAAATTATATAAAATTAAATACTAAAAATTTTGAGATAATAAAACTCAAAATAATATTTTAGGGCTCTAAAAAGGCTCATGAAATTAATTGGCTAGAAAGTTGTCATCTCGTCCGTCCACGGTCCCGTCTACGCGATAAAATAATTAAAATACTAAAAATCATAAAAATCACTAATTATGGGTTAAATGTTTAAAAATAAATTAAATCATGCACAAATAATTCACATAATTATTTAACCCATAAATCTAAAATTTAAATAATTAAATATCCTAATTATGCATGCGGATTTACGTATTTAAAATACCGGGTGTTACAATTCTCCCCCCCTTGAATTGAATTTCGTCCTCGAAATTAAAGTACTTACCCGAAAAACTCCGGGTAGCGAGTCCTCATGTCTGCCTCGGTCTCCCAAGTAGCTTCCTCCTCCGAGTGATTCAGCCACTGGACTCTGACCATCGGTATGACCCGCGTCCTAAGCCTCCGCTCCTCCCTTGCCAAGATCCGCACTGGCCTCTCCTCATACACTAGATCTGGTGGCAACTGTAAGGGCTCGAAATCCAACACATGCGACAGGTTGGAGACATATCTCCGAAGCATAGATACATGGAAAACGTTGTCCACTGCCGCTAGCCCCGGTGGTAGAGCTAAACGGTAGGCCAACGTGCCAACTCTCTCCAAGATCTCGAATGGCCCTATATACCTCGGATTAAGCTTGCCTCTCCGGCCAAAACGCACTACTCCCTTCATAGGTGACACCTTCAGGAATATGTGATCACCTACAGCGAACTCCAAATCTCGTCGTCTGGCATCTGCATAACTCTTCTGACAACTCTGAGCAGTCCTCATCCGATCTCGAATCTGAGTCACAATGTCAGCTGTCTGCTGCACAATCTCAGGACCCAGTAAAATCCGCTCACCAACCTCATCCCAATGCACAGGAGATCTGCATCTCCTCCCATACAATGCTGCATAAGGAGCCATACCTATAGACGACTGAAAGCTGTTGTTATAGGTAAACTCCACTAATGACAGTCTAGTCTCCCAAGAGCCCCGAAAATCAATGACACAAGCTCTTAGAAGATCCTCGAGAACCTGGATCACCCTCTCAGACTGACCATCTGTCTGGGGATGAAATGCTGTACTGAACAAAAGCCTCGTCCCCAAAGCCGTGTGCAGACTCTTCCAAAACGCAGATGTGAATCTCGGATCTCTGTCTGACACAATAGACACTGGTATGCCATGCAGTCTAACAATCTCTCTGATGTAAAGCTCTGCATACTGTGTCAAAGAATAAGTAGTCCTCACCGGCAAGAAATGAGCTGACTTGGTGAGTCTATCCACAATCACCCAAATCGCTGTGCAACCTCTGGCACTCCTCGGTAAGCCAACCACAAAGTCCATCGTAATATTCTCCCATTTCCATTCCGGAATAGGAAGAGGTCTAAGAAGTCCTGCTGGACGCTGATGCTCTGCCTTGACTTGCTGACAAGTCAAACACTCTGACACTACTCTCCCGATGTCACTCTTCATCCCGGGCCACCAATACAATAGCTGCAAATTTTTGTACATCTTCGTACTTTCGGGGTGAATGGAGTACGGAGATGTGTGAGCCTCTGCTAAAATCTCAGCTCTCAACTGATCGACGTTCGGTACCCACATCCTACCACGGTACTGAACGATACCATCCTCCACTGTATACAAGAGGTTACCTCTAGCCTCATCTCTCTGTCTCCATCGCTGCAACTCCTCATCAGTAGACTATCCCTCCCTAATCCGATCTCGCAGAACTGGCTGCACCGTCAACACTGACAAGCTCGGTGCATGGCCACTCGGATAACACTCCAAGCCAAATCTCTGAATCTCGCTCTGTAGTGGTAACTGTACGGTCAAACATGATACCACTGACGACTTCCGACTCAAAGCATCGGCCACTACATTAGCTTTACCCGGATGGTAGCTAATGTCACAGTCATAGTCCTTCACCAACTCCAACCATCTGCGCTGTCTCATGTTCAACTCCTTCTGTGTGAAGAAGTACTTGAGACTCTTGTGGTCTGTGAAAATCTTGCACTTCTCTCCATACAGATAGTGCCTCCAGATTTTCAAAGCGAAAACCACTGCTGCTAACTCCAAGTCATGCGTCGGATAATTCTGCTCATGAATCTTCAGCTGCCTCGACGCATACGCAATAACCTTACCACACTGCATAAGTACTGCGCCTAAACCTAGTTTAGACGCATCGGTGTACACCACTAACTCCTCGTGTGGTACTGTCATCGCTAACACTGGTGCAGTAGTGAGTGCTTCCTTCAGCTGATCGAAGCTCCTCTGACAGTCTGAACTCCAAATAAACTTCGCATTCTTCTTGGTCAAGGAAGTCAAGGGTACTGCAATAGAGGAAAAACCCTTGATGAACTTCCTATAATACCCTGCCTAACCTAAGAAACTGCGAATCTCTGAAGCATTCTTCGAAATACCCCAATTCTGCACTGCCTCAACCTTAGACTGATCAACTGCAATCCCATCTCTCGAAATAATGTGGCCAAGAAATGCCACCTGCTCAAGCCAAAATTCGCACTTGCTGAACTTGGCATACAACCGATGCTCCCTCAAAGTCTGCAAGGCTGTCTGAAGATGCTGTCTATGCTCCTCGATGCTCCTAAAATAGATCAAAATATCATCAATAAAGACTATGATGAACTGATCTAAATACGGCTGAATGACCCGGTGTAGCACCCGGTATTTTTAATTACATAAATCCGCCTGCATAATTAGGATTTTTAATTATTTAAATTTATGATTTATGGGTTAAATAATTATGTGAAATATTTATGCATGATTTAATTTATTTTTAAGCATTTAACCCATAATTAGTGATTTTTATGATTTTCAGTATTTTTATTATTTAATCGCGTAGACGGGACCGTGGACGGACGAGATGACAACTTTCTAGCCAAATTATTTTATGAGCCTTTTTGGAGCCTTAAAATATTATTTTGAGTTTTATTATCTCAAAATTTTAAGTATTTAATTTTATTTAATTTTAGGGGTCATTTTTATCCAAAATTAGTCAAAATATTGACTTTTTAATATTTTTAAAATTCCCCTAAATTAATATTTCGAGATTTATTTTATGTTTCAGATTTTTTAAAGATTTCTTTTAGAGTTTTAGTTAAGTTATATTTTATATATATATTATATCCTTAATTATATATTTAATTACCCTATTTTCTAATAAACTAAAACCTAAACCTATCCCTACCCCCCCCCCCCACGTTTTCTTCCACTCAGCCGACACCCACCTCCATCTCCTTCTTCTCCATCTAGCCGTCACCCAGAGAAGCCATAGCCAAGAGTTTCGAAGCTCCAAAAAGCCGTATTTTCGTCCCGTCGTCCCGGAACCGTCCCACGCTCGTGTTTTCTCGTCATCTACGGTGAAAGGCATGATTTTCTTCCCTTTTTAAATCCTATATCAGTGTATGTATGTGTGTGGGTGTGTAGGACCGAGATTCATCATGTTTGGACAGCAAGTTTTCAAAATTTATTTCTCTATTGCACTCGGTTGGCATTTTGATGATTCATGCTCACGTTTTCTTGTTCATGGCTGGGTGGGCTGCTGGTACATGGTTAGAGGGGTTCCTTGGGGTCCCTAGGGTCGAGTAGTAGGGTCGGACAAGGGCTGGAATGGGATAGGTTCGGCCTGGACCGATCTGAACATGGCTGCCCATTTTTCTGCGCAGTTTATTGTTCTTGAGTAGAATGGTTCGGGCTCCTGTTCCTGGCTGCATGGGGGCTGGGGCCTGGTCAGGTTGGGTCCGCCCGGACGTGGGCTACGTCCGGGCGGCGGCGCTCCGGCCAGGGGCGGCCGGAGCCGGCCGGCAGCAGGCCAAGAAGGCCTGCTGCTCACGGCCGAGAAGCAATGGGAGAGGGGGGATCGGGTTGGGCTGGGTTAGGGGTCTGGGTCGGGTCTGAGTGGTCCGGGTTGGGTCGGTTAGGTAGTGGGTCGGGTTAGTGAGTTCGGGTCCGAGTTTGGTGGGTCGGGCTCGAGTCTTTTTATTTTTAAAATATTTTAAGAATTATTGGGTTTTTGAGTCAATTTAATTGAAATAAAATTATTTGGACTCCCAAATAATTTTATTTGAACTTTTAAAATTTTAATTAAGTTAGCCCGTTAATTTTATGGGCTTTTGGGCCCATAAAAGTTAATGGGCCATTCTTTGGGTTTTTGGGCCCAATGGGCCAATTTAAGTGTTATTGGACTTAGTGTAATTTTAATGGGCCTAATTAATTTAATTGGGCTTAAAGTTTAAGATATTGGGCTTAAGTATGTTAATGGGCCAGATTTAAGTTAATGGGCTTGAGTGTAGGGCCAGCAGTCCAGGACCATCCATGAGAAAATTGAATGTGTCCTGATTATATATTTAATTATTTTTATGCATTTAAGTTATTTTAATATTTATATGTTAGTAAGAAAATTAAATTAAATATATATGAAGGACACACAATTTATTTAAGTACATGCATTCATGAAATCAATTTTTATGCTATGATTTAATTTCTATGGTTGAGCAAATAAAATATTTTAGGTGGAAATTGAAGTAGTGTGGCCATTTATGTATGGGCAGTTTCTGCCATTTATGTATGGACAGTTTTCTGCCATTTATGTATGGGTGGTTCGCCACCAGCCTCGTACGATGGTTCTTAGACTGACCAGTCGCACTATGGGTCACACTTACGGATAGGACCATTCGATGTTAAGAAAATAAATGCTCAACAACTCAAGTATGTATGTTATGTATTATGTATTTATGTTTATTTAAGTAAGTTATGTTATGTAATTTTTAAGCATGCTCATTCATGTATATGTATGTATTAGTATTAAATTGTTTTAAATTATTTTGAACCCTTGTTAGTATGCATGTTGGGCCTCTAGGCTCACTACACTGATATGGTGCAGGTGAGTACGTAGAGGAGCAGGTTACTCCTACCGGTGGTGAGGACGTATGAGCAGCGCTGCAGTAGCCCCGTGACCGTGACAGCTTCTGAGTCACCGTGCATGATGTCATGTGAAACATTTTATTATATTTTTAGTGGTTGAGGTTTATGGGAATATTTTATTAAATGTTTTAGTGCATGCACATATTTTAATTATTTTATTTATGCAGTATATTTTTAATTCTAGGGTTGACTCAGATGTTTAATTATTTTAAAGAATGCATTTTTTCTTAAGTATTTAATTGTTTATTTATTTAGCCATGTATTTATTTTAAATATTTTATCCGGTGCATATATGTATGGGCATATATGTACATATTTTATTTAGTAGTATAAAAAAAAAAAAAATTTCCGCATATTTATTTATTATAGAGTTAGGGTCGTTTCACCCGGTTCATGAGATCCATGAAAACCGCTGGAGCATTGGTCATCCCAAATGGCATCACTAAGAACTCGTAATGCCCATATCGTGTCCTGAAAGCAGTTTTGGACACATCTGCATCTCTAACACGCAACTGATGATAACCAGATCGCAGGTCGATCTTGGAGAACACTGAAGCTCCCTGCAACTGGTCAAATAAATCCTCTATCCTCGGTAGTGGATACTTGTTCTTCACTGTGACCCTGTTGAGCTCTCGGTAATTGATGCACAGTCTCATACTGCCATCCTTCTTCTTCACAAATAACACCGAAGCTCCCCACGGAGAAAAGCTAGGACGAACAAAGCCTTTCTCTAACAACTCCTGAATCTGCTCCTTCAACTCTTTCATCTCGGTAGGAGCAAGTCTGTACAGTGCCTTAGAGATAGGCACGGTGTCTGGCAATAAGTCGATGCTGAACTCCACATCTCTCACTGGTGGAATTCCTGCAACATCCTCCGAAAAGACATCCGGAAAGTCACGAACCACCTCTATCTCTGATAATGGTCTGCTAGATGGCTCTGAAGTCGTGACGATACTCGCTAGAAACCCCTGGCAACCCCGTCTCAACAACTTCCTCGCCTGAATAAGAGATATCACCTGAGGAATATCACTGCTCTGAGATGCATGAAAAGTGAACGGGTCGCCTACTGTAGGTCTCACTGACACTGATCTCAGACGAAAATCAATTGAAGCTCCATTGACTGTCAACCAGTCCATACCCAAAATCAAATCGAATCCACTCAATGGCAAAACCACCACATCTGCTCGAATGGAGTGTCCCTGCAGCTCTAACTCCAGTCCTCGAATAACCTTCGAGGTAGAAATAATCTGCCCTGACGGCATAGTAACATCATACCCACTGTCACTACTCTCAGGTGTGATGCCTACCCGCCTGATAAACTCCAGGGAGATAAACGAATGCGTAGCCCCTGAATCTAGCAACGCAAACGTGGAGTTGCCTCCAACTAGAATTCTCCCTGCACGCAGAAAATTCCCAACAGTTTCATACCACTACTAAATTTTTTCCAACGAGTCACTACTAATTCTTAATTCTAATCACAAGTAAAACATGCTTCCTATTCTAACATGCAGTTAAATAACCCAAATAACAACAAATTCCAAATTAATGACGAAATTTTTAACCAAAGGAAAATTATTAAAATGTTAGGGGTAAGATATACCGGTGATCAAGGAGGTGTCTGGATCTACCTCCTCGGCCTGCATCACAAACACCCTACCAGTGGTGTTCTTCTTCCTCGGGCAGTTAGTTATCTGATGCCCTGGCTCCCTACAGTGGTAGCAAACTCCTGCTCCCAATAGACAAGGTCCCGAATGCATCTTCTGGCACTTCGGGCAAGTAGGATAAGCTATGGCATTAGGGGCCCCGCCCCTCTGCTTCTGTGGATTCGGGCCCTTAGCCGGCCCTGTATACTGCTTCTTCGCAGGAGGCTGCGAAGATGGTCGCTGATACCCAGCCTGAAACTGCCTCTTCCCCTGCTGCTCTCTCTGAATCTCTCTCCAACCCTTCTCGGAACGCAAGGCTCTACTGACTGCAGACTCATAAGTAAGGACGTCTGCCATGCGAACATCATGCTTGATATCCGCCCTCAAACCCTCCACAAACTACCTCAACTTCTCTGGTGGACTATCTGAAATCAGAGGCACAAAGCGACAGCCCCTCTCAAACTGACTCACGTACTCGACCACTGTCTTGTCCCCCTGACGGAGACTCATAAACTCTCGGATCATGCGACTGCGCACATCCTCTGTGAAGTACTTGGCGTAGAAGATACGCCTAAACTCTGTCCACGTCAGTGTAAGAAGGTGAAATCCCCTGACAGCACCCTCCCACCAAAGCGCTGCGTCACCCCTCAGCATGTACGTCGCACAGTTCACCCTGTCGGTGTCTGTGATCCCCATATAAGCAAAGATGGACTCCAGAGAGCGAATCCATCCCTCAGCCATCAAAGAATCGGTGGTACCAACAAACTCCTTGGGTCCCTTCTTCTGGAACCTCTCAGCAACGTCCTCCTCATGGGACAACCTAGGACGAGTAGCCTGCTGCTCTAACAGAGCAGTAATCCCTGCCATCATATTCGCATTGGCCTGCTCCAATGCTGCTAGAGGGTTCTGCGGAGGTGGAGGTGGAGGTGGAGGTGTAGGTGGAGATCCCCCACGTCTGTTCATCGGTCTGGGAGGCATTCTGCACCACCACATATTTCTTTACGTAAATCGTCATGCATAACTAAGTTGTTTAAAATTAATGCTAGCTTAAATTCTAAAAATTAAATCATGCTATAAACACTTAAAACTTACAGACCGGTAGCGTGGATTTCTGAGCTCGCATAGCAGTAATGACCCCTCAAAGAACCGTGCTCTGATACCAACTGAAACGACCCTAACTCTCTAAATAATAAATAAATATGCGGAAAATTTTTTTTTCTAAATAAAATATGTACATATATGCCCATACATACATGCACAGAATAAAAAGATTTAAAATAAATAAATAAATAACTTAAATAAAAATCGCATTCTTTAAATAAAATAAATATCTGAGTCAAACATTTAATTAAAAATACTGCATAAGTAAAATGATTAAAGTTTGCATGCACTGACAATATTCAAATAAATATTCAAAACTCACAACCACTGAAAAATAATATAAAATGTGTAACGTGCTGACATAATCAAAAACATGCAATGTGACTCAGACATCTATCACGGTCACGGGGTCACTGCATGTCCGCTCATATGTCCTCGCCGCCGGTAGGAGCTACATCCTCCTCTACGAACTCACCTGCACCATACCAGTGTAGTGAGCCTAGAGGCCCAACATGCTAACATAACAAGGGTTTAAAATAATTTAAAACAATTAAATACTAATACATACATATACATGAATGAGCATGCTTGAAAATATCATAACATAACATAACTTAACTTAACTTAAATAACATAATACATAAACATTGTTGAGCAATTAATTTTTTAACATCGCATGGTTGTATCCGTAGTGTAACTTTAAATCATACATTAAATACTGATCAGCGTGGAAACCAACGTACGTGGCGGTGACGAATCACCTCTTAAATTGGCAGTAAATTGCCCTTCAATAGTTCACATATGGGGACGAATCCCCCTTAAATTGTCACACTACTTCAACTTCCAACATAAAATATTTTATTATTGCTCAACCTTAAACATTTAATTATGCATTATTTCATGAATGCATGTACTTAAATAAAATGTGTGTCCTTCATATATATTTAATTTAATTTCTTACTAACATATAAATATTAAAATAACTTCAATGCATAAAAATAATTAAATATATAATCAGGACACATGCAAATTTCTCATGGATTGTACCGGACTGCTGGCCCTAACACTCAAGCCAATTTCTTAAATCTGGCCCAATAACATACTTAAGCCCAATAACATTGTTCTAAGCCCAATTAAAATAATTTAAAGCCCATAAAATATTCTAGGCCCAAAAACAACTTAAACTGGCCCAATGGGCCCAAAAGCCCAAAGACTGGCCCAATAACTTTTATGGGCTCAAAAGCCCATAAAATTAATGGACTAACTTAATTAAAATTTTAAAAGCCCAAATAAAATTATTTGGGAGTCCAAATAATTTTATTTCTAATTAATTGGCCCAAAAACCAAATTAATTCATAAAATACTTTAAAAATAAAAAGACTCGAGCCCGGCCTACCAAACCCGAACCCGGACCAACTTAACCCGACCCGCTAACCTACTGACCCAACCCGGACCACAGACCCAACCCGGACCACTCCCTAACCCTAAACCCGAAACTCCCCCTTCCCTCCCCTTCTCGGCCGCCGCGTGCAGCAGTCCTTTAGGGACTGCTGCCGCCTCGTTCCGGCCGCCCCTGGCCAGAGCGCCGCCGCCCAGACGTAGCCCACGTCTGGGCGGACTGAACCTAGCCCAGCCCCGGTCCCCATGCACCCTAGCCAAGGAACCCGAAGCCCCTTAATCCGAAACCCTAGCTTGCGTCTACCATGGATCCGACCACCTCTTGGCTCGATTCTAGGCTCGTTTGGCTCAAGCCCCTCGAGCCACTTGAGCCTAGACCCACCTTAGACATCCTATCAACCATGACCAGCAGCTAGAACGATCCATGGCTTGTAAAAAACGTGAACATGATCAACAATTTCAAGCACCATATGCATACATCAAAACCGATTGAATTTCTTAAAGAAAACTTAAATAAAAATCGATGCATACACACACACACTATAACACTGATATGGTACGAAGAATAGAGAAGAAATCATGCCTTTCACCAATGTTTGAGTTTAGAAGCGCGTAGAACGATTCCCGGGACGACGAACGATGAACAACCCTTCAAAACTTACAGAAATCGAGCTATGGAGTCACCTTGGCTTTGGTTCGAGGAAGAAGATGAAGATGGAGGAGGGGTGTCGGCTGAGAGGAAAAATAACGTGGGGTTTGGGGAGATTAGGTTTAGGTTTTTTTTTTAATTAAAATAGGTTTTAGGTTAATTAAAATTTTTAAATAAAAAGAAACATAAAATTTTAAAACTCTAAATAAAATTTGAAATCTGATAATTTAAATTAAACATATAAAAATCCCGAAATTATAAATTTAGGGAATTTTAAAAATACTAATAAGTCAATATTTTGGCTTATTTTGAATAAAAATGGACTCCTAAAATTACATAAAATTAAATACTAAAAATTTTGAGATAATAAAACTCAAAATAATATTTTAGGGCTCTAAAAAGGCTCATGAAATTAATTGGCTAGAAAGTTATCATCTCGTCCGTCCACGGTCCCGTCTACGCTATAAAATAATTAAAATACTAAAAATCATAAAAATCACTAATTATGGGTTAAATGTTTAAAAATAAATTAAATCATGCACAAATAATTCACATAATTATTTAACCCATAAATCTAAAATTTAAATAATTAAATATCCTAATTATGCATGCGGATTTACGTATTTAAAATACCGAGTGTTACAATTAATTTCCATTGTTATAACGTCACAAGGACCTAAGTCTTCTGAATTTAGAGAATTAATGGCTCGAGTGGAATCCGAAAAAATGCATATATCAGTAATCCCAATCTTCAAGCTAAACTCCATCCCATGTCTAATGGCCAATAATTCTGTCCCCTTTCACTGATCCGAGTTGTCTAATGGCACACGCCGAAGCACCCAACACTGTAACCCTCTAATCTCGGATAACTGCCCCAACAGCAAATTTCTGTTTAGCAACATCCTAACACGCGTCAACATCCAATCTAACCTGGTTCATTGCTGGTGGTATCCAACCATGATCTGATGTCAACTGTACATTAGATCGTACCGTGTCCTCTCTATCGGTACGACGATATCCTTCTAAGTTCTAACATAGAACAAGCCCAGTCAATGCTTATATCTGTTTTGTGTGCCAAAGAGTTGTGGGTTCTCTGACAAATTTCTGCCCAAACCACCCAACTCACAACCGTAAACCACTCAAATTCCTCCATCGTAATATATACTCTTAGACAAAGCCAATGCAATTTCAAAGAATGATGCTCCTCCAAATTTTTTCAATAAATTTCAGAATGGATAGCATCTCCAAATACATTTTACAGCAAGACAGGAAAGAAGTGTGATGTTATGGGATATATCCCGAGATATCGTTCGATGATATATAGGGATATATTTATTTTTCGCATGAACTTAGACCGGGATTTGTTATAACATAAGCAGGTTATCGGTGATGGTTGACATTTAGTGATTATTAATGGATATGGGCATGTCAAAATATTTACTATCTATATTGGATCTTGACTTGTCAATATTATGAGATCATGGGCCGCATCCCATCAGATCATGGGCCTTGCCCTCTTAGTTATGGGCTTACATTAGAGACTACACGTCTGACATGAACACACGTTCTCAACTATTGAAGGACATGGAAGTTTTTATTATATATACTATTTTCTTCTTGATTACATAAAACGTGGGAAGGGAGTACTTTTTCCCCATGATGATGTCCAGTTTTCTTCTATATTTTTCTCCCATGTTTCTCTGCCTGACTTTGGCATCGAAGGGGTCATGCCGGAAGAAATCCTGGCGCCCCTTACCGGTTTTTGAATTTCAGGCAAACACAGGAGGAGAATTCACGAACACAGAAAGGAAATTTCGGGGGATGTCATCATTGGCGCCGTATGTGAAAAATCAAATATAAAACGTTGATTCAATTTCTCTCTCTCTTAAAAAATGCATCCGGGCACAAAGAATTCCTCTCTTTCTCCCGCTGAAAAAGAAGAAGCGTAACTTGCAGATTTCTCGGGCCTCTTCCATCGTTTTTTATTTATTATCATCTAGGATCGATTTGGTTTGCTTTTCCAAATACCTTGGATCAATTTTATCCTGAATCTCGAGTTCATCAGCTTCATCACTTCGTTTTTCCTCCTGCTCGATGGGTGCTGCTGGTTTCTGGGCGAAGATGCGCAACTGTTGTGCTATTTGGGCTGGGTGTCTTATTGATTTCTTATGCCTATTCATGTTGATTGGATGTTAGAATTGGGGTGAAACCGCTACTATAACTCGATTGTGTGCAGATTCTAACTTGCACAGATTTAGGGTTCTTGCATTTTCATTTGGTCGTTCGGTTTGTTGCTGTGTTTGGGGTTTCTTGGGTTCGATTTTGGAGTGTTTGTGGACTTGTTTGTAATGTGTTAAGAGACATTTTAATCACTACCCTGTTGCGGCACGTTGGTTTGCTTACTTCTCCCCGCCAAGTGCTCGACTAATTGCCTCTATCGCCGCCGTTCGAGTTCAGGAGTAGCACCCGAGGCATTGTTTCATTGGCAAGAATTTCGGTCCAGTGCGAGTTGATCGAGAACGGGTTAATAACGTTATGTTGGCCCTCTCTGAGATGTTTATGCAAACATGAGTAAGATTTCAGTTCGTTTCCGCCTTTTCAATGGCTAGAGGTCATCTATTGGAGACTATCATCTCTTGCTCATCCTTGACTTGCAACAAAATATAAGTATTTATTTTACAATGCTTAATTATATTAGGTCTAGTATGTAATTTGCAGAGGATTGCATATCACGTCAAGGGATATTACTCGCCGAGTCATGCATATATTGCTTTGAATTTATGAGATATGCGAGACTTAATTATTCACTACATCCGAATTTGTACCGAACCTTCAAAAATTTCCAACACGAGGATCTAGAAAAGTCAAGCATTTGATTTTGTATTTTTCGCATATTGATCTAGCAAGATTGAGATTTTGGAAGCAAGTGGCCGATTGACTTTGAATTTTCATTTCAAAAAACCAATATGGTTGGACTTGCTCAAATGGTAGTGGAATTCCTCGTGGAGCAATGTTCCATTTTGTGTCATCCTAACACATACTTTCGATTGCCCAATCAAATAATTTTTTTCTCAATCATGCTGTAACTTGGATATATTCGACTAGTGAGTTATGATTTTGAAGGAAACTTGACAAATTTTAATGGCATAATTTGCTATGCTGGTGTTTCTCTCTCGAATTCGAGATTATATTGCTAGGGATGTCCTTTTGTAATTTTGTATCTTACATTATACGTTCAAATTATAAGACATTATTGTCTGGGATTATTTCTGCCTCGATATCATGTTTTCTTGCAGTCGCACTTAGCCCGGACATGCAATCTAGCAGTAAGTCCCGTCAGAATTTATCGGGCATGCAATTTAGCAGTAAGGCCCTGACATCTATATTTTAAAGTCCCGGAGTTTCAAGGCTCGGGCACTCATTTAAAAGCCCATGGCAATATCTCCGCCATTGCGGTCCAGAAAAGCCTAGTACACTGTCTACGCCATGGCATCCAAAGCCCGGGAGGTTCCATCCCCCGGCACCTAATAAAGCCCAAGGCATCCTAAGCCCTTGGCACCTACAAAGCCCGGGAGGTCCCACGTCCCGGCACCCTATAAGCCCAAGGCATTTATAAGCCGTTGGCACTCTATAAGCCCGGGAGGTTCCACGCCCCGACACCCTATAAGCCCAAGGCATTTATAAGTCCTTGGCACTCTATAATCCCGGGAGGTTCCACGCACCGGCACCCTATAAGCCCAAGGAAGCCTTGGCACTCTATAAGCCTGAGAGGTTCCACGCCCCAGCACATATTAAAGCCCAAGGCATCCTAAGCCCTTGGCACCTACAAAGCCCGAGATGTTCCACGCCCCAGCACCCTATAAGCCCAAGGCATTTATAAGCCCTTGACACTCTATAAGTCCGGGAGGTTCCACGCCCTGGCACCCTATAAGCCCAAGGCATTTATAAGCCCTTGGCACTCTACAAGGCCCGGAAGGTTCCACGCCCCGGCACCCTATAAGCCCAAGGCATTTATAAGCCCTTGACACTCTATAAGGCCGGGAGGTTCCACGCCCCGGCACATATTAAAGCCCAAGGAATTCTAAGCCCTTGTTACATCCAAAGCCCGGGAGGTTCCATGCCCCGGCACCTACTAAAGCCCAAGGCATCCTAAGATTTGGCACCTACAAAGCCCGGGAGGTTCCACGCTCCGGCACCCTATAAGCCCAAGGCATTTATAAGCTCTTGGCACTCTATAAGCCCGGGAGGTTCCACGCCCTGGCACCCTATAAGCCCAAGAAATTTATAAGCCCTTGGCACTCTACAAAGCCCGGGAGTTTTCATGCCCCGGCACTTATTAAAGCCCAAGGCATCCTAAGCCCTTGGCACATACAAAGCTCGGGAGGTTCCATGCCCCGACACCTACCAAAGCCCAATGCATTCGACACTACAAGTCTATTGACTTGGCATGGGAGATTATTTGATCATTTATTCACCAACGACTGTATCGATCCAACCTCGAGGATTTTATTTTATTCAACAGTTATTATATTAATTCGACCTCTCCTCAAACACAAGTCCATGGTCATTCTCTTGGCCTTGCATGAAAGGAATCTTTGCACCTGAAGCATCAATTCGATTTCAAGAGGATGATTGGCGCATTTCTGTCTAAGTTCATGGATGGAGGGAACAAATCGGGACAACGAGTGATGACTTTAGCCCGACTTCTTAAGGGAGGTGTAGTGATGTCATGGGATATATCCCGAGATATCGTTCGATGATATATCGGGATATATTTATTTTTCGCATGAACTTAGACCGGGATTTGTGATAACATAAGCAGGTTATCGGTGATGGTTGACATTTAGTGATTATTAATGGATATGGGCATGTCAAAATATTTACTATCTACATTGGGCCTGGACTTGTCAGTATTATGGGATCATGGGCCGCATCCCATCAGACCATGGGCCTTGCCCTCTTAGTTATGGGCTTACATCAGGGACTACACGTCTGACATGAACACACGTTCTCAACTATCTGAAGGACAGGGAAGTTTTTATTATATATATTGTTTTCTTCTTGATTACAGACAACGTGGGAAGAGAGTACTTTTTCCCCATTATGCTCTCTCAGTTTTCTTCTATATTTTTCTCCCATGTTTCTCTGCCTGACTTCGGCATCGGAGGGGTCACTCCGGGAGAAATCCTGGCGCCCCCTGACCGGTTTTTTCATGAATTTCAGGCAAAAACGGGAGGAGAATTCACGAACACGGGAAGGAAATTTTGGGATGTCATCAAAGTGCATGACTCGTAGAAGCATAACTCATTTTACCCAATACACAAATATCATTAACTGGAACGTGATGTGCCAATAAATTCATAGAAGAAGGAATGAAATTCCAAGAAGCGCACCATAAGAAAATGCGTACCTTTGGCGGGATTCTGATTTTCCAAATAAAATTCCACCAAGTAGGATATGGATGATTTGATTGAAAGGGTTGGGGTGCATCACTGTTAATTTCCAACATGTAACCGGCCTTTACAAGAAGATATCTACTCCACCAAAGAGTGAGCAGTACATAAGACGGATTAGAGCCAAGATCAGCACTCATTACTAGGGGTGATCACATTTTTTTAAAAACCGCCCGAACCGACCACCCCGCATCGCCCCACACCGTCGTATCTCATTTTTTGAAATAACCGCGGTTTTAAAAAAAATGGAAACCACCCCGCCGCCATGGTTCGGTTATAATTTTTGGCCCAAACCGCCCCGCACCGCACCGCCGTGTATGTTAGTATTTAGCTAGATTTATATTTATAGCACATTTTATATAATATACACAATAGATTCGATCATATGCCGCCTCCACTCTCTTCTCTCCCAACACTTTCTTCAAAAAAAAATTTTCTCTTTCTCTCTTCATAATCTATTTACTACTTTTCTATATAAATATTAATCTTCAACCTTGCCTAAACATATTATAGTTGAGTAACTTTATTTTGTCGCTTGAGTGTTATTTTATTTAGTTTTATTTTGTTTATTATAGTTTTCATTCATTATTCTAATACTTAGAATAGTTTTATTTTTTTTCATTTTACCTATCATTAAAAAAAACCGCAAACCGACCGCAACCGCTTAAAACCGCCGAAAATCGCGAAAACGATTTTACATATAAAACCGCAACAAAAAAAATAAAATATAACCGAACCGCAATTGGCAATTCGGTTTGAATTTCTTATGAAAAACCGTCAAACCGCACCGTGATAACCCCTACTCATTACATATTTGTGTTTGAAGCATCGGCCTTTTGAGTAATTTGGCCATCAGAGAATTTGGAGTGGCTAATAGTGCTTTATTGAAGGCAATTATCCTAAAGCCCATACCTCCCATATATTTCGGCTTACACAAGGCCGACCACTTCGTCCAATGCATCGCCCTTTTATCACTCCTATCGCTCCATCAAAAATTTGCACAAGCTTGTTCTACTCTCCTACACAAAGAAAATGGCAACCGGAAACACGACATAGCCTAGCTAGGATGAAATATCAACCCAACTCATCTATTTTTTATGGCAGAGAGGGCCAACCTGACGGGTGTAGCTCATTTTGAAACCTCTACCCGCAAGTAATCAAATTGCGGCCTTTTCTTCCGCAAAGAAATTGTGGGCCTTGACTACTGAAATATTGAGCAAGTTCTTGATCTCTTCAATTGTTTGTGGAGAGGTACTGAGACCGAATGTTAGAGCGGATTTATCATAGTTGATCAATTGTCCCGAGGACTTTTCATACATAAGAAGGAACTTTTGAACTTGTAGACAATCCTCTTCGTAGCTTTGAAAAATATCAGACTATCGTCAGCAAAGAATATGTGGGAGATCAATTGAAAAGAATTCGTCACCCTAACTCCCCGAATCAGCCGACATTCTACTGCATTTGTGATTATCCGGAATAGCCCTAGAGCACATATAATCTATTATATATATATATATATATATATATATATAAAAGCATGAATGTTTGCAAGCGTGAAATACCCCTAATAACCATTTGGCATCATGATATGTTCTAGATTAGAATCATGTTTAGGGGTATATTGGTCCTGTATAGTTTTGGGCTGGCAGCAATTATAATTATAAATATAAATATAAATATAAATATGCACACAGTCAAATTTCTTAATCATTAAATAGATTTGATTTTATTGGATGGATATTGTGCACAGTATAAAATTTCTTTGGACATTCTCTTCATTAAATAAGCCTGAATGTTTGGAATTGTACGCACGGTCAAAATTTCTCCCAATGCTCATATAATTGCATGTTCCTATTGGTTTTTTCCTATATATAAGGGCATTGATGCATGCTTTATGCTTGCAAGGTTTGAGGAGTCATAAGATTTAGAATAAATCTATTATCTATTAAATCTTGAAATGGCTTGGCTTACAATTGTTCCTATTGTGGATGTAGTCCTCATTGTGAGATGCATTTTGAGATTCAATGTCGAGAAAAGGATTATCATGCTATCGAACAATTCTTAAGTAGACAATTTTTTTGTGAGGGTGTATTAGGGTACTATTTTCGCATACGGTTGAAACTACGAGGTCTCCGAATTGTTAGATCATCTTCGTGTTATTCAATTTATGTAAGCTATTGTAAAAGGTTGTGCTTTCTTTTCTAATAGCTTTCAATAAAGTTGAAGAATCTATGTTTTCTCCTTCAATTTTCCTGATTGGGTTTATGATATCTTTGCTTATTGTGTCTATTTCTTTTCTCTTCCAAAGAAATGACTAAGTGTGTAAATGAACTTGGTTCAATTCAAAAGAAATAATGAATGATTGAATGAAAGTTTACTCTTTAATTTTTAATTTTTAAATGAGTAAAGAATTCAACTCTTGCGAAATACTCAATGAATCAATGAATGTGAAAATATCATTAATATTGGCTTTGAATAAATGAACATGAAATACAAAAATTACAACAAACATCGAAATTTTATTCGCCTTCAACAAAACTTCACGTTCAAGAACAGCAGGACTTATCCATAGATTTATAAGACCATGAAAGCTCTGTCATAATATATGTAATGATTTAATCTATGACTACCAATCCTTACATCTATTTATCAATATGTATATGTATGCGATATATATATATATATATATATACATATATTAGAATATTATTTTAAATATAAATTGACTTGGAATAAATGGATGTGGTGTAGAAATAATCATAAGAGGTACATTAAATTTTTTATTTATTTAGTTCCATTGATGACCAAATCCATGATGATATTATATTACATCCAACGTTACTTGAGGAGAATTTTCTTAATATAATGTGATTCCATTATATTAATTCATTAGAGAAACAATCTCTGAACTGGAGATGTAATTTTATGAGTATAGCTGTCATCAAACACTCTCATATCATCATTATTTTTAATAGATGAATAAATAAATAAATATTATGCACATTCAAGTACGGAAAACTTGGAAGACAATAACAAAATTAAATAAGTACACAATAACGGCTAATTTAAAATTTATTTTATTTAGAAATAAACGCAATAAGAAATCTTATTTCCTGATATGCTTCATATTGCATTAATTTCAAATTACATTCTTTATATTTAATCATTGGGAACTGTGACGGTGATAATAGAAAACGGATCTCTGACAATCCCATGAAATATAAATTTTATCATTATAAATTAATTAATCAAAACGAATATATATATGTCAATAGTTTAATTTATACAAATATATCTGACAAGTTAATTATTATGTTTTACAATTTTAATTTAATTAAAATAATAATTTTTAAAAATAAAGTATGCAAATTGAAAATAATAATGATATCTGGAATAAAAAAGTTAATCATTTGAAAAATTGAATTCAACGAGGAGAAATCAATTAAACCACCTTATATATTAATATTAATATAAACGAGTATTCCAAAAGTCAATCCAAAATTTTTCATCATCCTTGGAAAGTATAAAAAGAATTTAATATTAATAATATTTTCTTGAGGAGAAATATTTTTAAAAAATATTAATTGAATTCAAACTTCTCCAATGTGGAGTCTATAAACTTTGAAAAGTTTGACAATAATTAACAATTTATCTCACAGAAAATAATGCGATATCAATTCAATGTGCGGAAATCTAAAAAATACATCACCAATCGTTCCAAAGGTCATCCATAACATATAAAATAAAATAAAATTGCAATATGAAATTCAGTAACACTTTTATTTGTCCCCCTCAAATTTCTAATATGACAGAATCTCTTCTATTGGTTTGAATCAGCAATATACAAAATAAGTCAAATTCATGGTATGAAACTTGTGACAACTGTTTGAGAGTTATCACCAAAGCAAGTAATTGAAGCAATTGCAAGCGTTGTGTCACAGTGAAACTTAATCTAATTCACATGTAAGCTTGAAAATTGATGTATTGTATATATTTAAATTCAATTTAATTAATTTTAATTGAAAGCAATGAAAAAATTAGTTTTTTATTTTAACAAATAAACATTCATAGGTATCGTTTAACGCTACTTGTACAAGAGGATGACCTGGTAGCAAGATTGACATTATTTGAAGAAGCTGCAACGATGTTGATTGGTTTACAAGTAAATGAATTCATTAACCAGGTAAAACATTCACTCTTACTAGCAACAACATATAATTCTGTACATATAATGATGACAATATAAATCCACTTAAATGTAATTAACAGGAAGAGGATCTAGACAAGTATCTACAACGTTTCAAGCAACAAAAAAAGGACAAATACAAGTTTATGTTCAAATTGGACCACAATATTGAAGAAAAAAATCAATCATTATCCATCATAGTAGAAGCATTGGAAAAAACAAATGCCCTGCCAAAGAATTTCAAAGAAGAGAAGAAGAGGAAAGCAAAAAAAATGAAAGACAAACATCAACATACGAGCAATGAACATCCCAAAATAGAAAATCAGAAAGTTTCAACAACAAATCAAGAGAAAAAAACATGCCAAAGTCAATTAATTGGGGTTTTTTTATAAAATTAATTTAAAATATAAATTAAATTTCAAAAATCTATAAAACGCTATTGCTAACAGCGGACAATGTCCAATTTTAATTGCAGTGCTTGCTTATGCTGCCAGGCGACAACTATTTGTAAATTTTGGGGACCGTGCCATGTGCCATGTATGTATGGCACTGTCCCATGATACTTTTTTTTGTGTCTCTTTTATTTATTTATTTTTTGGGTTCTTTTTTCATATAATTTGTAAATAATGATTTATATTTATTATTTCGTTAATTTTTTTTTCAAAAAAAATCTAATTTGTTATTTAATTTATGAATTGATCATCAACTACTTTTTTTTATTTTATTAAGAAGACAAAAATCTAATATCATTTTTTTAAAAATGTTATAATTACAATTTATATCAAAAGTAAAAATAGTTATTATATCTTGAATATATTCTAAATCAAATGCATGCATTGTCAAATGCCAATTATAGTTCAAAAAATATATTTTGTTGATCAACTTTTATTGTGACATTCAAACGATGATAAATTATATAATGATGGAAATATAATTACTAAAATATCTGATAATTAAATACGTTGATTTTTTTTATATCAAATTTATTTTTAATATCTTTACAAAAAATTGGTTAAACTAATTTTTTTTAAAATAATCAGTTAAAATTATTAAATAATAAAAAATAATTTGTTTGGTTAATTATCATTTCATCATTATATAAGTTATCATCGTTTGAGTGTCACAATAAAAGCTGATCAACAAAATATATTTGTTGAACTATAATTGACATTTGATAATGCATGCATTTGATTTAGAATATATTCAAGATATAATAACTATTTTTAATTTTTGGTATAAATTGTAATTATAACATTTAAAAAAAATTATATTAGATTTTGTCTTCTTAATAAAATAAAAAAATTTAGTTGATGATCAATTCATAAATTAAATAACAAATTAGATTTTTTTGAGAAAAAATTAACAATATAATAAATATAAATCATTATTCACAAATTGCATGAAAAAAACCCAAAAAATAAATAAATAAAAGAACCACAAGAAAAAAAAAAGGATCATGGGACGTGCCATACATACATGGCACGGTCCCCAAAATTGAGACGCTGCCAGCATAAGCGGACATTAGCAGTAAAACGCTATAGCTCACTTTATTTTTGAAATTTAATTTAATTTTTAAATTAATTTTATAAAAAAGACCCCAATTAATTGAGATAGGAGATGATAAAAAAATATCATTCTTTCGAAGAAGCAAGAAACTATCAAGACGAAAAAAGAAGCTCAAGGATCAAGAAACAAAGATTAAGCAAGAAAAGCTTTAAGAATATTTCTACTCATTTTTTTTCCCCAAATTTCATGGCTGTAATGATTTCAACCAGTACTTAATTTAAACAACCTATCACTTGCAATTATCAAATTGTTGCAACGCACGTGTTCCTTACTAGTGAATATAAGTGTGGAGATATTGGATCCCCTTAAGCTCCTTTTTGGAAAAATACTCCAATAAATCGAAGAATAATGCTAGAGGTACAACCAATATATCGTACAACGATATTTACAACAATTATCTCGTGATATTTTGCTATTATCTCGTGATATTTTGATATGATATCATATCGTGAGATTTTGCATTCAATATATCATGAGATTTGATAAATTAAAATTTTGTATTGAATTTTTTGTGGTGTAAAAATTGTTGTACAAATTTGGTTGTACATGTAGTATTGATCATAAATCGAATGGTTGGTACGGAAAGAGTACGAAATTGTTGTGACACACTTCATGATTAATCTGACCCAATTTGTTGCAAATCTCAGCTTTAATAACATTGATTCCAAAAAAGACCATTACACTCTATCATATATTATGCTCATGTCCAATTTCAAAGCTGCAAATCCTGACTTTGCTTTTGGATTAGTACGAATCCATTCAAATCCCACAATAACATTATCTATAATTAATCTGTCTGGGATAAAAGCGCTTTGGAAAGTATCAAATTTCAACTTTAGCGATATATATTAATTCTAGTCATTTTCTTCAAAAGTTTTGATGTTGTGCTACATACGTAAGTGCCACATTAAGGGCTAATTGCATCAGTCCACCTTGTGAAAAATCTAAAAATTATAAAACTTCATGAGAAATAGTAATTATAAGCTAATACATCCTTTATTTTTTAAAAAAATTTAACACATTTCAGTCTTATGTTATAAAAACTCGGGTATATTTACCTTTCTGATAGGGGATTTTATGCTTAATTTTTGGGGAAAAATTGATTTTTAAAATGTGATTAATTTTTCATGTTTTTGCTTTTTGCTTTTAATTTTATTTTTCACAATTGGCATTAAAAAGGAAAATCAATATCTGTCATTGTTTAGAGGTATTTTAAAAACGCTTTTAATATTCTATAGGTGAAAAAAACTTAAAAATATATGTTTTAGAACTTTTGTAAATGTTTTTGATAAATTTCTTAAAAATATTCTCTAAGTATAGTTTTTAAAAACAATTGTGAGGTGTTTTGAGATGTTTTTAGGATGAAAGACAATTATGAAAATCAAAACATATTACATTTTAAATTTAATTGTTTTTATAAAATATTTGTATACACACGTATTTATTCTTAAAATAAATTTTAAAAAAAATTATAAAAAAATTGTAAAAGACACTTAAAAAATATTTTATAAATTTTTGTACAAACGGAGCCTAATATATAGGCTAATAACTTGCCATGTTCTTGACTTGAAACTTCTTTTGAACATTCAAAAATGGATCCAAAATTCACACATTGAACAATGAAAAAAAGTCATACATCTATGAAACCTTGAATCATATCCTTGCAATAGCCGCACCAAACGATCCTCAAGAAAATTAAAACATATGTAACATTATTTTGTTCGTATGAATTATTAATTTTTTTAAAACTATATGAATTAAATTTTTCTCGTATACTTCGATGTATATAAAAAAATTAGTATTCATCTAACCATTAGATGATGTTCATATTTTGATTTAAGATATTCGTACCAAACGATATCAAGAAAATTAAAACATCTGTAACATTATTTGTCCACTTTTTAAATGTACATGTCTTGTTTTATCGAATTGCCCTTTTTTCTAAAGGAATGAAGTGTCGGCATGGTCCGCATGGATACAAAAGTAGAAGCAATTTTGGCGTTTTGATAAATGTTGAAAAAATAATTTTTTAAATAAAAATAGAAGCAGAAGCTCAAAAGCCAAAATTTATGGTTTTTGAAAAAAACACTTATTTAGACTTAAATAAGTGTTGACTGTTGTAACCAAACGCCTAAGTTTTTAAGAAAAACATTTTTTTTAAAAAAATAAGTATTTTTTTTTGTTGGCTTCCATAACAAATGCACTCGAAATCTTATTCCCATGTATTTGTTAATGATAATAATCAAGAAAATAAAAATAAAAGATAGCAAGATATAATTTCAAACTTGAGATTAAAAAAACAAAAACCATTATGTTATTAACTTATTATATATAGTTGCAAAAAATAAACATATCGAGCAGAAACGAAGAGTACAAAATTTTATAAATAGATCAAGATTGCGTCCGAACTTGATCTTCGACAACTTCCCAGTCGAAGGAATGCACTTAACATGAAAGGATTGATCACATTTGCCACAATAGTAAAACCAAAACTTTGGATTGATATCTGCCTCGCAGAACTCACATTTAATTTCTTTATCTTCTTCATGTTGGATTTGATTTGTAGGGTTGTAAACGAGATCCAGAGGATGTTCATCAAATTTGTGCTTAACTGATTTTGGTAGGAAGGCACAAGGCATGTGAATATAGTAATCACAGTCTACAAAAGTAACCTGTATAGGTAACACTCGAATCACAGCAAGAAGGTCGAAAAGATCGAGACCACATGAATACTAGAGCAAGAGGATGCTGATATATTGTGTGATTCATGCTTGATGGCGGTCGGCAACATCAATGGCATCCTCTCCAATTGTGTATCCAAATCCATTGCATTGTTTTTCACAACAAACACAATGAAACACAGAACTGAAATTACTTGATTTTGAAAACAGTTGTAATGGTCTGTCTGCCAAATAGTAGTTGATAATGTGAGGAAATTTGTCACACAGTTGGTGGAGGAGAAAAGAACACTGAGGTTGGGGGCAACTATAGTATGAAGAAGGAGGTCCAATTATAGGTTGAATGCATGCATTGCACCTCATCAATTGAAATTCACTTTCTTGGTTATAATGAGAAATAATCCAAGAAGAATGGTCACTGTGGTATTTCTCTATTATCTCTATTCTCTAGCAACGTACGTATTACCAAACTTGGAAATAGATCAGGCGTGTTTGGAAGATGAATGGATAATGGAACACTGCCTGTGAAAATGTACAAAAAAAAAAAAAGAATGTAGTCTCATCAAAATTAAAGTTGTAACCAATTAATTAGTAGAAGGATATAAACATATATAAAGTAGTTCTTACCTACCTGGCTCCTCCAATTTCAATGCTGCACAATTTATATGAGCCGCAAGATTACACATTTCGCAAACATATCCACCAAAGTCGTGCAATGATTCGTCTTTGTCACAAATTAAACAATTTTGATCCCAAACATAGACTTCATGAAGAGAATATTGTAGAGAGAGAAGATGAAGATGATTATTGATCTTCACAATACCAGGCAATTATAAGCAACAATCTTGATGAATGTAATAACTACACTTTGGGCAATAGAAAAATGTTCCTTTCTGTTGTTTCCCACATGCATCACAGACCAACGAAGCTTCCTTAGACATTACCATCAATGGTTGTTTATGATGACTAATATGTTGTATGTTCATCTCCAAAGGGAAAAAACATTGGGAGTGGACATAAAATACTAGTACTGTATTGTTACTGTCCATACCCGAGCATTCGTAAGTAAATTTATCGCATGACTGTCCACATTTCTTACAGTTGCATCTGTCATGAGGTGGCTGCTCGAATGATCGATTCGGGGCAATTCTGTGCATGGTTGGTGGAGAAAAAAATGGCAATCTATAAGAAGGAGTCGACAATATAATGCCACCCCGCAAGCACTGCAACGTGCCTTGGGATTTTCCACTTCAATGACGTATATCAATGGATGATCATGACTAAAATGTCGAAGCTGATCCTTTATGTGATTGGGTATTGTGTCAATTATTTGCATCGACATTTTATGGTATTTTTTTTTCTTTTTTTGGTGGTAGTGTAGAGTAGGGGTGGAATAGGGTCGGGACCCGTCCCGTAAACCCCCTACCCAACTCCCGTCCCGAAAAGAATCGGAAAACTTTTTTTTCTCCTGATCCCGTACCCGAAACATTTCGGGACCCGACTATACATTCGGGATCCTGTCGGGTAGCTAGGGAGAGAAAATCCCGAATTTTTTTTCATGTTCAAGATTTCGTTCAAAAAATAAAAAAATATGTGATAATTTTATTAAATATACTATTTAGAAACTTATATTTATAAATAAAAATAAAAATTCAACTTAAAACATATAATTTTAAAATATTCCGGATAATGTTCAAAGTTTTGTTAAGAGAAAAAATATATCGGATAATTATTAACAAAATGTTCGGATACAATTACTAAATAAATTTTGTTAAATAGATTGTCAAATTAATCTCTTGAGTCTTGTTCTATATATTTGTTCTAATTAGATAATTATAAATATGAATTAATTAAATTATTAATTAATTTTTTTAAAAAAATACACAAAAATAAAATAGCATTTCGTGATTTTACAATTTGATCGCCCCAACAATAAAAATTATGCGAATTAAGTCCACAATTAAGTGTTATATGAGTTGAAACCTAATAATATTTAGCTTATTATATTAATAAGTTTATTAATAAAATATGAAAGGAATATTAATTCCTTGAAAATCTTTTCCTTAAGCGTGCTAATTAGAATATTGAATTTTGCCTTCTAGACAAAATATTTGATATGATATGGTTAAATATTCTATGATCTCGATAATTCACTGCTGTGTGGCTCTTGTATGTGAATCGATGCTGATTGATGAGAAGAATATCGATGTGGATGCCTATGGAAGGATCAATTTGGTTGAATTTTTGAAGGATCAAAAGCTATTTTTATTTCAGTGGTTCCCTACAGCAGGAAACCAGTGCTGGAATTTTTGTAAGAAAAAAAAGCTTTTTGAGTTCAACCCTGCCACAATCAAGACTCACCGGATATTGAAGAGAGGAACCACCTTGATATTCATAAAGTTACTGCTTACTCATCGGTGGTTTGCTCAAAAGTTTCCTGGACAACTCTCTGTTGCACAGCTCACATCCTTTTACTCTATCTTACACAAAACAGCTATACAAAATTGGATTCTTTCTACACGCTCCACTGTGGTGACTCGACCACAAGCGTTTGTGTCATTTGAAATAGAGACTGAGAGCAATTTTTTTTTTAGCAAAGCTCGTATTCAAGACTATACTCCAGTTTGCAGATGGAAGCTTAAAATCCATCAAATGCCTTTTCCATCTTTGATCTATGGAATTTTGGAGTTTCAAGATTTGCTTTGTGATTTTGGTGAAGGTATCTCTGAACTGACTGAAGATCTGCAGGTTGCAGCTGCTTTAATAAGAGGGAAGAGAAACCTTGACCTTCCTTGGTCTGAATCTAGTGCTGCTGTTACTGGTGCTGATGTTGTTCCCGGTGTTGCCAACACGGGAGACAACACTGAAGAAACTGATGAAATTGTGCATACACCCTCTTCTCGAGAATTTTATGTTTCTATCCTTCAGGCTCTCATGGCTCATGCTGAAAATAAGTTTTCCAAGCCCAGGAGGACTTGGATCATTATGGAGCCTTGTTAGGTGACTGTCGTACAAGATTTGGCATTTTTGGCCAAAAAGGGGGAGAGAATGCACAAAATGAGGCTGGTCCATCTGGGACTAAGGACGATGAGGTCCATCTGGGACTAAGGACGATGAGGATGAGGACACTGAAGATCAGGAGGGATCTGATACTGATCAATTTTGGATTGATTGGTGTCACCTCATATTTTTTTTCCTTATCTCATCTTAACCTTAATTTTCTGATTTTTATCTTTTTTTTATCTAGTTATGTGCCTTAATTGCTCTGATATGCTTTAACTAGACTAACTACTTCTACCCCTCTTATGCTCTGATATATGAATTATAGAATTTCTAAGCGTCAAGGTTCGTGTTATCCTTGGTGTTGCCAACACGAGGGACAACACCTTCAGGGGGAGACTTAAAATTCAGGGGGAGAAGTGTTTTAAACTCAGGGGGAGTTTATATTTAAAATTTTTTGTGCTGGTTTTGTCCAGAAAGGCAAAAGGGGGAGATTGAAAGGAATATTAATTCCTTGAAAATTTTTTCCTTAAGCGTGCTAATTAGAATATTGAATTTTGCCTTCTAGACAAAATATTTGATATGATATGGTTAAATATTCTATGATCTCGATAATATATTTAGGATAGATATTTAACTTAATTATATCTTGATATCGAATTGAAAGGATTTATGAAATATTATCAAGATATGAATTGATATGATAGGGTAAATATTTATGTGATATTATCGAAAATATTGAGATAAAATATTTACCTAGATTGAGTATTATCTTGATAAGGAAATATTGTGTATTATTGATTATCATGTATTATCAAGATATTATCAATTATATTTAAAAGAGTCTTATTCCTAACAAATACTAATTTCCTTATTTGTGTAGGACTCCACGCTTGGACTCTCATCTATAAGAAAGGATTCTGCGCACAAACAAACCAGAACTTCAGAGGAGATTTCATAAGAGCTTACAGAGAAAATCACATAGAAGAATTCGAAGATTCTAAAGAACTTTTGCAACCATCGTTGTTGCTTGTCCCCGAGCTGCCGTTCGTGTTGAAAACATTAGAGACAACACTGTGGAAACTGTGTTGATCAAAGATCTTTTCTGTCTCTTCAAATTTAGGCTACGGGAGTTGCATCTATTGTTTTTACTCTGATTTATTTATGATGTAAGTTTGATTTCTCGACTTGTTGAGAAATTTAGGATTTAATGACTTTTCGTAAAATCACTAGGATTACTTTGTAAGACTGATCTTACGTTTACTACTGATATTTAGCCCTAAGGCACCCGCACGAGTTTTATACTCGTGCAAAATTAATTTCTTGTGTTATTTATTTTTGTTTATTTTCCGCTGCCCTGTGTTGTCGTTGATGTTGTGACACCGCGGACAACACTGACTCTTTGTTTTAACCTACAATTACAATACGATTTCTATCAAGTGGCATCAGAGCCAACTCTTGACCTTACTAAGAGAGATTCTGGTTATTTTTGTTTTGTAGGTTTATCATGGACGTGTCGGTTGTTGACGTCAAATTCCGACCACCGGAAGTCAATAATTCAGAATTATGTGAAGATTCAATTTCTTTGATCACCCAGAATTTTGAAGATTATTTGAAGAGAATAAACAAACATAAATTTGGACAACAGTTTAAGCACCCTAGTTTTCCTGTTCCTGAAAATATGTCGAGGGTGTCACCTACTCGAGAACCATCTCGAACAAGGTATGTTGTTAATTATGAATCTAATACCAAGAATTTTGATTATGTACAATGCAGGAAATGCAATGGATATGGACACTATGCAATTGAATGTGCAAATCGATTCCACAAAGGTATGACTATGTTCTTGAGTGATGATGACTCTGACAGAGATCAAGAACAGAATGATGAAGAAGATCATACCTCCCTGGCTGCATTGTTGAAAGAAAAGAGGTGTTTTCAAGTCAACCCACTGGGTGTTGCCTTCGGTGTTGCAACACCAGGCCGCAACACCAGTGAAAAATCAGTTTGCTTGAATACATCTACTCTTGGTAATTTTGGTGATCAGAAAGCTGTCAATGATGATATAACTCTAGAGTGTGTACAGAAACTTTATGAGGAGTTGTATGTTGATCGGATCAAACGGAAAAATTTGAACACAACTCTCTCTAAAGAAAATTCTGATTTGAAGTCTGTCATGACCAAGCTTGAAGTGATTCTAGGTAAGAAAAATCTTGAATTCTTCAAGGATAAGGGGGAGCTTGAAAGGGTAACTCTAAAACTTGCTAAGTTTAATTCAAGTACATCTAAGCTTGATTTTATAATGGGTAAAGATGGTAAGGCTGGTCTAGGGTTAGTAAACAGAGTGTTTGAAGTTGGAGAATCATCAAAACCAACTGTGTTTGTGAAAGAAGATAGCAATACTTCTAGCACACCCATTATCGCTCCGTCATTCAAGAATTCTCCATCAAAAGAGCGTGTTCCTCCTCAAAAGCCTAAGCAATGGAAGCGCCATTTTATGTGTCATTACTGCTTCAAACCAGATCATATCAGGTCCTTTTGTTTCAAGATCAGGAATGACTGCATGTATTGGAAGTCAAATTTGATGTTGCCCCCCATGTTGCACAACACCAGGAGCAACACCACCAAAAACAGACCCACAACAAAGAAAATTTGGGTACCAAAGTTTGATTTTCATTGTTTTGTTGTTTATACTTCCTTGAAAACTAACATTGCAGGTCACTGGTACTTTCATAATGGAAGCTCACGCCACATTACATGTTTGAAAGAACATCTCATGGACTATATTGAGCAAAGATGTGGTAAAGTGACTTACGAATGTGGTGCAAAAGGAAGGTTTGTTGGCAAAGGAACACCGAAAATGGAAGGAATTCTAAAGCTTCACAATGTGCTACATGTCAAGGGACTAAACTCAAACTTGATTTGTTTTAGTCAATTGTGTGATGATGATTTTCATGTCAAGTTTGATAAAAATACTTGTGAAGTTTTTGATAATGCTAACATATGTGTTTTGATAGGTACAAGATCAACAAATTACTACCAACTTGGAGAGCACCTTGCCTGCAACCACATGAAAGTTGATGATCTTGATTTATGGCACCAAAAGTTGTGTCATGCAAATTTGAAGACATTGAAAAATCTGTGTAAGTATGAAGCTGTCCAAGGTATGTCTATTTTGAATTCTGGAGTTCCATATGTTTGTGGTGCATGCAAAATAGGTAAGAAAACTCTCGTATTGCACCTCGTGTTACAACACTTTGGGATAACATGGTGCCTTGAACTTTTGCATTTAATGGATCCTATGGAACTGGAAAGCTCTGGAGGTAAGAAGTTTTCTTTTGTATGTGTTGATGACTTCTCATGTTTTAAATGCGTAAGATTCTTCAGAAAGAAGTCGGATACATTTGATATTTTTAAGAATTTACTCACAAAGATTACTAACCTGCATAACTTGAAGGTTGGAAGGATCAGAACCGAACATGGTAAGGATTTTGAGAACTCTTTATTTTCATATTTGTTTGAGAAGAAAGACATATCACATGAGTTCTCTTGCCCGAAGACTCCTCAACAAAATGGCATAGCCGAAAGAAAGAATATGACGTAGCAGGAGATGGCTAGGGTGATGCTGAGCTCAAAGAATATCTCAAAAAGATTTTGGGCAGAAGTCGTGGATACAACTTGTCGTGTATTGAATCGAGTATACTTAAGGAGTGGTTTTACTATGACTTCCTATAAGACTCTTATGGGAAAGAGGCCAAACCTTAAATACTCTCATGTTTTTGGTTGTATTTGTTATGTTTTGAATGAAAGAGATCACTTAGGCAAATTTGATTTCAAAAGTAAAAAATGCTTGTTTCTTGGATATGCTTTGAATAATCATGCATGTAGAATGTTTAATATGAGAACTGGAGAAGTTATGAAATTTATTAATGTAGATTTTGATGATTTTGCAGATATCAAAGGAAAAACTACTAAGGATGATCTGCTGGAAATTTTCAGTCCATTGAAAGATTCAGGTGTTGCCTTTGATATTGCAACATCAAGCACAACACCAGGTTCAACAGTGACTGAACCTGAGGATAATCAACCAAGAAATGATGATGTTGTTTTGATAAATGATGGTAATGACATTTCAAGCAAAATACAGAAGAACCATCCATCATCACAGATTATTGAAGATGCTTCTGGAACAATGCAAACTCGAATGAAGGACAAAGTGGACTACCTCAAGGTGATTGGGTTAGTATGCTCGAGTTTCATGTCCACAAACGAGGTAAGGTTGATTGAATATCATCTTGAAATTGGCTTCAAACGAGGTAAGGTTGATAAAACCTTTTTTATTCATAAGTTCAAAGGTGAAATAACTGTTTGCCAAGTTTTCATGGATGAAATCATTTGTTGTGCTTCTTCTGATCAAAAGAAAGTTGATGATTTTGTTGAATGCATGTCTTCCATCTTTGAATTGAGCGTGATAGTTGAGTTGAATTATTTTCTTGGTTTTGATGTTAAGAAAATGCATGATGGTATTTTTATGTCCCAAAGCAAGTATGTTGAAATTTTGGTGAAAAAGTTCTGTTATGAGAATACTAAAAGCATGAAAACACCAATGGGATCTAGTGAAAAGGTGGGTAAGAATGGTGTTGCGGCCGGTGTTGCCAACACCATGTACCACATCATGATTGGAAGTTTTTTGTACTTAACTGCAATTCATGTTGATATCATGTTTAGTGTGTGTTTATGTGCTAGGTACCAATCTGATACAAAGGTAACCAATGTAAAAGTTGTTATGAGAATTTTGAAATATGTTTCGGGTACATTGGATTTGGGATTGTGGTATACTAGGGATACCAATATTGTTGGTTTTGGTTGTGCTGGGGATTTTAATGATAGTAAAAGCACTATGGGAGGGTGTTGTTGTCTTGGAGATAGAACTTTTTGTACACAACTTTTTTGATGAACCAAATGTTAGAGGATTATGGATTTAAAAGTCAACCCCCCATTTTTTATTGTGATAATTTGAGTGCGATTGACATTTCAGAAAACCCAGTCCAACACTCTCGCACATAACCCATTGACATTCGGCGTCACTTTATTCAAGATTTGGTAGAAAAAAGTGTGATCCGAATGGATTTTGTTGGAACTAATAACCAACTGGCAGTCATATTCACAAAAATTTTAGTTTTCGAGAGCTTCTCTACTCTTTGGAGGTCTCTCAGCATGTGTGCATTATAATCCTTTGCTGGTGTTGTCCTCGATGTTACAACACCATAGACAACACTGTTGTTTTTCTTTTTCATGCACATTTAGGATTTTAGGCATTTTGCATTCACTTTGTGATGTGTAGTGTTTTAATCTCTGTTACAGTGATTCGACTGATGCCAAGTTTTTCAGCAAAATTTTTATTAAACACACTGACCCTTGTTTATGGAACTCTGACTAAACCACTAAGTAGTTGAGGGATGTACGTGTATTCCATGTTCTTGTCCCATGTGAAAGGTGGTTTCGCAAATTCAGTGTTCAACTTTTTAATAAGTTTGATGACCAATATCATATGTACAAACTTTATCAATAATCTGAAGAAAATGGAAAAAGCTACCTAATTGAGTCCAATGAAGACTGTTCTTTTAGTGTGCAGGCTACCACTTCTGGAAATTTTCTGAAATCAAGGGTAATCAAGTGTGTAAGTTTCAAATACTTTTTGAAAAACTATGGTGTTGTTGATGATGTTGTCAACACGAGAGGCAACACTACACTTGTGAACATATCATGCGCATGTGGTTGCATTTTATTGCTATGTTACATTCTATTTTAGGCATAAAATAAGACATGCATATGCATTCAGAATTGTGAATATTTTATGTTCAGGGTTTGACGTTCTAAACGAACAAATTTGGTGAAATACTCTATCTACTGAAAATTGAATTTTTGTGATTAACATTGATTTAGTGGAGTTGAGCCGATGTGGAGTTATTTATGGGAATTTTGATTGCTTTCAATCTCGGATTATTGTCATAATTGAGTTGGATTTTATTCCCTTGATTTGAAAAGTTTTATCCGTAATAATTTTGTTGGTAAGTGTTTCTGGATGAGTTTGTTAGAAGGTGAATTTTGGAACGTTTGAATTTCTTTTTACTGTCCAATGGATTTCTTTTAAGCATATATTACTCATGGATTTGATCATTCTTATGCTTAATTGGTTTTTGCAGTCATCAAATTGCCTTCCTACATTCTCTCGCTTTGATTTTATTTAAGCTTATCTGCTTTCTGTGCTAATCAGATTGTCTTTTTGTTTTGGTTTCTTCAAACATGTGCCTACTTCTGCTGTCATTGAGGAAGAACCTGATGCAGATATGCAACAGAAACTTGCAGATAACAGGCCAAATATTTCTGATAGTTTATCTTTCATCTCTGAGAATGATGAATTTGAGGAAGCGAATACTAAAGATTCTGCTGGTGATGATGTTGTGAATGGTGTTGCCAACACTGGAGGCAACACTGTTTATGCAGATTGTGACATTTCACTTTCCTTATTTCACAAGTTATATTCAGAAGCTTCTATTGTTGATTGATATGTCAACCATGAGTTCATTGAAGAGAAGGAGATTGATCTGGATGCTTGCAAGAGGCAGAATTTGGTTGAATTTGTTCAAGACTTGAGGTCTTTTTGCTACTGTCTCTGCTTTTGTTCCTTACAGTCGAAAGCATGTTTTGAAACTCCTTGCAAACCTCACTGCTGGTGTAGGTGTTGAGCAATCTGCAAAGTTTGACAGAATATCTGTGCATAAGCGAATCTACAGGTTTGATTCAGTTACTATCATTGCTCTATACCACACTTTTGATGATGAAGAGAAAGGAGTTCTGCTGAAAATCAATTAGTATTGTGAAGAACGAGACTCCTTCAACCAAATCTACTGTGGTAACCAAGTACATGGTGTGGTAATTTTTGCAGTTGGAACTTGATGTCCTTTCAAGTTTGGTGAGGTTGATATTCAAGTTCATATTCCAATTTGCTGATGGAGATTGATAAAGTTCACAAATTTTCCTTTTCCATCCCTCATCTTTGGGATTCTGGAATAATATGGCTTTATCCGAGACATTGATAAGTCTTTGTCTCTGGTTGGTTAAGAATTGAAGGATGCTCATATTTTGCTGAAAGGGAAAATAGACCTAACTTGGTCTGAATCTGATGTTGTGCCTCGTGTTGCCAACACTGCGCGCAACACTGCTCCCACAGCTGATTTTCTGCAGATCACTCATGTTGCTGTACAATCTTCGATGGATCATGCAGTGAATAAAATAAGTCAGGAGAAGGAAGAAAATGTATACTATGAAGCCTTATTGGCCGAGTATCGATTGATGATTGAATTTGATGTTTTTGTTCCTCCTATTGCTACTGAGGAAATTGTCTTTTATGATGATAATGAAGCTTCCTTGACTTAAGTTCTGGATATTCTAAAGGAAGGGAAGACTGATATTTTTGTGGTTGTTTTTGCTCAAACTTCTAATGATGAGATTGATAAAGAGATACTGGAATAATTTGCTGCAATCAGGCCCGATGTATCTGATAATTCCTCCACATTTTGAGTCTAATGCTTAAGCTAGTGAGGAATCAAGTCTTCTGAAGATGATGATGATGTTGATGCTGATGCTGGTGTTGCTGATGGTGTTGCCAACATCACAGACAACACGGATGCTGCTGAGTTTTATTTGACTACAGTATTTTCCCTCAAGTTATACTATGGAGAAGATACCGTTGTGTGGCTCTTTTATGTGAATCGATGCTGATTGATGAGAAGAATATCGATGTGGAAACCTATGGAAGGATCAATTTGGTTGAATTTTTGAAGGATCAAAAGCTATTTTTATTTCAGTGGTTCCCTACAGCAGGAAACCAGTGCTGGAATTTTTGTAAGAAAAAAAAGCTTTTTGAGTTCAACCCTGCCACAATCAAGACTCACCGGATATTGAAGAGAGGAACCACCTTGATATTCATGAAGTTACTGCTTACTCATCGGTGGTTTGCTCAAAAGTTTCCTGGACAACTCTCTGTTGCACAGCTCACATCCTTTTACTCTATCTTACACAAAACAGCTGTACAAAATTGGATTCTTTCTACACGCTCCACTGTGGTGACTCGACCACAAGCGTTTGTGTCATTTGAAATAGAGACTGAGAGCAATTTTTTTTTTTAGCAAAGCTCGTATTCAAGACTATACTCCAGTTTGCAGATGGAAGCTTAAAATCCATCAAGTGCCTTTTCCATCTTTGATCTATGGAATTTTGGAGTTTCAAGATTTGCTTTGTGATTTTGGTGAAGGTATCTCTGAACTGACTGAAGATCTGCAGGTTGCAGCTGCTTTAATAAGAGGGAAGAGAAACCTTGACCTTCCTTGGTCTGAATCTAGTGCTGCTGTTACTGGTGCTGATGTTGTTCCCGGTGTTTCCAACACGGGAGACAACACTGAAGAAACTGATGAAATTGTGCATACACCCTCTTCTCGGGAATTTTATGTTTCTATCCTTCAGGCTCTCATGGCTCATGCTGAAAATAAGTTTCCCAAGCCCAGGAGAACTTGGATCATTATGGAGCCTTGTTAGGTGACTGTCGTACAAGATTTGGCATTTCTGGCCAAAAAGGGGGAGAGAATGCACAAAATGAGGCTGGTCCATCTGGGACTAAGGACGATGAGGTCCATCTGGGACTAAGGACGATGAGGATAAGGACACTGAAGATCAGGAGGGATCTGATACTGATCAATTTTGGATTGATTGGTGTCACCTCATATTTTTTTTTCTTATCTCATCTTAACCTTAATTTTCTGATTTTTATCTTTTTTTTATCTAGTTATGTGCCTTAATTGCTCTGATATGCTTTAACTAGACTAACTACTTCTACCCCTCTTATGCTCTGATATATGAATTATAGAATCCCTAAGCGTCAAGGTTCATGTTATCTTTGGTGTTGCCAATACGAGGGACAACACCTTCAGGGGGAGACTTAAAATTCAGGGGGAGAAGTGTTTTAAACTCAGGGGGAGTTTATATTTAAAATTGTTTGTGCTGGTTTTGTCCAGAAAGGCAAAAAGGGAGAGATTGAAAGGAATATTAATTCCTTGAAAATCTTTTCCTTAAGCGTGCTAATTAGAATATTGAATTTTGCCTTCTAGACAAAATATTTGATATGATATGGTTAAATATTCTATGATCTCGATAATATATTTAGGATAGATATTTAACTTAATTATATCTTGATATCGAATTGAAAGGATTTATGAAATATTATCAAGATATGAATTGATATGATAGGGTAAATATTTATGTGATATTATCGAAAATATTGAGATAAAATATTTACCTAGATTGAGTATTATCTTGATAAGGAAATATTGTGTATTATTGATTATCATGTATTATCAAAATATTATCAATTATATTTAAAAGAGTCTTATTCCTAACAAAGACTAATTTCCTTATTTGTGTAGGACTCTACAAGGAAATCCTTCCACGCTTGGACTCTCATCTATAAGAAAGGATTTTGCGCACAAACAAACCAGAACTTCAGAGGAGATTTCATAAGAGCTTACAGAGAAAATCACATAGAAGAATTCGAAGATTCTGAAGAACTTTTGCAACCATCGTTGTTGCTTGTCCCCGAGCTGCCGTTCGTGTTGAAAACATCAGAGACAACACTGTGGGAACTGTGTTGATCGAAGATCTTTTTTGTCTCTTCAAATTTAGGTTACGGGAGTTGCATCTATTGTTTTTACTCTGATTTATTTATGATGCAAGTTTGATTTCTCAACTTGTTGAGAAATTTAGGATTTAATGACTTTTCATAAAATCACTAGGATTACTTTGTAAGACTGATCTTACGTTTACTAGTGATATTTAGCCCTAAAGCACCCGCACGAGTTTTATACTCGTGCAAAATTAATTTCTTGTGTTATTTATTTTTGTTTATTTTCCGCTGCCCTGTGTTGTCGTTGATGTTGTGACACCGCGGACAACACTGACTCTTTGTTTTAACCTACAATTACAATACGATTTTTATCAAAATATATTATTATATTATTTCGGGATGGGTCGGGAATCCCGTCGGGATAAAGTTTTATTCCCGATCCCGCTCCCGATATTAATCGGGATTGGAAAAATCCCGAATGTTCGGGTCGGAAAAATTTCGGATTGAGATTTTTTCGGGACAGAAATGGGATGGGATTCGGGAAGGGTCGGAATTTTGGGAATTTTTGCCACCCATAGTGTAGAGACTCCAGAAGGTAATATATATTGTGTTGTCAATGAATTCGATACAGGGTTTTGAAATATTTTATAGGGGAAAATTGGATAAATTAAAGTAACAAGACATAAAACAAGAGCACGCAAGGTTTGTGGGAAAGGGAAAATTCGATGCACGTGGGAAAGTTGTATTGAGGTTGAGTGTAACATTGGCAAGCACAATCTTTTTAGGGGCAAAATCCTGATTCAGTCCTAAATGTTTGGACATATTTTCGGTTCAATTTTAAATGTTTGGACGTTCCCGATTTGGTCCTAAATGTTTCCTAAAAGTTTCAGGGTCAGTCCTAAATGTTTATACGTTCCCGGTTTGGTCCTAAATGTTTCTTAAAAGTTCCTGGTTCAGTCCTAAATATTTTTACATTGCCGATTTTGTGCCAAGTATTTCTCAAAATTTCCCGGTTTGATCCTTCCATATACTCGTGTGTTAAAACTAACACCGCGTAGTGTTATATCATTTATGATTGAGTTTTATATTATTTATTATATATTTAACATTAAACAAGTTGTAAATAAAACACAAATTTATTAAAATTTTTATCCAAATTTAAATCAATTTTACACAATGTTCAAAATGAAAATATAAATTCATGATGCTACAAAATAAAAACTTAAATAAAATAAACGAAACATGAGGAATTAAAATTTAATGATGTTATTTCACATTTCTATTAATTTTGTTATATTCTCATTCATGATGCTTGCACATTTAAGAAAAAAATTGGAGGTTGGAAAAAGATATATATCTTTTTAAAACTTTTTTTATAATTTAAATAATTAGTATTTGAGAAAAAATTACTATTAAATAAAACTTTATTTCATATCACTACTTTAACGGTGGTCAAATAATTCATTATATTTTCTCAATTGTTAACCATAAGTATTCTTCTCTTGAAAAATTTATTAAAAATTTCAAATATTTTTTGAAATAAGTAATACTAGTTATTTGCTAAAACATTTATTTATTTGTTTGTGATTGATAATGTTTTTAACTATAAGATTGCACCGTTCAATTATTTTTTTATTCTATAATTTTATTTTGCATAATTTATATTATATTTTTATTTAGAAGAAATTATTATTATTATTATTATTATTATTATTATTATTATTATTATTATTATTATTATTACCTTCTATTTTATTTAACTTTTTCTTTTGTTTGTAAGTTTTTTTTATCACGCTTTGTTTGTAGATGAAAGGACCAAACCAAAAAATTTTGAAAAATATTTAGAACGAAATCTGGAACGTAAAACATTTAGGACTGAACTGGAAACTTTTTAAAATATTTGGGACCAAACCGGAAACATAAAAATATTTAGGACTGAATCGGGAATTTTTGGAAAATATTTGGGACCAAACCGGTAACGTTCAAACGTTTAGGACTGAATCGAGAATGTGTTCAAACATTTAGGACTGAATCGGGATTTTGCCCTTATTTTAGAACGCACTTGCAATAAAAGTAGACACCAAAAGCAGAAACTTTTAGATTGAAGGCTTGTAAAGCATTGGATTTCTTGATGCAGGAACGTTTCTCGCGCTCGGGAAAAAAAGAGGGGACCTGAAGATCCTTTGGATGAGAGGTGAACCGGATAGGGTCTGCCCACATGTTCGTCTCGAATCCGTGCCAGAATCGCTTTAAGAAGCATGAGAAACATGAACCATGTAATTTTATAAACTAGCTGTAGTACTTCCAATATGTTTACCAAAATCTGCAGAGCTTTCACTGGTTAAGTTTGATGGTGTAGTATTTTATGTTTATTGTAATTATTATTTCTCCTAATAGAAATGTAGAATCAACAACACTCTTCCTTGTCGGAAATTTTGTTGTTCCTCCTCAATACTGGCAATAATTCATCAAGTTGTGCAGGCCTAAAAAATCGACATTAAAAGATAGTTCTTGTTTGATTAATGATTTAATATATCAGTATATTTAACTATTAAAAATAAATATATTAAAGTATTGCTATAGAGGGAAGCTTTGCATTTACAACATAATTGATTAAAAAAGGAAAATTGTAGGCAAAGTTGGAAGCGAGCAACACTTAGGTATAACGAAAATAATTGACCGAATCGATTGAATTCAAAATTTCGATTCGGTAATTTTAGAAATTCGATTTTATTTTCCAAAACAGAAGGTTAAAAAAGGGGCAAAATCCCGGTTCACTCCTAAATGTTTGGACACATTTTCGGTTCAGTCCTAAATGTTTGGATGTTACCGGTTTGGTCCTAAATCTTTTCCAAAAGTTTCCGGTTCAGTCCTAAATGTTTATACGTTCTCGGTTTGGTCCTAAATATTTTCCAAAAGTTTTCGGTTCAGTCCTAAATATTTTTACATTGCCGATTTCGTGCCAAATATTTCTCTAAAGTTCCCGGTTTGATCCTTCCATCTACTCGTGTGTTAAAACTAACATCGCGTAGTGTTATATCATTTATAATTGAGTTTTATATTATTTATTATATATTTAACATTAAACAAGTTGTAAATAAAACACAAATTTATTAGAGTTTTTATCCAAATTTAAACCAATTTTACACAATGTTCAAAATAAAAATATTAAATTCATGATGCTACAAAATAAAAACTTAAATAAAATAAACGAAACTTGAGGAATTAAAATTTAATGATGTTATTTCACATTTCTATTAATTTTTTTATATTCTCATTCATGATGCTTGCACATTTAAGAAAACATTTGAAAGTTGAAAATATATATTTTTAAAACTCTTTTTATAATTTAAAAATTACTATTTGAAAAAATTTTATTATTAAATAAAATTTAATTTCATATCACTACTTCAACGGTGGTCAAATACTTCATTATATTTTCTCAATTGTAAACCATAAGTATTCTTCTCTTGAAAAATTTGATGAAAATTTCAAATATTTTGTGAAATAAGTAATACTAGTTATTTGCTAAAACATTTGTTTATTTGTTTGTGATTGATAATGTTTTTAACTATAAGATTGCACGGTTCAATTATTTTTTATTCTACAATTTTATTTTGCATAATTTATATTATATTTTCATTTGAAAGAAATTATTGTTCATTTATTATTATATTATTATTATTATTATTATTATTATTATTATTATTATTATTATTATTATTAGCTTCTATTTTATTTAACTTTGTATTTTGTTTGTAAGTTTTTTTTATCACGCTTTGTTTGTAGAATTTGTGTTACTTTATAATGCATATAAAACGAAACCTTGGTTTATACCAAGTAAATTACTTCTTTTATGAAAGTACCAAATCGAGAACTTTTGGAAAATATTTAGGACAAAATCTGGAACGTAAAACATTTATAAGGACTGAACCGACAACTTTTTAAAACATTTGGGACCAAACCGGGAACATAAAAACATTTAGGACTGAACAGAAAATTTTTGAAAAATATTTCAGACTAAACCGGGAACATTCAAACATTTAGGATTGAATCGGAAATATGTCCAAACATTTAGGACTGAACCGGGATTTTCTCCATCTTTTTAGTAACTATAATATTCTTGAAATCATTTTTTTAAAAAACTTTTTAACACGTTTCCTCCCTAAATATTGATATACAAGTTTCACAAGCTTGGAACACAATTAGGTTGAAATAAATTATTCATAAATAAAATTTGTCTTCAAAAATTTTGCGATTATTGGAGAAATAAATTCACCAATTAATTTTAAGGAAAAATAATTTTTTAGGTCCATTAAATTGTTCATGTTTTGGTTTTGGTCCATTAACTTTTTTCAAAGTAGGTTTTGGCATACGTGTCAGTTAGACATTGACACAGATCAGTATTTTTTGGGTGACATGTATCAATGTCGAGCTGACACGTATGCAATTGAACCAAAATCACTCAAATTTAAAAGTTAAATCACCAAACCTAATTATAAAATATTTATTAAAAATTTTAACTTTACTTTTCTATTATTTACTGCAAATTGTAACATGCATCATCTCAAAAAATTTATATATTGGTTCAATACTATATGATCCTAAATAAAAAATAAAGTAATATGCATGAACTTATCATTTTGATAAAATATTTTGGTACTTTTAAATCCTTGTTTATGAATGCATGTTTAATGGAGAAGTTGGAAATACGAAATGAGATTAATAAAATAATAACAAGATAAAGTAATAATATTTTTTTATAAAAACGAATCAAATTTAAAATTAAAAAAGTTATAAAATGAAAAATGTTTGATAAATATTTTATAATTAGATTTTAATAAAAAATGTGTATTATGTGTTGAATAGATTTAAAAATTATATTATCAAGGGGTCAAATATGTATTTAAATATTTCACAGGAATATTTGGTGCAAAAAAAAACCTCAAAATCTTGTCTCAGTGGCATGAGTGGCGCGTGCACAATAATCACTCATATGAAGGAAAACGTGTGCTAATTTTATAAAAAAAGTCAGAGTTGAAGATGCCTAATAAAATTTCACATGGGATAAAGTGTGTATTTTCAATATTTCACAAGGGTATAAATAACTCTTAATAAATGCGAGTTATTACTCTTTCCATATTTGAAAGGTAACGGTTGCAGTTAACTCTGAGCTAGGATGTCTCAGCAACATTTCGAGTAACTTTAATTTCAACATTACTTGTTGTCTGCTCATAAATGATTCAGCGGCTCTTAAATGATTTCGATTCATGTTCAGGAAGTCTTTCATTGTGACTCTTGATCATTATTGACTTTTCATATGTGAACGGTCGATGAAAGCTTTTAAAACAGAGTATGAGTTACTACATTTATCTCATATATTTTGTTGAATCAATTATAAACATGAAACCATGTTTTTTGGATCAATTTTATTCATTTTCATCAAAATCATATAACTAAATGACTAATATCGTCGTTAAAATTTATAATTACGTTGTAAAAAACACGTGCATATCTCGATAAAAAATTTCAACCAAGTGATTTCAAAATTTTAAAAATATTATTGCGCATTTCATTACATGCTTTTGGGGAGGAATGACTAAATTAAATTGATTAGAAGAAAATAATTACATTATTATAATTGATTGAAAAGAACATAAATGACTAAAAGTATCACATAAAAATAAATAACTAAAAATTGAGATTTTTCCAAAGAGGATTAGGAGTAAGTAATATAAATTACTAGAAAATATATATAATCAATTTTATAAAGATTCTGTTGGTCAAATAAATAAATTTCCATCAAATTTTTGAAAACTCAATTTTCCAAACACTTCAAAGTCGATATTATCGATTTCAAATCACAACAAATTTCGTATTTCCACACACTTGATAACCTAAATTAAAATAAGAATGATTTCCATTTCCTCAGTCAACCGTACCGCCGCCGCGGTCAATTCCGCCGCCCTACCCTCCCTTCAACCCCTACGCCGCCAACAACTACTGTTCTTGCCGCCTCCGCAGAGCCACCATTCTCGCCGCTGCCTTACAGTCAGAGCGATCGATGCTACCCAGCCATACGATCACGAATCCCAACCCAACCACCGCTCGACCCAATCAACCAAGCTCAGAATCGCCATCGTCGGCTTCGGAAACTTCGGCCAATTCCTGGCGAAGAATTTCATTCGCCAAGGGAACACGGTCTACGCCTTTTCTCGATCCGATTACTCCTCGATCGCCCAATCGATGGGAGCGGTTTACTTCTCCGACGTGCACGACCTCTGCGAGAATCACCCTGACGTGATACTCATGTGCACCTCCATACTCTCGACCGAACAAGTGCTCAAATCGTTGCCCCTGCAGCGGCTTCGTAGGAACACCCTGTTCGTAGATGTTTTGTCTGTGAAAGAATTTCCCAAGAACATTTTCCTCCAGGTTCTTCCCACCCACTTCGATATACTCTGCACACACCCCATGTTTGGCCCCGAAAGTGGGAAACACGGCTGGCAGAATCTGCCATTCGTGTACGACAAAGTGAGAATTGGGGACGAAGATTGTAGATTAAAGAGGGTGGATGATTTCTTGGATATATTCAAGAAAGAAGGTTGCAGAATGGTGGAGATGTCTTGCTCGGAGCACGATACGCACGCGGCGGGATCGCAATTTATTACTCATACAATGGGGAGGATTCTTGAAAAGTTGGGGCTGAAAGAGACTCCGATTAACACCAGAGGCTACGAATCGTTGTTGAATTTGGTGGCAAATACTACGAGTGATAGTTTTGATTTGTACAATGGGTTGTTTATGTACAACAAGAATGCAATGGAACAGTTGGAGAAATTGGGTTTGGCTTTTGAGGAAGTGAAGAAAGACTTGTTTGGGCACAGTCATCGAGTCCTGAGGGAGCAGTTGTTTGGGACTGAAACCGAGTCCTAAAGTTGTTTTTAAGGGTTGGGTCTATCCTGCCCTGAAACCAGGATATCAAGGGCGTGGATCAATTTTGACTTGCAAAGAGATCTGGGTCGTTGATATCCCAACCGGCTCTACCCCAGTAGCATCGTCCGACACATTTTTAAGATGGTTTTCTAATAAATTATATTTGTCGTGTATTAAAATGGTATTTTTGGTCATCATGTTCGATTCTTTTGTGATTTCGGTGCTTAGGTTTGTCAAATATCAATCTTAATCTCTTTTCTTTGTTTTTTTTTTTTTCAAAAAACTTTAATACTTTTCTCAAATGAAGTTGATTTGGCATTGGTGTGATATTGATGTGTCAAATGCTACGAGCATTTTCAAAGGAAAAATGAATAAAAGTGTGACTTGAACCTTAATTTGACACGTGTGATTAATTGAATCAGGATATTATATTAATTTGTTAAAATTTTTAAAAAGTAAATAATTATGTTAAAAATATATGCACGTGAATTGCCATATGTGTTGCGTCACTAGTGGATTAACTAACAATATGTCAACCGTTGTTAATATATATGTGTAGAACTTAATTATTTGCTCAAGGTTAATTTAGATATTTTACATATATTAATGTAGACCTAATACTATTTATAGTTATTAGTAGTCAACATTGTATTTATTGAGAATTAAATATTTAAATTAGGTTGAAAATTATTTTGTGTTGGTGATGTGATGATATTTTAATTTTGGATTATGTAATTGATGACATATTTGTTTTTGGACAATTCTCAATTGAGGATCTATAAATATACCTCAATATTTGAATTGAAATATACACAAGTTTAAAGAGAAGAAATTTATAAGTGTTTGGTTTGATATATTTGAGTTTTAGAATTTTTACTTTTTCATAACACGTTATCAGCATGATCGCTCGAAGGTTCTCTATAATTTTCGACGCTCCAAAACACAAAGAGAAGACAAAAATATTCAACAAGTAAGTATATTTATTTTATTGTTTATATATTTTTTATGTATATATATTAATATATAATTTCATGTTATTATATAAAAGGTTGTCTATGACACCGATCTTATAATAACGTGATATAATATATATTTATTATGTATATAAACTAACTGTATTAATATATAATTTCATGTTATTATATAAAAGGCTGTCTATGACACTGACTTTATAATAATGTGATATGATATATATTATTATGTATATATACTAACTGTATTAATATATAATTTCATGTTATTATATAAAAGGCTGTCTATAACACTGACCTTATAATAACGTGATATGATATATATTTATTATGTATATATACTAACTGTATTAATATATAATTTTATGTTATTATATAAAAGGTTGTCTATGACACTGATCTTATAATAACGTGATATGATATATATTATTGTGTATTATATACTAATCATATTCATATAATCTCATATTATTATATAAAAGGATGTCTATGACACCGAGCTTATAATAATGTGATATGATATACATAATTATTTAATTATGATTATCATTATATGCATCACATGATTATCACGAATTTTTATTCAACACATACTCGATTTTTTTTCTTACCCCCAACGGTCACAAACGGTAACAGAACGGCTAGTTTTTTGCCTATAAATATGTTCACTCAAACTCATTTTCAATCACACCAAAATTCACTCTTTCTCTCAAAATATTTTCTCCTCGATTTTTTTTCGAAGATGAAGATGACATTTCTAAGGCTATTTTTCATAACGATTATGATTATCATGCTCACGAGTCTTCTACTCACCTGCGATTATCCACCGCACACTTTTTATCTATTTTTAAACATACTTGTACTCGTCGTTTATCCATTATTTTGTATTGTCATATTAATGGAAATTAACTAATAAAATGCATTGTTATTTTTCTAGTACCACCATGTCAAATTTGACAAATATTGAATTCGTTGCGCTCGATATCACTGCAAAGAATTATATGTCATGGACTCTCGATGTAGAAATGCATCTTGAGTCATTGGGTCTAAGTGATACCATCAAAGAAAATAATATATCATCCTCACAAGAAAAAGCAAAGTCTATGATTTTTTTACGTAGACATCTTGATGAAGGATTGAAATGTGAGTATCTCACAGAAAAAGACACAATGATTTTATGAAAAGGGCTGAAAGAAAGATTTGAGCATATAAGGGAAAATATACTCCCGATCGCCCGTGATGAATGGAATACGTTGAGATTTCAAGACTTTAAAAAAGTCAATTATTACAATTCTGCGATGTATCGAATTATCTCGCAATTGAAATTTTGTGGGCATGTTGTTACTGAAATGAAAATGCTTGAAAAAATATTTTTCACATTCCACGCATCAAATATAACTCTACAACAACAGTATAGAGTGCGTGAATTTTCGAGATATTCTGAACTAATCGCATGTCTTTTTGTGGCGGAAAAGAACAACGAATTGTTAGTAAGAAATCATCAATCCCGACCCACTGGATCAACGGCATTTCCAGAAGAAAATGTCGTAATTAAAAATGAAAACCAAAATCAAAGGCATATACCAGATTTTGGTCGTGGACGAGGTCGAGGACGTGGACGTGGACGTAAAAATGATCGTGGTCGTGTTCGCGGCCGTTGATATGAAAATAATCGAGATAGTTACTTCAATAACTCATCTCAAAAGAACGTCACAAACCACCCACCAAAAAGGCAGCATAAAAATACGAGTGAAAATGAAAATCACTCAAAAAGATCTGAGAGTGTTTGTTATAGATGTGGCACTGCAGGACATTGGTCACATATTTGGCGAACCTCTGAGCACCTATGTAAGCTCTATAAATAATCGACAAAGGAAAAAGGAAAAGAGATCAATTTTGTTGAAAACAGTAATCATTCAAGTGGTTCAACTCATTTCGATGCTGCTGATTTTTTAAATGATTTCGAAGACATTGATTAATATATTAGTGAGAATAGAATGTAACATACTGCATTTTTCATGTATTTTTGTATTATAAAACATGTTATATTTGTCATATAATGTCATTAATTTTCTTTATTGCATATTTTATTTTGAAGTTCAAAATGGAAAACGGTATGAGCAAAACTAAACAAGGAAATAATCGCATGGAAGTTTGCATACCCGATAGTGGTACAACGCACACTATTTTTCGAGATAAAAGATATTTCTTAGAATTAAAACCAACAAAAACAATGGTGAATACAATATCAGGTCCTGTAGACTTGAATGAAGGTTGTGGAAAAGCACATTTTTTGTTACCTAATGGTACAAAATTTTTGATAAATGATATTTTATATTCACCAGAATCAAAAAGAAATTTGGTGAGTTTTAATGACATATATTCTCATGAGTATGATACTGAGACGATAACTGATGGAAATAAAAAATATATGTGTTTTACCACATATAAATCAGGAAAGAAATATGTGGTTGAAAAATTATCAATGCTTCCTACTGGATTGCATTATACAAATATAAGGTCAACCGAATCAAATATGGTGGTTAATAGTTCTTCAATATTAATAAATTGGCATGATCGATAGGGACATCCTAGTTCAATAATGATGCGAAGAATTATTAAAAATACGCATGGTTATCCATTGAAAGACCAGAAGATCTTTCAGAATAATAAGTTTCAATGTAAAGCATGTTCTCTTAGAAGACTTATTATAAGACCATCGCCATCTAAAATCCAAACAGAATCACCCATATTTCTTGAACGTATTCAAGGTGATATTTGTGGGTCAATTCATCCACCATGTGGACCATTTTGATATTTTATGGTATTGATCGATGTCTCTAGCAGATGGTCACATGTATGCTTATTGTCAACTCAAAATGTGGCATTTTCAAGATTAATGGCTCAAATAATAAAATTTCGAAATCAATTTTCCGATTATACAATCAAGAAAATAAGACTTGATAATGCTGGAGAATTTACTTCTCAAACTTTCAATGACTAATGTATGTCAATGGGAATTATTGTTGAACATCATGTTGCTCATGTTCATATACACAATGGATTAGCTGAATCATTGATCAAACGTCTACAACTGATTGCTAGACCAATGATTATGAGAACAAAACTCCATATTTCTATATGGAGACATGCAATTTTACATGCTGCGGCATTAATTCGCATCAGAGAAAGTGCATAAATTCTCCCCATTAGTTCGAGTCTACGTCAGGACCTAGATTTCAAGCCTACAATCAAATATTTACTGTATCACTAATCATGATCTACAATTCTTAAATAAGCTAACAGATACTCCTATTTTTTAATAGGATTCCCGGACCATACCTTCATTAGGGGTGGACATCGGTCGGTTTGGTTCGGTTTTACTCTATTACGATTCGGTTTTCAAAATCTTTGGTCCGAAACGAACAATTTTATTACGGTTCGGTCCTGTTTTTTTTGTGATACGGTCCGGTTTGTTTGGTCGGTTTTATAAAGTTTATGTAATGAATTAAATTTATTTTGCATGACTGCAAATATTAGTTTAGGGACAAAGAAAATTATGAATTGTTTAAAATAATTATGGATTTAAAACTAAAATGAAAACCAAAATATAAAAAGGTTAATATTAAAAAAAATTAAGAAATAAAATGATATCTCACTTGATGCATGTAATACATAATAGAGAACTAATAACAATAAAACATAAATTATTCCATTAGAATTTACAATATGAACTTCAATTAAAACAATAAAGCGACTATTAAGTTTCATAAAAACCATATTTAATTAAAATAGGTTTACATCTTGTAAGAAAAAAGCATAGAAGTGATAAAAAAAAAAGGCTCATTTGTAAGGCCCAATTGTCATATCCATAAAATTATTATTTTAAGAAAAATTCGGTCGGTTTGATTTTTTCGGGGCATAAAACCGAAAACCAAACCGAAAAACTGGTTTTCATACATTTTAAAACCGAAACCGGCCAAAAAACCAAAAAAACCGAATTTTTTTGGTTCGGCCGATTTTTTCGATTTTTATGCCCACCCCTAACCTTCGTCCGTAGTTAACCCATTGATGTGTTCAAAATTCTATATCAAAGCTTCGAAACAAGCCCCGACAACTAAAACCAGATCAACCCATCACTGACCAGTGGCCGGCGGCGGCGGCAGAACAGCGTCACGGCTGGAAAATGGGTTTCATCGGGTCGCGCTAAAAATATAAAAACTGGGTGTCAATAGATATCTCTCGTCGAGGAATTCCAACCGTATATTTACTTTCGGGTTTCAATGACCGGTGGCGGAGTTACGGCGGTTTGAAGGTGGCGTGAAGAGAGAGAAAATGGTGACGGAAAATGGAACGCATGAGAGAGAAGATGATAGTGATCAGGGGCGGATTTATTATAGGACCCGAGGGGGCCACGTCCCCCCCGAAAATTTTAAAAAAAATTAATAATATATATGACATATATATTATATGAAGTATATATATTATTTGGTCCCCCTAAAAATTGAATCTCTAGTTTAGGCTGATGGCTTGGAGCTTTCATATTTTTACACTTTACCCGAGTTCGATTCTCCCCAACTATTTCGGCACTTTTCTTTTTACATCTTCTCTACGCTTTGTTTTTACAAAGTTCCAATTTGAAGGTATCAAATAAAAAAAAATTAAAACTTGATATTAAAATTTAAAAATAAATCTTCTCTCCGTTTTTTTTTCAAAGGTCCAATTTGAAGGTATCAAATTAAAAAAAATAAATAAAAATCAATATTAAAATTTAAAAATAGCAATCATCGATTTTGGGCAGAAAACTGGAGGAGAAAAAATTTGGGGGAGAACTTGCTCATCTTTTCTTTGTTCTAATTTTGTATCAAAAGATTGGCGCTATAAGGTAAGAATAGTTCATCAATAATCAAATTTCATGATTTAATTTATTGAAATTTGGTTGGATTGTTTTAGGTTTTTTAAAATTTATGTCTATTTTTTGGGGTTGATTTTCATATAAAAGTGTGGAGAATAATATTATATTTTGTTGAAGTTATGTTATAAAAACAAAGATAAATGTGAGTCTAATATTTTGTCTATTTTATGCATACTTGCATGATTTTAATTAACTCTCACTTAGGCTAATTAATTAATCCTTAAACATGCACTTAGAAAAAGTAAAGGGTTTCGACTGGCCAGTGATGTTTTAAAAATAATTTAATAACTTTACATTCATGCACGTTTCATGGTTAATGGAGGTTGGTTATATAAAGACATTAGTCACTGTTAAGTCAAGTAAATTGTGAAGTGAGACATAGTTTGAAGATGAAGTAGGTTTATGAATGAAATATGACTAGTGTTTTTTTAAAAATATTTTCTCAAAATTGATGATTTTTTGGTTCAGTATTTCTTTTACCTGTGAGTTTTATATGATCACTCTAATTTATGATTTATCTCTATTCTGATTCAATCATGAAAATTATCTTGCAATGAGATGACATGCAATTAGGATCCAATGGTTAAAATATGTAGTTTTTTTTTGTAAAAAAAATAAATTTGTTTAATGGGATTCTAATTTATTGAATGAAATTGTGGCGATCCATAATCATATACGAAATTCTTATTTTTTTACAATAAGAGTAACATCTCCTTAAGTTTGGCATCATCAAAAGTTGAACGATATTATAGATATGACACAAACAACTCTTGATTCTTGAATTAATGTGTTTTAATTGGTTTGAAGGCCTTGTTACATGAAATTTTCGTGAAAGAATTGTTTCTTCAATAGCTTTCAGATTGATTCATACCTTGAATTTGAACCTCATCCAATATCCTCCAAGAACTTGCACAATTTATTTCAGAGTAAACACTTTTGGTTCTTTGTCTTCTTATCTCCAAAAACATTTTCAAAATTGATATCTATTTTTTTGGATTTCTCCTATTGGAAAGAACAATAAATTGGTGATAAATAGTGTTTTGTTTAATCTGCTTTGTTTTTCTTTTAAGTGGGTTTTGAATTTTGTGTCTGTTTTTTTTTTTTGACATTTCTGTTAACTCGATGGAGTTTTGATGTCCAACATCTCTAGTATATAATAATTATTTTTCTGAATTTGTGTGTCTGGGCGAATCAACCCCCCAAACATCTAATCCTGGATCCGTCCCTGATAGTGATGGCGGTGGAAGGTGATGTGACTTGTACTGATGGAGGTGAGAGATATAAACATATATATCTATATATCCTATCATATCACAATTAAACATATTTCAACGTGTGAACTCTTTTTATTCATTCGGAGTTAAAATTTGATCCGATATAAATTATTTTAATTTCAGTATGCTATAGAAATCATATATGTATTTTAATATTGTCTATAAATCGATATTTAATAATATATATTTTAACACACAAATCAATTATTTTTAATCTCATTTAATCTCTTGATCACGTGCTTAGTAAATCTTAATCATGATTAACATTTAATTAACTTAAAACAAGGTACATGTTACTACACAACCCATCAATTTTGTATGGTGGGATGGACCAACCCGACGGGTCTAGCCCATTTTGACACCTCTAGTTTTTTTGGGCACATTCTTCGAGTCTCGAGGGAGCTGTTGTTTCGGAGTGAAAGCGAGTCGTAAATTTGTCAAAGTACTACTGATGTGTCTAGTGTCACGTAAATATTTCTCTCATAAAAAAATGACAAAATGTGACTTGAACCTTAATTTGGCAAGAGTGTGATTAATTGAATCGGGATATTATATTGATTTGTTAAAAATCTTGAAAAACAATTAATTATGTTAAAAATATGTGTACGTAAATTGTCGCATGTCATAGTCGCTAGTGGAGATTAACTAACAATATGGCACCGGTCACCAAATCTTAGCTAGCTAATTTCAAAGGAGAAAGCGACCAGGTGGTCGAACACTAGAAAACGTAAATTTCGTTGTCCAAACTTCATTAAAAAATAAAATCATTGGGTTATCTCCAAGTAGAGAGTTTTTTTGGAAACTTATTTAAAACATGTTATAAGTTAATATATCTTGAAAGTTTTTTAGAAACTTATAAGTTGTAAATCTTATTCTAAATAATAAATTGTTAAAACATTTGGATAAGATAAGATAATTGAGCTAAATACAATATGATATCGAGAATGAAGTATTCAAAATATCTCGAGATGTAGGATAATTTTACATTACGGGAATTTAAATCCAATATAAATCAAAATATTTTTAAAAGTGATTTTTTTAAAAATCCAAAATAAATCTCTCGAGCTTGATTATTTTTAGACCAGCTTGACCTAAAATGAGAACCATATCCAGTCGGACAAGGTATTTTCTTAATCGAGCTTGACTTAGAACTTTCAAGCTCCACGTAGCCAAGCCCATGATGCCTTTTGTTCTCGTATGTAAGCTTACAAAGTTCATTAGCTTGGATTTTCTTTTGTTTAGACACGATTGAGTACTTATTTCTAGTAAAGTACAATTATTATTAATAAAGTTTAAGCTAGTTTTATCACTACTTTATTTTTGCAATCTTTACATTTCTTATAGAGAAACATAATACTTATCCCAAGTTTTGACAAGTTGGTTCAACCTTTGCTTTTCAATCATTGTTATTTAGAATTAAGCTCGCGCATTTTCATATTTAGTTTTATTGATACTTGGAATTCAGCTCGCAAATTCTAATAATAGTTAGGCTCCGTTTGGTATCATATTAATAATTCATGTATCAAATTATCATGTATAATCATTCGTTCTTCTCATCATATTATTTATCCATCTATTAATTATAATTTTACATCAATCAAATCATTAATTATTTATCTTACATCAATAAAATCATTGAATTTAAATTACTATATTACCCCTTATAAATAATATTATTTATATATTTTTTTATTTTTAAAAGGATAAAGTAGTAATTTATAATTTTTATATAAAATTTAATCAATCAAATCAAATAAACTATAATCTATCAATCAAATCAAATATTATATTCATTATCATTTCTTATTTATTTTTAATTACATTATATTATTTATCTATATATTATTTATCTCATCACTCGTACCAAACTGAGCCTTAGTGTATTTGTAAATTGTCAGAAGATTGTTTCTTAATAGAATATGAGTATTTTAGGAGTTTCAGCTCATTATGATTTTGACCGAGCTGAAGTGAGTTTGTACAAGGCTACTTTTACTTTGAATGATGAGATTGAACAATGATAGATTAAAATATGATTATTAATATAATTTGATATGATAGAGAGTGATTATGGATAAATAATAATATGTTTAGTTGGATGGATTAATTTTGGGATTGAAATGATAATTAAGAACAAATTACGATTTCACCCTTTAGCTATCATAATAATCATATGTTCGGCAAAGAAGGAAAGAAGGTGGAAGATAAAAAGAAAGGACATAATTGATTTTTTTCATTCTCTCACTCCATAATATTTATAATCCCATTAAAAATTTAGGACTAAAAATCATCTCTCAATCCTATCATTAACGGGCCTAAAAATTTATACCATTTTTCAATTTTGCAAGTAAACATAGGATTAGTTGGTATTATCTATGTTATCCTTCATTTATCAAGGCAAGTAAACGCAGCCCAAAAGTTCTATTAATCATAGTACTCTTCGGCACTGTTTGGCTCGAGTATAAATAATCTATGTATAACTTATCCTATCATATCACTCGTTCTTCTTATCATATTATTTATTTATCTATATATTAATTATTTATTTTGCATCAATCAAATCATTAATCATTTATCTTATATCAATCAAATCATTAAATTTAAATTACTATATTACCCTATAAATAATATTATTCATATTTTATTTATTTTTAAAAAGACAAAATAGTAATTTATCATTCTTATATATAATTTAATCAATTAAATCAAAATCAAATCAAATCAAATATAATATATCCATCAAATCAATTACTTTATTAACTATCATTTTTTATTTATTTTTTATTATATTTTATTATTTATCAAGATCTTATTTATCCTATCACACGAACCAAACAGTACCTTATAGTGAAACCGTTTTTGAATGGAAGAAGTGGAGAAAGTTTGGTCTTCGAACTTTCAGAACCAAATGAATTCTTATCTACTTTTCCCTTACTATTCCTGTCCTTTTTAATTGCTTAATTGAGCTGATTTTGCCCAATAATTTTTCGTCAGTTTACTAGTGTCCAGTACATGTATTCCGTACTATTATTCATTCATATATTGATGGATTATTCATCTTTGCTTTGTCAAATGCATGACTCAAGTATATATTATAAAAGATTAGTATGAATGTATGATGCACCATTATATTATCCAAATATATTTATTTATCATCCTTATATTATGCATTATGCATCATGCATCATTCCATACACGAACCAAGCAGTTCGTAATCATTCAAAAAATAGCTTGAGCTGTAATTTCAGTTTAAGTTCCTTTTCATAAACGAAAATCTAAAAGTTTGTGAATGTTTAGTTTTTCTAAACCAACTTAAAAGTAATTGGGGTAATTGAATGCATTACACCTGTAAAATACTGAGATTGCTAAAAACTCCATATGAAAAAAAAATGATCTATCATCCCTGTGTTTTTTAATCTTGAGCACATATCTCCCTATGTTTTCAAATTTTGATCACAAAACCCTTGTCCGTACATGTTTTCAGGGGTATTTGCAGGGGCGGATCCATGAATTTTATGAGGGGGGGCGGCCGGACATAATAAAAGATTATATATATACAAACACAATCACCACATAACAAAATTTAAATATAATACTTTCATTTAAATAATATACGACTTTTTATTTTTTGAAAATAATTAATAATAACTTCATCGATAAAATATTATACGTGTTGAAAAATATATTATTATTATTATTATTATTATGTTGAATATTGAATATTGAATATTGAATGTTGAATGTTGAATGTTGAATATTGAGTTGTAAAATATGAAAAATTAGTGTGTGATGATGTAGATGATGATGTATTTATTTTTGGATTAATCTCAAATGTGGATCTATAAATAGGTCTTCCTTTGTGATGAAAAATACAATTGAGTTGAGAGAAAAATATTATAAAGTGTAGAGTTTGATATATTTTAAAATTTTGGAGTATTCACTTTTTACCATAATTTTTTATTTTTCACAATACGTTATCAGCACGATCGCTCGAAGGTTCTCTATAATTTTCGACGCTCCAAAATACAAGAAGAAGTCAAAAATATTCAACAAGTAAGAATTTTTATTTTACTGTTTATATATTTTTATTATGTATATATTAATATATGATATCATGTTATGAAAAAAAAATAAGTTTTTTTCAAAACTTGTTATAAATTCTGGGAGGATGTTAAGACGACATCCCACACTCTCGGTAAGGGATACGACAAGTATAAAAGCCTCTAAAGTTTTTAAACAATATAATCATATTTGTATAATTTCATGTTATTATATAAAAGGTTGTCTATGACACCGATCTTATAATAATGTGATATGATATACTATACCTGACTTTATACTAGCTTTATTAGTATAATTTCACAATATTATATAAAAAGTTGTCTACGACATCGACCTTATAATAATGTGATATGATATACATAATTATTTAATTATGATTATCATTATATACATTGCATCATTATCACAAATTTTTATTTAACACATACTCGATTTTTTTCTTTACCCCCAACGGTCATAAACGGCTAATTTTTGCCCTATAAATATGTTCACTCAAACTCATTTTCAATCACACCAAATTTACTCTTTCTCTCAAAATATTTTCTCCTCGGGTTTTTTTCGAAAAAGAAGAAGATGGAGTTTTTGACCTTTCTAAGACTATTTTTCATAACGACTATGATCATCATGCTCACGAGTTTTGTACTCACTGGCGATTTTTCACCACAGATTTTTTATCTATTTATATACGCACTTGTAATTTTCGTCCTTCCATTATTTTGTATTATCATACTAATAGAAATTAACTAATAAAATTCATTGTTATTTTTCTAGTACCACCATGTCAAATTTGGCAAAGATTGAATTCGTTGCGCTCGATATCACTGGAAAGAATTATATGCCATGGACTCTCGATGTAGAGATGCATCTTGAGTCATTGGGTCTAAATGATACCATCAAAGAAATTAATATATCAACCTCACAAGATAAAGCAAAGGCAATGATTTTCTTACGTCGATATCTTGATGAAGGGTTGAAATATGAGTATCTCACAGAAAAAGACCTAATGGTTTTATGAAAAGGGTTGAAAGAAAGATTTGATCATATAAGAAAAGTGATACTTCCGACCGCCCGTGATGAATGGAATTCATTGAGAATCCAAGACTTTAAAAAAGTCAGTGATTATAATTCTGCGATGTATCGAATAGTCTCGCAATTAAAATTCTGTGGACTTGAAGTCACAGAGATGGAAATGCTTGAGAAAACGTTTTCCACTTTTCACGCATCAAATATAACTCTACAACAACAGTATAGAGTGCGTGGTTTTACGAGATATTCTAAACTCATTGCATGTCTTCTTGTGGCAAAAAAGAACAACGAATTGTTAATAAGAAATCATCAATCCCGACCCACTGGATCAACGGAATTTCCTGAAGCAAATGTCGTAATGAAAAATGAAAACCAAAATAAAAAACAGACCAGAATTTGGTCGTGAACGAGGTCGAGGAAGTGGGCGTGGGCGTGGACGTGGACGTAAAAATTATCGCGGTCATGGTCGTGGATATGAAAATAATCGAGATAGTTATTTCAATAACTCATCTCAAAAGAACGTCACGAACCACCCACCAAAAAGGCAGCATGAAAACCCGAGTGAAAATGAAAATCACTCAAAAAGATCTGAGAGTGTTTGTTATAGATGTGGCACTCCAGGACATTGGTCACATATTTGTCGAACCCCTGAGTATCTATGTAAGCTCTATAAAGAATCGACAAAAGGGAAAGGAAAAGAGACCAATTTTGTTGAAAATAGTGACCATTTAATTGGCTCAACTAGTTTCAATGCTGCAGATTTTTTGAATGATTTCGAAGATATTGATTAAAAGATTGGTGGGACTATATTGTAACAAATTTGTATTTTTAATGTATTCTTGTATTATAAAGCATGTTATATTTTGCATTTGTATTGTACTTAATTTTTCTTTATTAAATTTTTGTGAAGTTTGATATGGAAAATGCTATGAGCAAACATGGAAATAATATCATGAAAATTTGCATACCAGATAGTGGTACAACGCACACTATTCTACGAGATGAAAGATATTTCTTGGAAATAAAACCAACAAAAACAATGGTGAATACAATATCAGGTCCTGTAGACTTGATTGAAGGTTGTGGTTAAGCACAATTTTTGTTACCAAATGGTACAAAATTTCTGATAAATTATGATTTATATTCACCACAATCGAAAAGAAATTTGTTGAGTTTTAATGACATATATTCTCATGAATATGATACTGAGACGATAACTGATGAAAATAAAAAATATATGTGTCTTACCACATATAAATCAGGAAAGAAATATGTGGTTGAAAAATTATCAATGCTCCCTACTGGATTGCATTATACACATATAAAGCCAATCGAATCAAATATGGTGGTTAATAGTTCTTTAATATTAACCAATTGGCATGATCGATTGGGACATCTTGGTTCAATAATAATGCGAAGAATTATTAAAAATACGCATGGTCATCCATCGAAAGACCAGAAGATCTTTCAGAATAATAAGTTTCAATGTAAAGTATGTTCTCTTGGGAAACTTATTATAAGACCATCGCCAGCTAAAATCCAAACAGAATCACCCATATTTCTTGAACATATTCAGGGTGATATTTGTGGGCCAATTCATCCATCATGTGGACCATTTCGATATTTTATTGTATTGATCGATGCATCCAGCAGATGGTCACATGTATGCTTATTGTCAACTCGGAATGTGGCATTTGCAAGATTAATGGCTCAAATAATAAAATTGCGGAATCAATTTCCCAATTATACAATCAAAAAATAAGACTTGATAATGCTGGAGAATTTACTTCCCAAACTTTCAATGACTATTGTATGTCAATGGGAATTATTGTTGAGCATCCTGTTGCTCATGTTCATACACAGAATGGATTAGCTGAATCATTGATTAAACGTCTACAACTGATTGCTAGACCAATGATTATGAGAACAAAACTACCTATTTCTATATGGGGACATGTAATTTTAAATCCTGCGGCATTAATTCGCATCAGACCAAGTGCATATCATAAATTCTCCCCATTGCAGCTTGCATTTGGTAAAGAACCAAATATTTTTCATCTGAGAATTTTTGGATGTACGGTGTATGTACCTATTTCACCACCTCAACGATAAAAAATTGGTCCTCAAAGAAAAATCGGTATTTATATCGGTTATGATAGCCCATCAATCATTCGATATCTTGAGCCTCAGACAGGCGATGTGTTTACAACACGTTTTATTGATTGTCATTTTAATGAAGAAATCTTCCCAATGTTAGGGGGAGAAAAGAAACACATTGAAAAAGAAATCACATGGTATGCACCATCATTGTTGCATTTGGATCCAAGGACCAAACAATGTGAGAAAGATGTACAGCAAATTGTGCACTTGCAAAGAATTGCAAATCAAATGCCAGATGCATTTGCAGACACAAAAGGGGTAACAAAATCATATATATATGTTGTAAATGCCTTTGCTCGAATTGAAATTCCAAAGAAACAAATTAAAGACACTCATGATGTCATAAAACGCATGAAGCGTGGAAGGCCAGTCGGTTCCAAGGATAAAAATCCTTGGAAAAGAAAAGGCATAGAGAAACACGATGATCATAAAATAGAAAATGGTGTTCCAAAAAAAACACCTGATGATGAAAATGTTCTGTCAGAACCACAAACTGACGAGAATCGTGAAATCTCTATCAATTATATTAATACTGGAAAAATATGGAACCGAAAAGATATAGAAGATATTGATGAGATATTTTCTTATAATATGGCATGTGACATCATAAATGAAAACGAGGATCATGAACCAAAGTCCTTTGGTGAATGTAAAACTCGACATGATTGGGCAAAATGGAAAGATGTCATCCAGGTTGAATTGGATTCGCTAAATAAACACAATGTTTTTGGACCTATAGTCCTCACACCTGAAGGTGTAAAACCTGTTGGATACAAATGGGTTTTTATTCGAAAGCGAAATGAGAAAAATGAAATAGTCAGATATAAAGCTAGACTTGTTGCACAAGGTTTTTCTAAAGGCCTGGAATTGATTATGAAGAAACGTATTCTTCTGTTATGGATGAAATTACATTTCGATATTTGATTAGTTTGGCGGTGTCTGAAAATTTGGAAATGTGTCTGTTGGATGTTGTTACGGCTTACTTATATGGATCACTTGATAGTGATATATACATGAAAATCCCTGAAGGATTTAAGATGCCTGAAGCACAAAGTTCAAAACCCAGAGAATTTTATTCTGTAAAATTGCAAAGATCATTATATGGGTTGAAGCAATCCGGCTGAATGTGGTATAATCGGTTAAGTGAGCACTTGATGAAAAAGGGATATGTAAATGATCCAATATGCCCTTGTGTTTTCATCAAGAAAACAATATACGGATGTGTAATTATTGCTGTATATGTTGATGATTTAAACATCATTGGAACGAATAAAGAAATTCAAGAAGTTATGATGTACTTGAAGGAAGAATTCGAAATGAAGGATCTTGGAAAAACTAAGTATTGTTTGGATTTGCAAATCGAACAAAAAGAATGTGGAATTTTTGTTCACCAGGCAAATTATACAGAAAAGATCCTTAAACGTTTTAATATGGATAAATCAAATCCATTAAGTACTTCAATGGTTGTAAGATCATTATACATAGAAAAAGATCCATTCCGTCCATGTGAAGATGATGAAGTTATTCTTGGTCCAGAAGTACCATATCTAAGTGCCATTGGTGCCCTTATGTATCTTGCAAATTGAACTAGACCTGATATATCTTTTGCTGTAAATTTATTGGCAAAATTTAGTTCATATCCAACAAAGAGGCACTGAAACGGAATTAAACATATATTTCGTTATCTACGAGGAATGACAGATTTGAGATTTTTGTACTCAAAAGACACCAATCAAAGTATCATTGGTTATGCTGATGCTGGATATTTATCTGATCCACATAAGGCACGTTCCCAAACCGGATATGTATTTACTCGTGGAGGCACCGCAATTTCTTGGCGTTCACAGAAACAAACACTCGTAACAACTTCATCAAATCACGCTGAGATTATTGCATTACATGAAGCAAGTCGTGAATGTGTATGGTTAAAGTAAATGACCAAACATATTCATGCAGTAGCCCGTAACCAAAATCAGTAATTAAGGAATTAATCATAATTACTTGGGTAGAGTTCGGAAGCTCCGAAGGTGAGTTCGGAAGCTCCAATCAGGATCGGAAGCTCCGAACAGGATCGGAAGCTCCGATCGATATTACGTCAGGCATGACGTGTGGCAATATCGGAAGCTCCGATCAGGACCGAAAGCTCCGATCACCCCTATCCGGAGTCAACAAGTGATATTTTGACACGTGGCAGATCAGGATCTTCGGAAGCTCCGATGGCAGGATCTTCCGATCATTGTATATAAATAGAAGGCCGAGGCTTCACTTTCATTTGCCAATTCCGAGTTCTCCTTTCCATTCTAGTCCTTTTGGAGCTGTTCTAGTCTTCTTAGGCTTGGTCCGGAGGTCGGCGAGGCATTCGGTAGTCGTAGCGGAGTTGTGCCCAAGTTCTGGAGGCATCGACATCAAAGGGCTAACGACGGACGAAGGTATAGCTTTTGCTTCCTATAAATATTTGGGAGTATGCTATAGCTTAGTTAAGGATTTTAGAGCACTTTAATGATAGTAGTATCATTTGGCAGTGTAGAGCAGACTATAGGCGTGGACATAGAGTTGGTAGAGCTTGCACTGTTTTGAGGTACGAAAGTACTGTTCGAGATATCCTGACTGAGTATGCATGTATTATGTGACTGCATGATTTATATGCCATGATATTATGCTACATTCATTTGCATCTTGCTGTATCTCTTTCGAGATGTCTGTTAGTAGGGTTGTACCCTATCCTGTTAGTGGATGGACTTCCATCGATTTGGGTCCGGCGTATCCACGGTTATCTCGGTAAGGGAGCCACCTCCTGAAGCGACTGCACAGCGTGCTACATACCAGGGCCCGGTCCGTCTCTGTTATCTGATCCTTGACCTCGAGTCTATAGGGAGTTCACTTTGCATGCATGTATACTCATACTCTCGTATTGAGCGTTTTATGCTCACGTCTCGTACTCTGTATTTTCTGGACACCCTATTCCATGGGGCAGGTTTGCGATTGGACGAGGAGAGTGGATCCAGGAGGGGCTAGTCAGTGGTTGGCCAGCTGGAGCTTCGTCTAGGTTTTATTACTGTTGTTTGGGTTTATACAGCTATTCGATTTGGTTGTATATTATTGGATAAATGACAGATTCCTTTACTTGGGATTGTAAATTGTTTATGGTTTCCGCAGTTTTATTCTGATATCTGTTTAATTAAGTTAATTGCATGCATAAGTTCTGTTTAGTAGGTGATCCGGATAAAGGTCACTACATTTATGGTATCAGAGCATGCAAAAGAATTCTTGGGATTTAGTCTCATCATGAGGTATTTTTGTAGATGGCAAATCGTGACGACCGGAGTTCTCATGGCAGTGTTGGTGGGCGTTAGGGTGATGCCAACCGGGAGCCTCGTCGAGAACGGCATCATCGTCATCATGACGACGAGCGTTTCACTGTGCGTCAATTCTTAGCTATGAGTCCTAAGCCCTTAGTTGGAGGTGAGTCTCCGGAGGATGCGGAAAAATGGTTAGACCGCATGGAGACGACTTTTCAGACTTTCCAATGCACCGAGGAGCAGAAGGTGGAGACCCTTGGCTATCTTCTGGATGGGCGTGCGCGCAAGTGGTAGAGGTTTACTTCTGCACCTTTTGTTGCGGCGAGAGGAGTGGCCACCTGGGCCGAGTTCCGCACAGCTTTCCAAAAGCGGTATTTTCCTCCTGCACTCCGTCAGTCAAAGGCAGGCGAGATACTGAGTCTGCGACAAGGAGCCATGTCTATCGATGAGTATCAGCAGAGGTTCTTTGATCTGCTATCCTATTGCCCCGAGATTGCTGATAGCTCAGAGATGAAGTATAATCTGTTCCTTCAGGGCCTTAACCCTGAGATCCATGACCGTGTGGCGGTTGGCGACGACATGTCCTACGAGGGTTTGGTGAGCCGTTGTCACCAGGCGGAGGACAGCATTCGGCGGAACAGGTCTTTCCCTCAGTCGAGGCCTGCTAGTTCTTTGGGTCCCCATGCCCAAACTTTCAAGAAGTCTGGATCTTCTTCTTCCTCTGGTTCTGGAGGTGTTGTCCGTTACGGTAAGAAGGACAAGTGTGATCACTGTGGGAAGAACCATCCATCCGACAAGTGCCGTAGAGCTTCTGGAGCTTGTTTCCGTTGTGGAGAGACTGGTCATATCCGGAGGGATTGTCCACTGTCTGGGGGAGGCGGTTCTGGATCTGGTTCAGGATCTAGTTCTCAGGCCACCGTTTAGCAGAGGTCGCAGGAACAGTCTGTTGGGAGTTCTCATTTGAGGCCACGAGCTTTTGGCCAGGTGTTTGCCCTGAGACATGATCAGGTTGTGGAGGAGAATGAGAAAGTCATCGCAGGTACATTTCTGCTTTATGGTATACCTTCTCTTGTACTTATTGACACTGGTGCATCTCATTCCTTCATTTCTGCACGCTTTGTTAAGAGGCATAAGTTACCATGCATTGCACTAGACGTAGTGATGTCTGTTTCTACTCCGATGGGCCAATCTGCTTTGGCTAAGCGTCTAGTGATGGGTTTCCCTTTAGAGTTCGAAGGGAACATTCTGTTAGCGAATCTCATGGTCCTGGCGATGGACGACTTTGATTGCATTCTGGGAATAGATATGTTGACTACCTATCGAGCTTCAGTGGACTGCTATCAGAGATTAGTACGCTTTCATCCAGAGGGGAGTGAGAGTTGGTTTTTCTATGGTGAGGGAGCGCGACCCCCGATGCCTTTGGTATCAGCTTTGAGAGCCTGTCGAGCTCTAGAGTCTGGCGGAGAAGGCTACCTTATCTATGCAGTTGATTTGTTCGCTGAGAGTATTGGGATAGAGAGCATTCCTGTTGTGGATGAATTTCCAGATGTATTTCCTGATGAGATTCCGGGTTTTTCTCTTGCTAGGGAAGTCGAGTTTGGCATAGAGTTGATGCCGGGTACTTCGCCTATTTCTAGAGCACCGTATCGTCTGGCCCCGTCAGAGATGCGTGAGTTGAAGAATCAGCTACAGGATCTTTTGGACAAGGGGTACATTCGTCCTAGTGTATCTCCTTGGGGAGCTCCTGTTCTCTTCGTGAAGAAGAAGGATGGGTCGATGCGGCTGTGCATTGACTATCGGCAGCTGAATCGAGTCACTGTGAAGAACAAGTATCCGTTGCCTCGTATTGATGACTTGTTTGACCAGCTGCAGGGCACATCAGTTTACTCCAAGATTGACTTAAGATCTGGGTATCATTAGTTGAGATTCCGTGATCAGGACGTAGCCAAGACTGCATTCCGTACTCGCTATGGGCATTACGAGTTCCTAGTGATGCCATTTGGTTTGACTAATGCGCCGGCTATATTCATGGATCTGATGAACCGTGTCTTCAGGGAGTATTTGGACAAGTTTGTCGTGGTCTTTATTGACGACATCTTGGTGTATTTGCGTAATACGGAAGAACATGTTTCTCACTTGCGGTTAGTACTACAAACTCTTCGAGATGAGCAGTTGTACGTCAAGCTGAGCAAGTGTGAGTTCTGGATGGATAGAGTGGTCTTTCTTGGCCATATCATATCCAGGGAGGGGATTTCTGTTGATCCAAGCAAGATTGAAGCGGTACTTAATTGGTCGCGTCCGACGACAGTTGCTGAAATCCGTAGTTTTCTGGGTCTAGCAGGCTATTATCGTCGCTTCATTCTGAACTTCTCTCAGTTAGCTCGACCGTTGACGTAGCTTACCCGCAAGGGTGTGGACTTCGAGTGGTCCTCCGTGTGCGAGGAGAATTTCTGTGAGCTTCGACGGCGGTTGACTTCTGCGCCGGTGTTGGCATTAGCGTCAGGATTTGGAGGGTATGTAGTTTACACGGATGCTTCTCTTTAGGGGTTAGGTTGTGTTCTGACTCAGAATGGGCATGTGATCGCATACGCTTCTAGACAGCTGAAGCTTCACGAGGACAACTACCCAGTCCATGATTTGGAGTTAGCAGCCATTGTGTTCGCTTTGAAGATCTGGCGTCATTATCTGTATAGCGAGAAATTTGAGATCTTCACCGATCATAAGAGTCTCAAGTATTTGTTCACTCAGGCGGAGTTGAACATGAGGCAGAGACGTTGGATGGACTTGCTTAAAGACTATGATTGCGAGATTAAGTACCATCCGGGAGCTGCTAATCTCACCGCTGATGCTTTGAGTCGCAAGGTGCGACTATCCGCACTTCAGACTTGTTCGATTTCTAGTGCGATCAGTGACTGTTGTACTCTAGGTTATACCTTCAAGCATAAGAAGGGTATGCAGAGTATCCAGATGTTTGCGATATTATCTGAGCCAGTCTTGTATTCGCGGATCCGAGATGCTCAAATGTCTGATTCGAAGACCCAGCGTTTAGCTCGTTTAGCTAACGAGGGCAGCTCGTCTGGATTTCATTATCAGTTAGATGGCTTTCTGTGTTTGTCTGGTAGACTTGTGATTCCGCAGGATGAAGAGTTGCGAGAGGAGATTTTGTCTCAGGCGCATCGCACTAAGTTGAGTATTCATCCTGGGAGCAACAAGATGTACAAGGATCTACGTACTCGTTTCTGGTGGAAGGGAATGAAACGCAGTGTTTATCAGTTTGTTTCGAGATGTTTGGTGTGTCAACAGGTCAAGGCAGAGCACCGACGACCTGGAGGATTGCTTCACAGTCTGCCTATTCCTGAATGGAAATGGGAGTTTATCACAATAGACTTTGTGACCCATTTGCCGGTATCCCCGAGGAACTGTGATGCTATCTGGGTTGTGGTGGACCAACTCACCAAGTCAGCGCATTTTATTGCCTATAGCCGAGAGTACTCTGTGGATCGCATGGCACGGATGTACATTCAGGAGATCGTTCGACTTCATGGAGTGCCTGTGAGCATTGTCAGCGATCGGGACCCCAGGTTTACTTCTAGATTCTGGGGGAGTGTTCAGCGTGCGATGGGTACTACTCTCAGTTGGAGTACAGCCTATCATCCGGATACTGATGGTCAGTCAGAGCGCACTATTCGTACGTTAGAGGATATGTTTAGAGCGTGCGTCATGGATTTTGGTTCAGCCTGGCAGAATCATTTGCCTTTGATCGAGTTCGCTTACAACAACAGCTATCACACTAGTATTGGGATGACACCTTTTGAGGCATTGTATGGGCGACGTTGTCGTACTCCACTCTTCTGGGAAGAAGTGGGGGAGAGACAGGCTGAGGGACCGGAGTTTATCCAGCAGGCGATAGATATTATTGATCAAATCAAGAAACGGATTAAGACTGCACAGGATCGTCAGGCCAGTTATGCTAATATCAAGCGTAGGCCCTTGCAGTTCGAGGTCGGGGAGAAAGTGTTTCTGAGAGTGTCACCTTTCCGCAAGATTCTCAGATTTGGCCTTAAGGGCAAGTTGTCTCCCAGATTTATTGGTCCGTTTGAGATCTTGGAGAGCATTGGCGATTTGGCTTATCGACTAGCTTTGCCACCGCATCTATCCAGTATTCACGACGTGTTCCACGTATCTCTGTTGCGATGGTATGTGGCAGATGAATCTCATATTCTGCAGCAGTCTGAGGTTCAGGTAGACAAGGATTTGACTTATGTTAAGAAACCTCTTCGTATCCTGGATTATAAGGATAAGGTTTTACGGAAAAAAGTCATTCATTTGGTTTTAGTTCAGTGGCAGCGCCAAGGCACTGAGGAAGCTACTTGGGAGCTTGAGGACAGGATGCGTAAAGACCATCCTGAGTTGTTTTGATTTCATTCTTTAAGTTGTATTCAGTTGCAAACTCTGTAAACGTTTGATTTGAATAAAGAATGTTTTTGATTTTTGTATTTGCATTCGGTACTTAAGATCTGATTTTGAGGACGAAATATCTTAAGTGGGGGAGAATGTAGTAGCCCGTAACCAAAATCAGTAATTAAGGAATTAATCATAATTACTTGGGTAGAGTTCGGAAGCTCCGAAGGTGAGTTCGGAAGCTCCGATCAGGATCGGAAGCTCCGGTCTATATTACGTCAGGCATGACGTGTGGCAAGATCGGAAGCTCCGATCAGGACCGGAAGCTCCGATCACCCCTATCCGGAGTCAACAAGTGATATTTTGACACGTGGTAGATCAGGATCTTCGGAAGCTCCGATGGCAGGATCGGACGTTCCGATCGAGGTTCGGACGTTCCGATCAAGGATCGGAAGTTCTGATCGTTGTCTATAAATAAAAGGCCGAGGCTTCACTTTCATTTGTCAATTCCGAGTTCTCCTTTCCATTCTAGTCCTTTTGGAGCTGTTCTAGTCTTCTTAGGCTTGGTCCGAAGGTCGGCGAGGCGTTCGGTAGTCGTAGCGGAGTTGTGCCCAAGTTCTGGAGGCATCGACATCAAAGGGCTAACGACGGACGAAGGTATAGCTTTTGCTTCCTATAAATATTTGGGAGTATGCTATAGCTTAGTTAAGGCTTTTAGAGCACTTTAATGATAGTAGTATCATTTGGCAGTGTAGAGCAGACTATAGGCGTGAACATAGAGTTGGTAGAGCTTGCATTGTTTTGAGGTACGAAAGTACTGTTCGAGATATCCTGACTGAGTATGCATGTATTATGTGACTGCATGATTTATATGCCATGATATTATGCTACATTCATTTGCATCTTGCTGTATCTCTTTTGAGATGTCTGTTAGTAGGGTTGTACTCTATCCTGTTAGTGGATGTACTTCCATCGATTTGGATCCGGCGTATCCACGGTTATCTCGGTATGGGAGTCACCTCCTGAAGCGACGGCACAACGTGCTACATACCAGGGCCCGGTCCGTCTCTGTTATCTGATCCTTGACCTCGAGTCTATAGGGAGTTCACTTTGCATGCATGTATACTCATACTCTCGTACTGAGCGTTTTATGCTCACGTCTCGTACTCTGTATTTTTTGGACACCCTATTCCATGGGGCTGGTTTGCGATTGGACGAGGAGGGTGGATCCAGGAGGGGCTAGTCAGTGGTTGGCCAGCTGGAGCTTCGTCTAGGTTTTATTACTGTTGTTTGGGTTTATACAGCTATTCGATTTGGTTGTATATTATTGGATAAATTACAGATTCCTTTACTTGGGATTGTATATTGTTTATAGTTTCCGCAGTTTTATTCTGATATTTGTTTAATTAAGTTAATTGCATGCATAAGTTCTGTTTAGAAGATGATCCGGATAAGGGTCACTACAATTCAAATATCATGTGGATTGACAGTAGACAAGAAGCCTATGACACTATATGAAGATAATGCTGCATGTATTGCTCAAATGAAAGAAGGATACATCAAAAGTGACAGAACCAAACATATCCCCACAAAATTCTTTGCCTACACTCAAGAGCTTGAGAAGAATAAAGATATTGATATCTGTTACATTCAATCAAGTGAGAACTCATCAGATCTCTTCACAAAAGCACTTCCCACGACGATATTCAGAAAACATATATACAACATTGGAATGTGCAATCTACGGAATATGTGAAGAATCACTCATGTTAACATGAGAGGGAGTTTATGTGGCTGCACTCTTTTTTTCCTTACTATGGTTTTTATTCCACTGGATTTTTCCTAGTAAGGTTTTTAACAAGGCAGTATAAAACACGTAATGAAGACAGTCATCATATCACGATCATCATCACAAGGGGGAGTGTTGAAAAATATATTATTATTATTATTATTATTATGTTGAATATTGAATATTGAATGTTGAATGTTGAATGTTGAATATTGAGTTGTAAAATGTGGAAAATTAGTGTGTGATGATGTATTTATTTTTGGATTAATCTCAAATGTGGATCTATAAATAGGTCTTCATTTGTGATGAAAAATACAATTGAGTTGAGAAAAAAATATTATAAAGTGTAGAGTTTGATATATTTTAAGTTTTTGGAGTATTCACTTTTTACCGTAATTTTTTACTTTTTCACAACAATACGAGCCATATTTTTTAAGAATAGCATTGAAAATATTTTAGATTGGACAATAATTTATTAAATATTACGGGCCATAAATTTTCGGATCACTTTGCACACATTAAACAATGAAGATTAACTTAAATTTTTTGATTTTTTTTTATTTTCGTGTTTGATTCCTAATTTGCTCATAAATTATAATTTTTAAAATATAAAAATATTTTAATAATTTAAAATAAAATTCAAGGGGGGCAGTTTACTGGAACCGCCAGTGGGTATTTGTAAACAAAATTTGAAAACATAAAGTTTGTTCTTGGATGAAAGGATTTTAAATCCATAGATTTCGATTTTATTTAATTGTTAACAATGAAATTATAATAGATTAAAATCCTAAATTTATAGACTACTTAATTATTTAGACATTAGTTATATTAGGTAAAATGCATTTCAAAATGAATCCATTATTGGGTGGACTTGAAATCTATCCCAACTGACATGAAATATCATATAAACATGAAAGGAGTAGATTTGAAATTTATGTCGCTACTTCTATATACAACAAAAATAGATTTGAATATATTTGAAATCCATGAATTCTTTTATCCAAGCACAATCAAAGGGTCTATAGTCATATGGAATTTTTAACAATCTCATGATTTCACAAGGATAATACATGCAATTATCCCAAAATATTTATTAGGCTTTGGCACAACCGTATTATATTTAAGCATCCTCAATATAGACGATGATCATAATCATATTTAGATTTTAATGGAACTCTAACAAATTGAATTTGTATATTAAAAAAACTGGGTAGCCACCTTTTAGCTCCATGTTCTCATTCAAGAATGTCTACATTGTTTATCTCAAAAAAAAAAAAAAAAAAGAAAGAAAGAAAGAATGTCTACATTGACTTTAGTGTCATTTGGATAATTTTCTATATACTAAATTTTGAACAAAACGCCAACTATTAAATGTTGCATGGTTTTTTTTTTTTAAGGGTTTAAATGTTGCATGGTTAAGATTGAAAAAATGTATAGAATGAAAGAGATGATATTAATAACAACTACAAAATTATAAATATATCCGATCATATTATCGGGTTACATAATTACAATTAGAGATCATATTAGAAAAAAAAACTTATATAAGACGATTTCATAGGTCAATTTGTGAGATCGATCTCCTATTTAACTCAATCCGTGAAAAAATATAGTACTACTCCTAGAAATTAAAATATTTGAATATTATTATTTGAGTGCGTCTTTTATGAGATGTTTTTATGGATTTTATATCTTTGAATCGGATCGATTCGACTCATCCTTACAATGAAACATAATATTTTTGTGCTCGGATCAAACAGAATATTCATCTCATAAAAATTGTAAGATGAGATTATTTCATAAAAGTTTCAATGCTATTCTTTTTGTCTCAATTGTGACTTAAAGGTTATATATTTTTTTTCATCTACCTAAAATATAAAATCGACTTTTCACTCTTAGATTTATTTTCTCTATGCAATTAGAATTTGTTCTTTAATCATTAAATACATTAACTATTTTTTATAAAAAAAATATTATTCAATCATTTATAAATAAAGATAGAATAATTTTTTTATAAAATATTTTTTCGATTACTTTCATAATTTATGTAAAAACAAAATTGTATATAAGTGAATGAGAATATTATATATTGGACATAAGTAATTTTATTTAATAGTTATTTTAAATCAATAATTGTTGTATTACTGTTCCCTTTCTACCACCGTCCACTTCACTATTAGATAAATCAAATCAAATTAAATCAAATCACATTATCTCCACCAAACCCCCCAAAGGCCTATGCTCACCTACACACATATATATACATATATATACCATTGAATCTAATCTATGCTTTTCATTTCGGTCATTGATCCATAGATTCATTGATTGAAGCACCTGCAAATCTCCAATCGTTGCAGTAGAAATGATTTCGATTTCATCAGTCAACCCTACAGCAGCAGCAGCCGCAGCCGCCACCGCCGCCACTTCCGCCGCCGTGCCGTCCATTCAACCTCAGCGCCGCCAACAACTGCTGTTCTTGTCGCCTCCGCAGCACCACCATTCTCGCCGCTGCCTCACGGTCAGAGCAATCGATGCTGCCCAGCCGTACGACTACGAAGCCCAGCTGAACCAGCGCTTCACCCAGTCGACGAGGCTCAGAATCGCCATAGTGGGGTTCGGCAACTTCGGCCAATTCCTGGCGAAGACGTTCATTCGGCAAGGGCACACGGTCTACGCCTTTTCTCGATCCAATTACTCCTCGATCGCGCAATCCATGGGAGCGGTTTACTTCTCCGATGTGCACGACCTCTGCGAGAATCACCCGGATGTGATTCTCTTGTGTACTTCCATACTTTCGACGGAACAAGTGCTCAAATCTTTGCCCCTGCAGCGGCTTCGGAGGAACACTCTGTTCGTAGATGTTTTGTCGGTGAAAGAGTTTCCCAAGAACATTTTCCTCCAGGTTCTTCCCACCCACTTCGATATACTCTGCACACACCCCATGTTTGGCCCCGAAAGTGGGAAATACAGCTGGCAGGATCTGCCGTTCGTGTATGATAAAGTGAGAATTGGGGATGAAGATTCTAGATTAAAGAGGGTTGATAATTTCTTGGATATTTTCAAGAAAGAAGGTTGCAGAATGGTGGAGATGTCGTGCTCGAAGCACGATAGGTATGCCGCCGGATCGCAATTTATTACTCACACCATGGGGAGAATTCTTGAAAAGTTGGAGCTGGAAGATACTCCCATCAACACTAGAGGCTACGAAACCTTGTTGGATTTGGTGGAAAACACTTCTAGTGATAGTTTTGATCTGTACTATGGGCTCTTCATGTATAATAAGAATGCAATGGAACAGATAGAGAGACTGGATTTGGCCTTTGAGGCTTTGAAGAAGGAGTTGTTTGGGCACATACATGAAGTCCTGAGGAAGCAGTTGTTTGGGAAATCCGAGGAGGGAGGTGCTCAAAAACCAATTTTGGCTAAACTTCCCAAGAATAATAATGGGACTCCATTGTTGCCATCTCCATCGGAGAGTGTAAGCAGCCGCGGCGACGGTGGAGGCAACGGCCGTTAGGATGGCGATTCGTTGTGTCGTTTTAAACGTTGTTTCTGGAGTGAAAGATGTGTTGTAGTTTTTTTTTTTTTTGAATGATTTTCTGATAAATTATGACTCGTGCATAATCCTATTATTTTGATGTCAATAATGGAACTTGGAATCTCAAGTTTATGTTGCTGTCATGTAAACGAAGGGGACATTTTTTTGGGGATTGAATTTGAAAAATAAAAAGATTATTATGTGAAATTTTAGTGCAACTAGTTGATTGCATAAAAGTTTCTTGCCATTCTTACCTAAAAATAAAGTTCAAAAAAAATTGTCATTCTTGAGCGGTTGAGCTGTCCTTTGTTTGATTGATATTCATATTGTCCAGGTTGCATCCTTGTAAAACTTAGATAGCAATGGTCCTAAGATCAATTAATGGGGAAGGTTTTTGCTACCACATGAGCTTATAAAAAGTAAATAGCAATGGTCCTAAGATCAATTAATGGGAAAGGTCTATGTTACCACATGAGCTTGTAAAAAGTAGATAGCAATGGTCCTAAGATCAATTAATGGGAAAGGTCTATGCTACCACATGGGCACTGGGCAGTCTAACGACCCTATTCTATTTGCATTTTATGAACATCTAAAATACAAATAAAAATAATCGTTGAATGCAGCACATAGGCACTGCCCATATATTAGCGTAGACTTTTCTCAATCAATGTCCTTGATTATGTATTTTGAGGATTTTCTAGCACTAGGAACTAGGAAGCACACTTGTCATATATTGATCCAAATAAACGAGGCTCTATTGTTTTCCCAAATTTTTTTTCATAAAAGTTGTTACATTGCTATGTGGTATCATGAAATTCAATAAATACCATGCATATATACACACAAAAGTTAACACGAGACAGGAAAAAACAAACAAACAAGTCAACATGAGACAGTCTAACGAGTTAATTTTATGAGACGAATCTCTCATTTGGATCACATATAAAAAAATATATTATTTTTATGCTAAAATTATTATTATTTATTATAGATATGAACATAGTTAATCCGTCAGAATGAAATTCCGTGAAATCGTCTCACATGTTTGTGTGATACATACATTATCCTATTTTGATTTTTTTTTTTCCAATTTTGATTGTTGATCACACCTTTTATGTGCTAATAGTATTATGGAAATTGTAATTTGGTCATGTAGTTTGATTTTTTGTGACTTTAACCCATAAGTTTGTCAATATCAATATTATTTTACTCTTTGTTTTTTTTTTAAAGACACTTTTCTTTGATGAAGTTGATAACACACTAATCACACAAACTTCTATATAAAAAAATGAATTTCAAAATAAAATATCAAAATTGAAAATAATAATAATAATAAACACAGAAAATATATAATCAAGATTCAATTTTGATTACATAAACAAAATAAAAATCTAAAATTGTCTACGTATAAAACATTAATGACGGAAAAAAAAACAATTTTCCCTCCCACACTAAATGCAAGTATTAGTACACTAATACAAAGCAAAAATCTAGGCTTCTAAAATCCCAAGTGGTTATGTCATGTGTGAACCGATATACCAATAGAAGCGAATCACAAAGTCAGCATATGTTACAATCTTTACAAGTATCTTGAAGTATCTTGCCATACTCTTTCGATGCTCAAGTTTCGACTATATATATGTTTGTTTGTTTTTTTCACACATTTAATCAATTTAAGGACGATATCAATCAATTAACTAACTTTTCAATTTTATCATTTTTTAATGAGTATTTATATAAATGGTTTTGTTTTTTTTCACACATTTAATCAATTCAACGACGATATCAATCAATTAACCAACTTTTCAATTTTATCATTATTTAATGAGTATTTATATAAATGGTTTGTTATCTTTCAGATAGTTATTTAATTATAAGACTCTAAAATTAAATTGAATTATATTAGGAAATAGTATTAAAATATTTTTTTAAATATAACAAATGTCTATATAGTTGAGAAAAACAAAATGTGAAAGTTGATCTATGTAATTAACACGGGTTTAATGCATACGGCCCCCTTGTAAATGTTCTAATTGGCTCATAACCCCTCGTATTATTTTAAGTGGATCCACGGTCCTCGCGTATTTGAAATATTAGCTCACGTGCCCCATGCTCAATTATAATATGTTTTTAATATATCTTAATTATGAATTGACAAATATACCCCGGTAATATAATGTGTATATGCTTTAATATTCAGGCATTGATTACCCTTATTCAATCTCTTCCCTAATTTCACCCGACAAATTCTCACGCAGAAACCCTAAACTCGAACCAGATCTTGGAACAAAGATATTCGTTGATGGGATTCTGAATTTGAAGTTGGAAGTGTGGTGGACTAGGTAATCTTCCATTTCTTATTCTTACAAACAGTACATTATGGAGTCATCAGTTAATTTTGAGATGTGGGTTGGTGGTTTGTTTAAGATCCAAAGCGAGCCCGAAAAGCCAAAAATAGTTTATGTTAGGGGGCTTAAGCATTAATTTAAAAAGGTTGACTTTGATAGGTTTAACTACAACAATTTATATGATATGTACCGTTTGTGTGGTGGAAACAAGTTGAATATGCATTTTTTTTAGAATTCCTGGGTATGTAATAGAATATGGGCTTACAGAGATATCTGGAGACAAGGAAGTTACTAAAATGTATGATTTTTACAAGAACTTAGAAACAGTTCCAATTTGGGTTGAGGAGACCATGCCAGTTCCAGAAATGGTGATGGATCCTGATGGGAATGTTGTTCCTGCTAGTGAATTCATTCATTCAGGTCCAGTAGGCTACATTGAATATAGAAAAGAGTCTTCTAGTGGTCATTCATTCCATTCTCATGATGAAAATCATTCTAGGTCTTGTCATGTGTCACCAGAACCTCAACCAAACTCCCCTGTTTTATCACAACCTCAACCAAACTCTCATGCTTTTGATTTAAATGCTCATGAAATACCCGAGGTGAAGACATGCTCTGGTCCTGCTCTTTCACCTCATAATTCTAGCCATGTAGAACATGAATTTGATTCATGTGATCAAGAAGATCATACAGATGTATCCCATAAAAATGGATTTAGTGACATTGATGAAAGTATTAGTGAGAGAAGTGAGTTTGATGACTCATCAGATGGAAATTACTCTATGTCAACTGAATATTCTGAATCTTCTTACTCTTTTGAATCTGATGTAGAAATTAATAACATTGGAGTTGAAATTAATGATGTAAGAGAGGGAGGGACTAAGGAAAAAAGTAATGACAAAGGTAAGAGTAAGGTTTGTGAAAAAACAAATGATAAAGGCAAGAGTAAGGTAGGAGAAAAAAGGAAGGTGGGCGAGTGTCATGATGATTGGGATAGTGATGATGGTGAGGATGATGAGTTGGTAAGTCTTGATGGATCAGGAGATGAGGGCTCTAGGCATCCTACATACAGGGAGGGTCAAGATATGGAGAGATTTCAGCTTGTGGTTGGTATGAAGTTCAAGAATGCAAGTGAATTCAGAGAGGTTTTGAGGGACTACATGGTGAGACATGGATTTCTATTGGATTTTAAGAAAAATGAGTCCAAAAGAATAACTGCTGTGTGCAAAAATGAATGTAGTTGGAGAATTCATGCTTCTTTAGTTATGGGTGGGCCTACATTTCAAATAAAAACAATTACTGGGGAACATTCATGTGCTAGAGTCCGGGAAAACAAGTTTGCAAACTACAATTACTTGAGCAAAAGGATTGAGAAATTTGTCCAAGACAATCCTGACATAAATATTGAACAACTTAGCAATTTGATAGTAAGAGAGTGTGGGGTTGAGGTTAGCTACTGGAAGGTGTTGAGGGCAAAGAAAGCTGCCATGAAAAGAATTAGAGGGGTGGACAGTATACAATACCAACTGTTGTGGGATTACTTGGAGACAGTGTTGAGATTCAATCCGGGCAGTAAGTTAATGATTAAGAGGAAGGAAGATGTGGAACTACCTACATTTGATAGGCTATATTACAGCTTGCAAGGCATGAAAGCTAGTTTTTTAACATCATGTAGGCCTATTATAGGATTGGATGGTTGTTTTCTTAAGACAGTTCATGGAGGGCAGCTTCTAGTGGCTATTGGTAGAGATGGCAATGATAACATGGTCCCCATCGCCTTGGCAGTTGTCTAGGTAGAAAACAGAGAGAATTGGACATGGTTCCTTAGAGAGCTATTGGATGATATAGGAGGTTTGGGTGAGAATAAATGGACATTTATTAGTGATAGACAGAAGGGACTTATTGAAGCATTAAAAGAACTTGTACCTGATTCAGAGCATAGGTACTGCTTGCGACACATGTACCAAAACTTCAAGAAGAAGTATAGGGGAGTGGAATTGAAAGGATTGTTTTGGAAGGCTGGATGTATAGCAAATAAGTTTGATTTTGAGAATTACATGAAACTTATTGCTGAGGCAGATACTAAAGTGAATCCCACTTATGAGACAGCTAGTGAATGGCTACAAAAAATCCCAGCAGAGCATTGGGCTAGAAGTCACTTCAAAACAGATTTTTTTTTTTTTTTTTTTGGAAGGAAACATTTTTTTGGAAGGAAACTCCGCCGGAAGCGGGGGGGTTAGGCAGACCCCTACCAGTATATAAAAACATAAAAGAGCGAGACAAGTAAAACCTAAAGGGGGAGGGGGACTAGGCCAAGACCTCCCCAAAAGGCTATACAGAGGTAATAGTAACATCAGAGCAGCTAGGGTAACGTCAAAAAAACAACCAAAACAACCCTAGGAAAGAAATAAATACAGACAAAAAACCTAGACAACTAACTAAGTCATCTACAGCAGTCATCCTGAGCAGCAAAAATCTAGCAGATATCCACAGCTCGAGCTCAGTAAAATCCAAATCCGACACTGAGGCACGAAAGAGTGGCTGGCGTCATCCAGGACTGGACTAAAGATCAGATCTACGCTAGAAATATGTCCAGAAGTCACAATCAGCTGGGGAGTAACTATACAGTAGAGGCCGCGTGGAAAAGGGGAGCGACCGCAAACCAGCAGATCCGGAGCAAAAGTAACAGGAGTATGGCGAAAGGAACTCGAGCCATACCCATAGATCCAAGTACACAAGAAAAACCAGGAAAGGGAGGGCGCAAGAGGTCGCCCACGAAATAGCCATCCAACAGCAAGAACCAGGCAAGGGGAAACCACAGTGAACGCCTGGAAAATCCATCTCCCTGAAGAAGCAAAGCAAATGGCCGGGAGGCAAAGAAACGCCAAAAAACTCCGGGAAGAGGCCAGAGAGCTGTACCTGCAAAGAAAAATAAATATCTACATATATCTAAATCTAGGATGACCTAGACAAAAAAGGAGAGCAAACAAAGAAAAAGAAAGCCCAAGAGAAACGGCTATAAGCGAGTGTGAGGCTCTAAGAAAACCTAGATCTAAGGTAAGGAAGCCCGGAAGAGTCAGAACGGGCCAACGCAGCGATGAGAGTGGTTAAAGGAACACCAATCTCCAACAAACACTGCCTATGATCATGAGCCTACCGCGCCAACGCATCCGCAACCGAATTCCCTTCCCGATAGATATGCGAGAAATGAACCGGCCTATTCTGCACCAAAACACGCATCCTCGAAACAATATGGTCCAAATCCCAACGGCACCTCCGAGATCTAAGAATCTGAATGGAAATCTGGGAATCGGTCTCAATCCAAAGGGGAAAAAGGCTAAGGTCAGAACAGAGAAGAATACCCCTCCAAATCGCCCAAAGTTATGCACGAACATTGGAACCCAAACCAATGAACTCACTAAAAAATGCCAAGACCCTACCAGAAGAATCCCGGACAACCCCTCCCACAGACGACTCACCCGGGTTACCTCTCGAGCTCCCATCCACATTGAGCTTGAAGGACCCAGGTGGAGGCCTCAACCAATGGATGATGGCAGTCTTGTGAATCCGTTGGAGGCCGACCGAAATGCCCATCTTCCTCGCAGCCTGCAAAGCCCCCAGCCAAAGACTGGGCTTGATAACAGTTGCGGAATGAGCAAGTCTCAAATAAGACAAAATTTGGAACTTAACCGTCTCCGCAGAGGAGGGTAAGTGACGATGCTTAGCATCATTGCGTGCAGTCCAAAGGAACCAAAGCATGATAAAAGGAATGAATTCCCTAACATTACCCCCCGGAGACCACTCGCGACCCCTTTTCCAAGCACTGAGAAACAGACTGAAGTTCTCAGTGAGAGGGATGCGAACTCTAAAGATAGTCCCAAAGAAATGCCACACAGAGCGGGCGATGGGACCGTCAATGAAAATGTGCGTGAATGTCTCCGACATCTCACAGCACTGGCACTTGGACACAAGAGAGAAACCCCGTTGCTGGATCACCTCATCCACAGGCAACCACCGATGCCAAAACCTCCACAGAAAGAAGGACATGGTGGGCCTCATCCAGCGCCCTCAACAGGGAGTAAAGAAATCAGAGACCGAACCTCTCGGTCTGACCTGCTCCCAAGCAGATCTCACAGAAAAAGCACCATCTGTGCTGTGGATCCAGATAGTCGCATCCGGCTCATCCACCAAAATAGGAATCTGAACGATCTCCTCCGCCACCGAGGGAGCGACGACAGCGCAGAGGAGATCAAAATCCCAGTCTCCCTCCAAAAGGAAGCTGGAAACACGCACACACCGATCCCCTCTGACATCACACCTGCTCGACAGAGGGGCATCACCCAACCAAGTATCATCCCAAAAAGAGACATCTCCAAGACCAATCCTCCACCGGATACAGGGCTCCGCACGAGGTCTAATCTGGAGCAAGCGCCTCCAAGTGGGGAAAATGGCTCCACGAGAAGGAGCACAAATAGGGCTGACAGTTCGACAATACTTCCTCGAAAGGAATCTCGCCCAGAGAGAGGAACCCTGCCGGAATCTGAACCACAGCTTCATGGAAAAGCTGTCAACAATGTCCTTGAGCCTGTGAAAACCCAGGCCACCTTCTTTCACAGGGAGGCAGGCGCGAGACCAGCGGGCCCAGTGCCACTTCTTTTCTAAGGGTCTAGAGCCCCAAAGAAAAGCATTAAAGATAAGCTCCAATTTCTCCAAAACAGCCAAAGGAGGCTGGATTACCTGGCAGAGATAGATCGGGATCGAAAGGAGCACACTGCGAATCAGCGTCATCCTACTCCCAGGAGCAAGGGAACGGGACTCCCAGCCCTCCAGCTTTTTCCGGACCGACTGCAGAAGAGGCTCAAAGAGAGAGCACTTGCGGTTCCCACGGAAAAGCGGAGCTCCAAGGTATTTCAAGGGCAGCTGCCCCTCCGCAAACCCTGTTATGCGCAGCAAACGGGAGCGACGATGAACGGTCCAACCCGGAGGGAAGATCATAACGCTCTTGGCCATATTAACGAGCTGGCCCGAGCAATTCTCATAGTGGGCCAAAAAATCTTTGAGACGCTGAAGATCGTGGGATCCCCCATTGGCAAAGATAATGACATCGTCAGCATAGGCCAAATGGGAAATAGGCGAATCACAGCCATACCGGTACCTCATAGCGGAATGCTGGAGGAACAACCGGTCCAAGCCACGGGACAGATACTCCGCTCCAAGCACAAAGAGGAGGGGAGATAACGGGTCACCCTGTCTCAGGCCCCTCGCGGAGGCAAAGAAACCAGCAGGGGTGCCGTTGACATTAACCAAGAACTTGCAAAACGAAATGCAACAGAAGAAGGCTGGAATGGAGAAATATGTAGGTGACATTTGCCCCAACATATTGAGGAGGATCAACAAGAATCAGAAAATTTCCAGGAGCTATTATGCATTCTACTCAGGAAACCAAGAATATCAGGTTAACTGTTTGTCTGCCCAAGGTGTTTTTGGACAATATGTGGTTGACTTGAGCAAGAGGACATGTACATGTGGCATGTTCCAATTGTGTGGCTATCCTTGCTCGCATGCGTGCACATCAATTGGTCAAGGAAGACAGAAAATTGAAGATTTTGTCCACAAGTACTACAGCAAGATGGAGTACTTGAGGACATACTCTCATGTCATTCATGCTGTTCCTGGACAAGAACACTATTTCAAAACTCAATACCAGCCTTTAAATGCTCCAGTTTATAGGAAACAAAAGGGAAGACCACAAAGATTGAGAAGAAAAAAAGCAGATGAAGGTGGTAGCATTTCAACAAGGAAAGGACTGAAGCATGCTTGCTCAAGATGCTTGGAACTTGGTCATAATGTAGCAACATGTACCAATGAAGTTCATCCAAAATCAAAGTTGTTTAAGGTAATAAAAATGTAATTGTTAAGTTCTTTTCACATTGATATTGACAGTGTTTTGTGTGTTAGGTGCACGGAAACCCAGGGCAATCTCAGACTGCCTCTTCTAGGCCATCAAAGCAACATCCATCGTTTAGGAGACCACCAACAAGGGAGAAAAGTAGAGGTTCACAGCCTTCATCAGCTCAAGCATCTCATCACTCAAGACATCCAAAGGTAGAAACAAATTAATTTGGAATTATAATGCTTCAATTTACTAATGTCGAACAATTCTTCACAGGATAACCTTCAACAGATGGATACACAATCAAATTCTGAGCCACAAGCAGACAATGCACCATCAAATACTTCTGCAAATGGATCAACTGCTTCTGTGAAGGTGTATTCACATATGCTCAAAATTCGATTTCCATTTTGGATTCTTATCTTCTCATGTTCTATCTTCTAAAGCACTTTTTGTACATTAGAAAATGCAGAATTTGAATAGAAGAGTGCAAATGAGTCACTACAGCAGAGCAATGGCCAATGCAAGTGCAAGTGCAAATGCAAATGCAAGTGCAAGTGCAAGTGTGATAAGTGTATTTTATACACTTAATTTATATATGATTTTAATTGTTAATTGCTTGTTTCGAGCAGATTTATGTGGATATTTTGTTGTTTTTGTGTTTGTAGGAAATTATGGAATTTATGTGGAAAAGGAGGAAAAATGAGAAAAATGAGATTTAAGAGAAAAGAGGAAAGAAGAAAGAAGTCAGAGAAGAAGAAAGAAGAAAAGTAAAGAAACATACAGACAAAAGAAAGGAACAATGATGGGCCATCTTATTGGGCCAAAAGATCAGTGCTTCCCATTAGCGCTCAAAGAGAGCTATCGCGCAAGAATTGTTTTGGCGTGAGAAACTTGAGATCAGAGGGCTATACGCGGGCGCATGGATTGTGGAGCGCCCGCGTGTCGCAAGCTTCAGCGTTTGGAAATTTTAATCGAAAGAAAATTTTTATATTTTCTTGGGCTTTTGAGTGGGCTTTTTGAGACGATATAAAAGGCAATTGTTTATCTGATTATAGAGAGAGCCGCCACAAAACAATGTTCTCTTTAAAAGCTCTGTTAAAGTTATAAGCTCTCCCGAGTCAGATAAATAATTAACAGTGTAATTTCTAATGTCCTATTCAAAATCTCCTCTCCCGAGTGCCAGATTTCAAATAAATATAAGAAATCAATTATTGATCAGATAATTGAAAAGACAATCAATTCTAGAAAAAAACAATTAATCTAGAAGAAATTCAATTCAATAAAATCAAGAATTCAAGAAAGTGTCTACACTAGGTTCCATCAGACCTCTAGACTCTAAAAAATTAGTTCATAATAAAATTCTGAAAACAATAAATAAATAATTCAAACATATTCAGAATTAAATAAAAGATAAGAAACAAATCCGTCGTCGATGCCGTGTCCGGACTATCAAACTCCGTCTTTGTTTTTCAGTTAAGCTCCAGAAATCCTTCCAGCAATATCACACGTTCAAGCCCTGTTCTCTGATTTCTGTTGTGTTGTGGCGGCTCTCCATAATCAGACTAAAAATTCCCTTTTATAGTGTCTCAAAAAGCCCACTCAAAAGCCCAAAAAATTATAAAAATTTTCTTCCGATTAAAATTTCCAAACTCAGACTTCGCGACAAGCGCCCGCGTATAGCCTTCTGATCTCGATTCTTCACGCCTTTAGAATCTTTGCGCGATAGCGCTTGATCTTCATTCTTTAGCGCTCAAACGTGCGCTGACTTTAGGCCCAACAAGAAAGCCCATACTATTCCTTTTCTTTCTCTGTACGTTTTTTTTCTTTTCTTTTCTTCTTTTCCTTCCTTTCTTTTATTCTTTTCTTTTTTCTCTTTTAATTCTTCTTCCACTCCTCTCCAAATAATTCAATAATTATTCTTTTCTCCACACAATTCCATAATTCCCTGTAAACACAAAAACACTAAAATACCCACATAAATCTGCTCGAAACAAATATTTAATAATTAAAATTATATATAAATTAAGTGTATAAAATACACTTATCAAATACCCCAAACTTAGACTTTTGCTAGTCCCGAGCAAAACAATTCAAAACCAAAATTCTAAAAACTACTACTGCCAACAACCAACATGAATAGTCAAGAAATAATATGAAGCAATGGCATCGGCAGTAGTTTCAAAAGTATCAAATCCAATCTCATCCACCTTACTAACAATTGAAAGTTTAAATCACAACAAAATAACCGCATAAACTCACAATCTCCGCAACTCATGTTTCAAAACACTCTTATCCAAATTCAATTCAAACATTCATAGATCATGAGGACTTTTCAAGGTAGCTAGGATAAAAAGTAGGATATTAATCAAAAAACACTCACAATTAGGTTAATGCAACGAATAAACTTGTGTGCGTGTTTAGATCAAAATTCATAATCATTAAAAGCATCAATCAATAGTCCATAGGCTAAATTCTCTCAACTCTTTTCCACTAGTATATTGGGCAACTGAGACTCGATCAATAGGACTTAATCAACTTATAATGTAAGGCCTGGCTCATGGCTACAAATGAATGAAAAGAATTCAAAATAAGGAGTAATTCATATTCATGCTCAATCTAACTTCAACTCCTTTTTCATTCACAATTTCACATTCTTTCTTCTTCAATTCACTTTATTTTTTTCAACTTTCTTCATTCTTCTTTTTCACAACTTTTTTCTCTTTTTCCCAACAATTTCAACTTTTTTTTTTCCTACTACCTCTTTGCATCTTTTCAATTCATCATCACACCATTCCATTTTTTCACAAATAAAACTAGGAGCATATCATAATTTAGCATTCAAATTACTCCCTTAAAGGTAGGAATTAGTGTATAAGCTATCGGGTAGTCAATGTAGGACCTTGAAATAATTACGAATGGGAGCTTAATCACACGTTTACACGCATGTCATTCGATTTTCAAATAAAGCTCAAACAAGGTACTAGGGATAAAATAGTAATAGGTAGCTTGAAAGGCTCAAACGCATTCAGAAAAATCGCCTAAATCATTCCTAATCTCAGTTTTTGCCCGTATTTCGCCTCGAAGAGTGTTCGAACTAGTTCTAGACAAGTCTCAATCCACAATTAATTAATACAAATATCAATCAGTGCAGAAAAAATAATCATCAGCAGTTAAAGATGATTTTCAAAAAATTTCAGATTTCTCGTACCTCAATGTACTTATACAAGTGTAAGCTCAAATAGGCATCTAAAGATAATATTATTTCAATGAAAATTAGGCCCAAAAATTTCAAACAATGCCTCAATCATATCTATGTCTGTATGTCTCAAAAATCAGATTCAAGCATTAATCACAGAGTATATAGGAAATTATTCATCTAATTGGTTCCATTTTTTCAAAAATGTCTGTCAGATAGATAGACAATCATGGATTTCAGTTATAGCACAAAAAATATTTTTCATCAGCCATGCATCCATATATTTCTCAACTTCTTTTAAACTCAACTCAACTCAAACAAAAATTTTATCTAATAATGCACACAATAAAACTCAACTACTCAATCAACCAACCAACTAATTAAAACTCAACCAACCAACAAAATCAAACAAAAAAATGATTCATCCCCCCAAACTTAATGTAATCATTGTCCCTAATGATTAAAACAATAAAAAGAACAAGGGACTCATACCTTCGACACCGAGCATCAGGACTCGGTGTACCCATCATCATCTCCATCTCCATAAAAAAAATATAAATTTTTCGCGACCGCAATACCATGGTGGAGATAATTGATAATCACGACATGTAACATTCATTTTAACCTGAGAAAAAAAACAAACTCACTATTAAGACCCAAAAAATAAAACCATAGCAAGAAAAAAATATGACACTCAATGTATAAAAAACTAGTGTGCGTAGGAGATGGGCTGGAGAACTCGATGCTGCAAGGAAGAAGAGCCTTGGAGAGGCTGTTAGCACAAGATCTTGCGCTGCTGGGAAGCACTATCACGCATGGTGTGTTGCAACTGAGGAGCTTGAATTGCGCATGGATAGTAGCAGCTGAAGGAGTTGGTGAAAGGTTAGCGCATGAAGTGAGCAGGTGGAACACGCAATCGTGCTTGGTTTGGCTGCTGTTGGCGCAACTTGTTTGCGCTGTGGGGATGTTGTTTGCGCTAAAGGAGCATGGCATGCGCGATTGCTCTTCAAGCTGCGCAGATAAGGATGGTTAGAGCATGAAGTGAGGTGAAGCGCAGATGGAAGTTGTTGATGTGCGATTGCGCAGGAACCAGCGCTGATGAGCTGAGGAGACGCGCGTTAACGCTAGGATGAGGGCAGATGGAAGGGCCAGGAGCGCGATAGCGCATGCAGAAGCGCGGTTGGTGAGCGCTGATGAGGAATGGTAGGTTGCGCGTTAGTGCAAGTATGAGGCGCGGTTGGGTGGCGCGTTAGCGCATGGTTCTACACTTAAGAAAGCGTAGAAGTGAGGCGGGCGCGGTGGATCCACGAGCGAGCGTGCATAAGCGTCTGCCCAAACTTTTAAAATCCTGAAAAAAATCAACACATTTATAAAATCAATCACCATAATTCCCAACAATAATTTCAAAATAAAAAAAACATAAATTAATCTAATGAACAAGAATAAAAATTAAAGCATAAATTAAAAATAAAAAAAATAAAAAAATAAAAAAAAAATTTTGAGTTGCCTCCCAAAAAACGCTTGGTTTAGAGTCATGTTTGCTCGACTTTCACCGGTGTTAATTTTTTCCTTTCTCTTTAACGCGCCAAATAAATTCCACGAAACGCCTTTTAAATTTCTCTCTCTTTTTCGTGGCCTTCTTTGGTGGTAAATTTGGCGCTTTCTCCTTCGATGAATCGACCGCAAAATCAGATCTTTTACAGTTCTCCAACTTCATAACCGGTTCAATTGAGAATAAGTATTCGATGGGTGGATTAGATGTCTTCATGAATAAGTTAAAAATTACTCTCTCGCCTTCCACACCCATCGACTACGCACCCTTCTTCACTTCTATCTTGGCATCAGCAGTGGCCAAGAAAGGTCTCCCCAATATCAGGGGCATATTTGCATCCTCCTCCATATCTAACACAACAAAATCCGCAGGAAAAATATATTTTTCTACTTTTACCAGAACATCTTCAATGATTCCAAGCGGATATGTGATAGATCTATCAGCCAACTGCAACGCGATCATTGTGGGCTTTACCTCACCAAGTCCTAAGCTCCTGAATATAGACAAAGGCATTAAATTAATGCTAGCTCCTAAATCGCAAAGTGCATTATTAAAATAAGAAGAACCAATAGTGCAAGGAATATTAAAACTCCCTGGATCCTTAAGCTTCTGTGGCATCTTCTTTTGAAGCACGACACTGCACTCTTCCGTTAAATTCACCACCTCGTTCTCTAGCAGCTTCTTCTTCTTGGACATCATCTCCTTGATGAACTTTGCATAATTTGGCATTTTCTCCAAAGCTTCAGCAAAAGGGATGTTGATGTGAATTTTCTTGAAAATCTCCAAAAATTTGGAGAACTGCTCATCCAACACCTTCTTCTTGAACCTCTGCGGATAGGGGAGTGGAGGCTTGTACATCGGTTTCGGCTCCAGTTCAGGCTCCTTCTTCTCGACTTCCTTCTCTTCAACTACAGCTTTTTCAGGCATCTTGCTCTCAGGTTGGCACTCTTCTCTATCTATTTGCTTCCCACTCCTCAACGTGATAGCATTGCACTGTTTTTTGGGATTCACCTCAGTATTGCTAGGAAATTGTCCTCTGTTATTATCCTTCAGTGCGTTCGTCAACTGCCCTATGCTGGTTTCCATGGATTGCAACACCGCACCCATGTTTGCCATGTGCGTCTCCAAACTGTCAAGACGAGACTCAGTCCTCGCCATCCTCTTACCTGACTCCTGCACAAAAGTGCTAACCACATCCTCCAAAAACAACTTACCATCACCCTTATTAGTATTGTTAGCATATGAAAAATTTTCATTATTCCGAAAATTAGGGTGAAAAGTGTTGGGAACATGATTACCTCTGTAAGCTCCATAACCTCGGTAGCCATTAGGATTGATATAATTAACTTGCTCTGGTGTATGTGATCCTTCAACTCGAGTTGAATCTGCAACATTAATTTTATTCAAAGAAGCTACCTGTGTAGTCAGTGCAGATAATTGAGCGGTGATGGATGTGAGAGGATCCACAGCATACACTCCAGCCGGCTTCTTTACTCCTATACGCTCAGATGGCCATTGGAAACTATTGACCATCATCTCCTCCAACATATCATAAGCCTGAACATGATCCTTCGCAAATATAGTACCTCCAGTCGCTGAGTCCATATTCATTCTCGTAGGCGCATTCAGTCCGTTGTAAAACCACTCAATCTGTTCCCAATCTGCAAAATTGTGGTTAGGACAACGTCTAAGTAATTCTTTATACCTTTCCCACGCCTCGTAAAGCTGTTCAGAGTCTATCTGCCTGAAAGTACTGATCTCAATCTTCAGTTGGGTGGTTTTGGCAGGTGGAAAGTATTTCGCAAGAAATTTTTCTGCCATCCCCTCCCATGTAGTGATGCTTCCAAGTGGCAGTGACTGCAACCAACTTCTGGCTTGATCCCTGAGAGAAAACGGAAACAAGCGTAAGCGAATAATATCCTCAGACACACCATTTATTTTTACCATATCCGTTATCTCCAAGAAGGTGCATAGGTGTAGGTGAGGATCAGCAGTGGCGCTCCCATTAAATTGGTTTTGTTGAACCATGTTGATCAAGGACGACTTTAGCTCAAAATTGTTTGCATTGATAGTTCCACGAGCGATTCCAGAATAGTGAGCCTGGATCGTCGGCCGAAAGTGATCTCTAATCGGCACCAAGGGAGCTTGTTGTGCTTCTTCTTCAGCCATGTTATTAATTTCTTCTCTTCTCTCTCTTCTCAAAGCACGTGCAGTGCGCTCGATTTTCGGATCAAAAAGTAGAGAATTAGAACTTTGAGATCGTCGCATAAACTGCAATTAAAAATAAGAAAAAATTAATTAGTAACTTAAAATAAAATAAATAAAACTCTAAATTAAAATCTAGACTAATTGGTAACAAGACTAAAAAAAATAATCAAAATTTACTCCCCGGCAACGGCGTCAAAAACTTGTAGTGAAATTTCCTCGCAAATGTACGAGTGTCAAGTTTTAATATAGTGAATAATTTAGATATCGATCCCACAGGGAGTAAAATAAAAATAATCAGTACTTGTAATTAAAATAGTCTAAACTTTATCTAGAAAATCAATAATCAAGAATTTTGCAATAAAAATAAATAATCAGAATGTTTTTAAATAGCACGCACACAACTATCAGATTAAACTCAATCAGAGAAAAATGGTCTAGAGGTATAGATTTCACCTGGTTTCAACAACAATCAATCCTAATTAATTAATTTTCATGAATTCCAAATAATTAATAGCCAAGAACACTTAAGTGTATTATTCCCTCTCCCGAGTGCCAAATAATGTTTATCAACTACAATTCAATTCCAATATCCCTATTAAGAATTTATCGCAGTGATCTATCACAAAACAATGTTCTCTTTAAAAGCTCTGTTAAAGTTATAAGCTCTCCCGAGTCAGATAAACAATTAACAGTGTAATTTCTAATGTCCTATTCAAAATCTCCTCTCCCGAGTGCCAGATTTCAAATAAATATAACAAATCAATTATTGATCAGATAATTGAAAAGACAATCAATTCTAGAAAAAATAATTAATCTAGAAGAAATTCAATTCAATAAAATCAAGAATTCAAGAAAATGTCTACACCAGGTTCCATCAGACCTCTAGACTCTAAAAAATTAGTTCATAATAAAATTCTGAAAACAATAAATAAATAATTCAAACATATTCAGAATTAAATAAAAGATAAGAAACAAATCCGTCGTCGACGCCGTGTCCGGACTATCAAACTCCGTCTTCGTTCTTCAGTTAAGCTCCAGAAATCCTTCCAGCAATATCACACGTTCAAGCCCTGTTCTCTGATTTCTGTTGTGTTGTGGCGGCTCTCCATAATCAGACTAAAAATTCCCTTTTATAGTGTCTCAAAAAGCCCACTCAAAAGCCCAAGAAATTATAAAAATTTCCTTCCGATTAAAATTTCCAAACTCAGACTTCGCGACAAGCGCCCGCGTATAGCCTTCTGATCTCGATTCTTCACGCCTTAAGAATCTTTGCGCGATAGCGCTTGATCTTCATTCTTTAGCGCTCAAACGTGCGCTGACTTTAGGCCCAACAAGAAAGCCCATACTATTCCTTTTCTTTCTCTGTACGTTTTTTTTTTCTTTTCTTCTTTTCCTTCCTTTCTTTTATTCTTTTCTTTTTTCTCTTTTAATTCTTCTTCCACTCCTCTCCAAATAATTCAATAATTATTCTTTTCTCCACACAATTCCATAATTCCCTGTAAACACAAAAACACTAAAATACCCACATAAATCTGCTCGAAACAAATATTTAATAATTAAAATCATATATAAATTAAGTGTATAAAATACACTTATCAAATAAAAACTTTTTGTGAAATTTCCTCGCAAGTGTACGAGTGTCAAGTTTTAATATAGTGAATAATTCAGATATCGATCCCACAGGGAGTAAAATGAAAATAATCAGTACTTGTAATTAAAATAGTCTAAACTTTATCTAGAAAATCAATAATAAAAAATTTTGCAATAAAAATAAATAATCAAAATGTTTTTAAATAGCACGCACACAACTATCAAATTAAACTCAATCAGAGAAAAATGGTCTAGAAGTATAGATTTCACCTGGTTTCAACAACAGTCAATCCTACCTAATTAATCTTCATGAATTTCAGTCGATTAATAGCCAAGAACACTTAAGTTTATTATTTTCCTCTCCCGAGCGACAAATAATGTTTATCAACTACAATTCAATTCCAATATCCCTATTAAGAATTTATCGCAGTGATCTATCACAAAACAATGTTCTTTTTAAAAGCTCTGTTAAAGTTATAAGCTCTCCCGAGTCAGATAAACAATTAACAGTGTAATTTCTAATGTCCTATTCAAAATCTCCTCTCCCGAGTACCAGATTTCAAATAAATATAACAAATCAATTATTGATCAGATAATTGATAAGACAATCAATTCTAGAAAAAACAATTAATCTAGAAGAAACTCTGTAACGCCCCGTTTTTATCTTAAATGAGTTTGTTTGAGTTAATCGGAGATTTCAGAGTTCTCGAGCCGACTTGATTTTGATCAGGGTCCTTTTTGCAAAAATTGGATTTTTCAGGGACTAAAATGCAAATTGTGGATTTTATATATTATCTAAACTTAGATTTTTATTTGGGAAGTCTCATCTTCCTCCCCAAACCGTGAAGCACCATTGAAGCTTGGGGAAACGCCTTTCAAGCTTTTCCAATCTCGGTTTCCGGTCGATCCGTCCGTTAGAAATTATTTCTGAAGGCAGATTAGTGATCACTGCAGTGAGAGCTCAGTTATATCGTAAGTTTTTCTACGATCGGATACATTCTAGTTTTTAGATGTTGTTAGAATCGTTCTAGATTCGAGTATGTTGTTCTAGACAGAGTTCTGATCGTTTATTATCTGTCGGTTTTGAATTAGAGCAACGTTCGGATTTGTTATGATTTTTAGAAGCCATTTTCGAAATGTGGATTTTGAGATTGATGGGTTTGCTTTGTTATTGTTGTTTTGGGCATTGATATGAGGTTATATCAGTATTGAACTGCTGTCTGCGTTTCCGGTTTGTTCAGTTTATAGCCGTTATGCCGTCGGTTTGAGTTTTGGGTTTTCGAATCGTTTTTGTATTGATTTAAGCCTTGGCTTGTGAGTGATCGTGGTTGTGATCAACTTTTGTATTCGTACAGATTCGTTGGAGTTTGTCGAGCCCTGTGTTAGCAGCATTGTTCGTCGAGAGTTGGACGAAGAACGGTAAAGAGATTTCCTTGAACCGTTGTTTGTTGTTCAGGTTGTATAGTTGTTGATACAATCTTTTGTTGTAGCTTGTCCGGAGTTGGATCTACGACATTGAAAGGTAAAAGCAGTCTTTGTAGCGGGATAGCATACTCGGGACAGTTGGTTCTCGAGTTTTCCTTAAAATCACATATTGCATTGATACTAGTTCTAGTTTATGGAACCTGTATTTTGTTGATTATTTGAATGAATTATATGGCTAAGTTCCTTTTTGTTTCCATATGCATTCATATTGAGCCAGCACTATTGTTTCGATGGGCAGAACAGCCTTTTGTTAGATGTTTGGGAGCTATATTCGAGTGGCCTAGGACGTAGTCATTGCGCCTAGTGCTAGCATACTCATTATAGTTGCTCAAAGTCTAGAGGAGTGGGATACGTGGCATCACCTCGATTGGGAAAGTCGGTGAGTCGTTACGTGATCTCATCCTCGGGATCCCAAAAGCACAACAGCAATCCTTTGTTATCAGATTTGATATCCCGGTTTAAAGACATGCATTTCATTACGTTGTTATTGATTTTGTTGTTGTCTTGGAAGCATGTTTATTGTTGTATTACTTGATATGTTGCTTTTACTGGGATTATCATTCTCACCGGTTATCCGGCTGTTGCTTTGTTTTGTATGTGTACTTGGCAACAGGAAGGGCAGGATCAAGTCAGCATAGACCTGGTTAGCGTCCAGAGCAAGAGATAGAAGTGAGACTCGTTTAGAAGTGGAATCAGCATGTCAACCTAGTTATGTTTTGCGATCATGTTTAGTCATTCGAACTTCTCGTATTTGTTTTGTAAGCAAGAAACGATGTAGGTACTATCTAATTGAATGTTTCTCTTCCCTAAACCTTTCTTGTATTGTTATTGGCATGTCAAATACTCTTAATGCAAGTGTTTAGGTTTTGATTGAGTGTATTTCAGTGCCTTAACTTCTCTGGGCGAGGGGACGGCGTGGGCGCGCGGCCTATTTGCGAGGTATGGGCACGGGCGCTCTTACTTAGAGCGCGGGCGCGCTAGTTTTTGCGCAGTATAAGCGCGAGCGCGCTTCCTTAGGCGCGGGCGCGCTGGGTTTTGCGGGGCGTAGGCGCGGGCACGCTGATGTCAGCGCGGGCGCGCGAGCCTCCTTTTAAAAAAAAAAAATATTTTGGGTTCTTGTTTACTTATCGCTTGTTCTCTGATATTAGTTGATTAGAAACGAGGTCTCACATTAAGTGGTATCAAAGCGTTAAGATTCTTGGTCGAACTAGAGTGAGCGGGTAGATCGAGTCTGCGTGTATTGGCTCCTCGCATGTGTTTGAATTATTTTAACTGTGTACTTAATTCCATGCGAGCATGCTTTATTATTGAGAATTATTGAATTACATGGTTATGTGATTTAATTTATAAAGCATGATCTACTTGAGATATAACTGTTTCTGTTATCGAATGGTATCCGGTATTCCAAGCGGTTGTAAGGGCACTGATTGTAGCGATTGAGATATCTCGTGTCCTAACCTTTGATTATCAGATGGGTCCTCGTCGAGTGATAAACAGAAACACACCGCCAGTTATACCTGCGACTGAGCAGGCTAGCACTGAAGTTGATCAGTTGGATGCTTCAGCAACGCCTATGGAAACCTTGCTGAAGAGGTTTCAGTCGTTCAATCCGCCGTTATTGATGGGTTCAGAAAATCCAGTTGACTGCGAGAGTTGGTTGGATGATATTGATCAGCTATTCGATTCCATTGATTACACATATGACCGCAGAATCAGGTTAGTCATTCATCAGCTACGTGGGGTTGCTAAGAGCTGGTGGATCATGACAAAGAAAGCAATGGAGAGTATAGGTACGGAAGTTACTTGGACTCTTTTTAAATCTGAATTTTATAAGCGGTTTTTCCCTATCTCGTATCGTAAAGATAAGGGAGCAGAGTTTGCCAACCTGAGGCAAGGGAATCTGAACATTGAAGAGTACGTAGCTAAGTTCGATAGTCTGTTGCGTTTTGCACCGCTAATTGCCGAAGATGAAGAAGCTAAGGCAGATCAGTTCATAAATGGTTTGAACCCCGACGTCTTCACGTTGGTAAACACCAACAGGCCTAACAACTTTGCGGATGCTATGAATTACGCAAAGGGAGCGGAAGCAGGCTTGTGGAGACAAAGAGGTAACCAGGTAGCACCTCAGCAACAGAGGCAGTATCAGAACCCACCATCTCAGTATCAGAATCAGCAACCGTAGCATCAGAACCAGCAACAAAGGTATGAAGGAGGAAACAGTGGGGGAAACAGAAAAGATCAGTACAAAGCAAGAGGTAAACAGTTCAAGAGGCAGGGGAACAGTTCTTCGAGTTCCAGTGGTTCAAAGCAATTCGGTTCAGGACAGAGTTTTGGATCTTCAGCCATGTACTGCAGCAAGTGTGGGGGAAGACACTCACCGGATCAGTGTGTGGGAGTCTTCGGTAATTGTAACACCTGTCAGCAACCGGGACACTTCTCTAAGGTGTGCCCTTAGTGTAACAGAGATAGAGCTCAGAGTGGAAGTTCATCTCGACCTGCAGCTCAACCCGAGAGGCAGTCTTCTGCAGTGCACTCTTTCCAGCCTCAGCAGTAGAACAGACAGGGAGGTAACTCTAGTGCGAACCAGCCTCCGAGACAGCAGGCACGAGTCTTTGCTTTGACAGAGGATCAGGCTCAGGCAACACCTGACGATGTTATAGCAGGTAACTGCTCGATTTTTGGTTATTCTGCTCTTGTTTTGATAGATACAGGTGCTTCCCATTCCTTTATCTCTGAGAAATTTGTGTTATTGCATGCTTTGCCGACTGAATTGTTGCCCACAGTAGTAGCTGTTACTTCACCTTTGGGTGGAGGAATTGTTTCTGTCAGACTAGTCAGGAACTGTGAACTTTGTTTTGAGGGGAATTTGTTAGAATTCGACTGTATTGTACTTGGGTTGTCAGATTTTGATTGTATTGTCGGTATAGATGCTTTAACCAAGTACAGGGCAACAGTCGATTGTTTTCTGAAAGTTGTCAGGTTCAGACCTGAAATGGCAGACGAGTAGAAATTCTTTGGTAAGGGTTCTCAATCTAGAATTCCTTTGATTTCAGTGTTATCTATGACTCGTTTGTTACAGAGAGGTGCAGAAGGATTTTTGGTTTATGCGGTTGATGTACTGAAATCTAGCCCAACTTTGGTTGACTTACCAGTGGTTAGAGATTTTGCTGATGTGTTTTCGGAAGATGTTCCTGGATTGCCACCCATTCGAGAGGTTGAATTCAGCATTGACTTAGTGCCAGGTACTCAACCTATTTCCAAAGCTCCTTATCGTATGGCACTTGTTGAATTGAGAGAGTTGAAGGAGCAGCTTGAGGATTTAATTGCCAAGGGATACATCAGACCTAGTGTGTCGTCTTGGGGTGCTTCTGTGCTTTTTGTTCGAAAGAAGGATGGTTCTATGCGGCTCTGTATCGACTACCGCCAATTGAATCAGGCTACAGTTAAGAACAGGTATCCTTTACCCCGAATAGATGACTTTTTTGATCAACTGCAGGGTTCTTCTGTCTACTCTAAGATTGATCTGAGGTCAGGTTATCACCAGTTGAGAGTGCGAGAGGAAGACATTACTAAGACCGTATTCGGAACAAGGTATGGTCATTTTAAGTTTATAGTCATGCCGTTCGGTTTGACTAACGCCCCAACGGTTTTTGGGTTTGATGAACCGTATCTTTCAGCGTTATTTAGATGAGTTCGTCATTATCTTTATCGATGATATTCTTATCTACTCGAAGAACCGTACTGACCATGCAGAGCACTTGAGGACCGTATTGCAGATTTTGCGAGTTGAGCAGTTGTTTGCCAAGCTATCAAAATGCAAATTTTGGTTAGATCGAGTTGTCTTTCTCGGTCATATTATTTCTGAAGATTGGATTTCTATCGATCCCAGCAAGATTGAAGCGGTTATGAATTGGCCTAGACCTACTTCAGTGCCGGAGATCCGAAGCTTCATGGGTTTAGCTAGTTATTACCGTCGTTTCATCGAGGGTTTCTCGTCTATTGCCAAGCCTATTACCCAGCTGACTCAGAAGAATGCGCCTTTTGTTTGGACTCCAGATTGTGAGGCTAGCTTTGTTGATCTGAAGAGGAGACTGACCAGTGCTCCAATTCTTTCTATTCCGAAGGGTACTGGAGGTTTCACAGTCTATTGTGATGCTTCTAACCGAGGCTTGGGTTGTGTTCTTATGCAGCATAAGCATGTGATAGCGTATGCATCGAGGCAGCTGAAACCGCACGAGACTCGTTATCCGGTCCATGATCTTGAACTAGCTGCGATCGTCTTTGCTCTGAAGATCTGGCGTCACTATCTTTATGGTGAGTCTTTCGAGATCTTTTTTGATCATAAGAGCCTTAAGTACTTGTTTTCACAGGCAGAGCTAAATATGAGACAGAGAAGATGGTTAGATCTGTTGAAGGATTTCGACTGTGAAATCAAGTACTATCCGGGGAAGTCTAATGCAGTTGCAGATGCCTTGAGCCGAAAGCTTTGTTCTTTATCTCTTTCTACTATCGGTGTTTCTCAGTTGATCGATGATTGTTGCACTTCTGGTTTAGAGTTTGAAACAGATAGGGAGACTATCAGAGTGTTTGCTATTCAAGCCGAACCGGAGTTGTTTGTTGCAATCAGAGAAGCACAGAAGTCTGAGCCGAACATTCAGGTTTCAGTAGAGAAATTCAGATCTGGGCATCAGTCTGAATTCCAGGTTAGAGATGATGTACTGTATGTGAATAACCGTATTGTTGTGCCTGATATTTCGGAGTTGAGGCAGCGTATTCTTCGAGAGGCTCATTGCAGTCGGTTTAGTATTCATCCTGGAGGTCGTAAGATGTACAAAGATCTGAAGATTCAGTTTTGGTGGAAGAGAATGAAGAGCGACGTAGAGAGGTTTGTATCTCGGTGTTTGAATTGTCAGCAGGTGAAAGCAGAACGGAAGCGACCAGGAGGTCTGTTGCACAGTCTATCTGTTCCTGAATGGAAGTGGGATCACATTTCCATGGATTTCTTCACGAAGCTACCACGATCCGTTCGAGGATGCGATGCCATTTGGGTAGTGATCGACCGATTGACGAAGTCTGCGTGTTTTATTCCGTCAGGATGACGTATCATCATGATCAGATGGCTGAGTTGTATGTTAGCAATGTTGTGAGACTGCATGGTGTGCCGAAGTCGATCGTTTCAGACAGAGATCCTAGATTCACTTCTCACTTCTGGCACAGTCTTCAGGGGGCACTTGGTACTCGATTGCATCTGAGTACAGCTTATCATCCTCAGATCGATGGACAGTCAGAGCGGACTATCCAGACGTTAGAGGATATGCTGCGAGCGGTAGTGCTAGACTTTGGCACTAGTTGGCAGGATTCTTTGCCTCTTGTCGAGTTTTCTTACAACAACAGCTTCCAAGCGAGTATCGGTATGGCGCCTTTTGAGGCTTTGTATGGTAAGAAGTGCCGATCTCCGTTGTTTTGGGATGAATTGTCCGAGTCACCAGATTTGGGACCGGAGATGCTTAGAGATATGACAGAGCAGGTTAAGATCATTCAAACCAGAATGAAGTCAGCTCAAGATAGACAGACGAAGTATGCGAATGTCAGGCGTAGACCTCTGAGTTTTGATCAGGGAGACCGAGTCTTTCTGAAGATTTCACCTTTCAGAGGCACTGTTAGATTTGGGAAGAGAGGAAAGTTATCTCCGAGATTCATCGGTCCGTACGAGATTCTCGAGAAGATAGGTGATCTTGCCTACAGACTTGCATTTCCTCCGTCTTTATCTGGTATTCACGACGTTTTTCACGTCTCTATGCTGCAAAAGTATCAACCAGATATTTCTCATATCCTTCAGCCTGACGAAGCCGAGTGACGAGACTCTGATCTACTTTGAGCGACCGATTCAGATCCTTGATCGGAAGGAGAAACAACTCAGAACCAAGTCGATCCCGTTAGTGAAAGTGCAGTGGAGCCGTCACGGCATCGAGGAAGCGACTTGGGAGACAGAATCTGACATGAGACAGCGATTTCCAGAGTTATTTGGATGACGTGAGTTCTTCTTACTGTCTTTAGTTCTTTATTCTATCTTATGAGTTATGGTTCTTGTCGATTTCGAGGACGAAATCTCTTCTTAGTGGGGGAGAATTGTAACGCCCCGTTTTTATCTTAAATGAGTTTATTTGAGTTAATCAGAGATTTCAGAGTTCTCGAGCCGACTTGATTTTGATCAGGGTCCTTTTTGCAAAAATTGGATTTTTCAGGGACTAAAACGCAAATTGTGGATTTTATATATTATCTACACTTAGATTTTTATTTGGGAAGTCTCATCTTCCTCCCCAAACCGTGAATCACCATTGAAGCTTGGGGAAATGCCTTTCAAGCTTTTCCAATCTCGGTTTCCGGTCGATAGCGCTTGATCTTCATTCTTTAGCGCTCAAACGTACGCTGGCTTTAGGCCCAACAAGAAAGCCCATACTATTCCTTTTCTTTCTCTGTACGTTTCTTTTCTTTTCTTTTCTTCTAATTCTTCTTCCACTCCTCTCCAAATAATTCAATAATTATTCTTTTCTCCACAAAATTCCATAATTCCCTGTAAACACAAAAACACTAAAATACCCACATAAATCTGCTCGAAACCAATATTTAATAATTAAAATCATATATAAATTAAGTGTATAAAATACACTTATCAAATACCTCCAAACTTAGACTTTTGCTAGTCCCGAGCAAAACTATTCAAAACAATAACTTCCAAAAACTCAAATCATCATAAACTCACAAGAATAGTCAAGAAATATTATGGAGCAATGGCCTCGACAATGATTTCAAAGAATTTTCAAATCCAATCTCATCCAACCTACTAACACTTGAAAGTTTCAGTCATAATAAAATAACTGCATAAACTCACAATCTCCGCAACTCAAGTTCAAAACACCCTTATCCAAGTTCAATTCAAACATTCATAGATCATGAGGTCTTTTCAAGGTATCATAGGATCAAAAATAAGATATTAATAAAAAACACTCACAATTAGGTAAATGCAACGAATGATAGTGTATAAGTGTTTAGATCAAAATTCATAATCATTAAAAACATCAATCAACAGTCCATAGGCTAAATTCTCACAACTCTTCTCCACTAGTATATTGGGCAACTGAGACTCGGTCAATAGGACTTAATTGCTCATAATGTAAGGCCTGGCTCACGGCTACAAATGAAGGATAAGAATTCAAACAAGGAGTAATTTATATTTTTATGCTCATTCTAACTTCAACTCCTTTTCATTCACAATTTTATACTTTTTCTTCACTTCGTTGATTTTTCAACTTTTTTCAACTTCTTTCACAACTTTTCTTTTCACAAATTTTTTCAACTCTTTTCTACTACCTCTTTTCTTTTCAACTCATCCACCACACCATTCAATTTTTCACAAATAAAAACTAGGAGCATCTACCATTTTAGAATTCAAATTACTCCCTTAAAGATAGGAATTAGTGTTTAGGCTAATTAGGTAGTCAATGTAGGACCTTGAAATAATGACGAATGAGGGTTTAATCACACGTTTACACGCATGCCATTCGATTTTCAATAAAACTCAAACAAGGTACTAGGGATAACATAAATAATTAGGTAGCTTGAAAGGCTCAAACGCATTCAGAAAAATCGCCTAAATCATTCCTAATCTCAGTTTTGCTCGTATTTCGCCTCGAAGAGTGTTTGAACTAGTTCTAGACAAGTCTCAATCCACAATTAAATCATACAAATTTCAATCCGTGCAAAAAAAATAATCATCAGCAGTAAACGATGATTTTCAACAATTTTCAGATTTCTCGTACCTCAATGTACTTATACAAGTGTAGGCTCAAATAGGCATCTAAAGATAATATTATTTCAATGAAAATTAGGCCCAAAAATTTCAAACAATGCCTCAATCATATCTATGTCTGTATGTCTCAAAAATCAGATTCAAGCATTAATCACAGAGTATATAGGAAATTGTTCATCCAATTGGTTCCATTTTTTCAAAAATATTTGTCAGATAGGTAGACAATCATGGATTTAAGTTATAGCACAAAAAATATTTTTTTCATCAGCCATGCATCCAATTATTTCTCAACTTCTTTTCAACTCAACTCAACTCAACAAAAATTTTATCTATGACGCACACAAAAATTCAACTATATCAACTATCAGTCAAACAACTAAATCAAACATTGATTTCTCCCCCCAAACTTAATGTAATCATTGTCCCTAATGATTAAAAATCAAGAAAAATAACAAGGAACTCATACCTTCGACACCGAGCATCAGGACTCGGCGTCATCATCATCCTCTCCATGAAAAGAAGGTGCAGCCTCAGCAGTATCATCATAAGACCACTGCGGAGGAGGTGGATAAGGCACAACAGTGGGAGGATAATTCTGTGCGAGAGCGGCAGTGAAGTCATGCATGTATGTCATATGTGCTTGCATCATCTTCCATTGCTTTTCCATCTGAGCAAGCATGACCGTAGAATCATCATGAGTGGAGTACTCAGTGGCCGGATGCGGCGGTGGTGACATAGGTCCTTCCAAATGGGAAGGTGCTGGCTCATGGTGTGGTAGTGGCTCAGAGGGCTGCGGTGGTTCAGCTGCCTGTTCAGAAGTACTGGCTGCTTTCTTCTTCTTGTCCCGTCTCAGTGCACCAGTAATTCTTATAGGACCTCGAATTGGAAGAATCTGCTCCGTATCATCCCACACAACACCAGCTAACCGGCAAAGTTGAGTAATCAAAGACGAGTGGGGTAAACTGATAGTCGAGGAACCCCTAACTGCAGCAATAATAGACTCCTGAATCACTCTCCCAGCATCAACAGATTTTCCAGTGACAATACAGTACACAAGACCAGCTCTAACCTTAGTCACATCGAATGTATGCCCAGATGGCAACATTCTGGCAGCCACAAACTCATGCCAATTATTCGCCTCTCTGCGAAGTAAGATGGATGAAAATGTAACAGCTTCATCCTTCGCATTCCTCTTCCATTCCGCCCCATCCTGACACAAAGTTTGAATTACAAGATTATCTGGATATGACTCATTCTTGAATTCCTCATACTCATCATCTGAAATGTCCAAATCCGGCATTTCATAGAGACTGTTAATTGTACTCTTATCAAAAGGCACCAATTTCCCTCGAACTTGAACTTTAGATTCACGTCTTTGACCATCAAATTTGCATAAAACTCATAAATCAATGATATAACAGCATCTGGTGGACTCCTAACAAATGTCTCCCAACCTCTTCTCTTAGCTTCAATTAAGGCCGGAGCATCACGTTCTCTCAAGCTCATTCCCCTTTCTTTGTGCATCCCTCTCTCCATTACATCAAAACAATACTCCTCCGCTGTGGCATTCCAAAATCTGTGTCTATCATATGAAGCAGCAGAGGACGAAGAAATTGCTCCTTTACCTTTGGTTTTTGGGGGCATTGTGACTCAATAATTCAACTCAATTCAATTGCCTATGAAATTCTCACAATCCCAACACTTCACACCAAGAAAATTTCTAGACAAGATTTAGGTCAGACAATTGAACAAACACTCAGTATGCATTACTGAAATGATATCGAAATATACTAGCATCGACTATTCTCCATACCACAGATTAAAGAAATCAACTGCCGCACATATTACAGATAGAACCCGGCTAATTATATGAGGGAAAATTAGAGCTTTTTATCAATTCAAGAAGAGAACTTGACAACCCTTCACGAGACCCTGTTTCTGGACGAGCGTAGATGGAGCGAGATGAATTCTGGGAATCTCTGTTTTGCGATTTCCTTGAAGATCAAAATCCCAAAGATGTTATGTTTTGTCCAGGGGAAAATTTATGATGGCAAGATGCGAGAGTGTGAGATTTAGACATGGAATGGAAACGAGCAGACTGCAGTGGGCTTTTAAATCTCTGAATCAAAATTAATCCGCGGTGGCCTTAAGTTGCGCGATAGCGCATGGTGGAGCACGGTTAGAGAGCGCGATAGCGCATAATGCAGCGCCCTTAGATTGCGCGATAGCACTTAGTTCTTGCGCTGTTGGAGTGCGCGATAGCGCTTAGTTCTTGCACTGTTGGAGTGCGCGATAGCGCTTGGTGTGCATTTAAGTATGCGTAGAGGAGAGGCGGGCACGGCGGATTCACGAGCGAGCGCGCATAAGCGTCTGCCTAAACTTTTAAAATCCTGAAAAAAAAAGCAACACATTTATAAAATCAATCACCATAATTCCCAACAATAATTTCAAAATAAAAAAAAATAAATTAATCTAATGAACAAGAATAAAAATTAAAGCATAAATTAAAAATAAAAAAAATAAAAATAAAAATAAAAACAAAAATTTTTGGGTTGCCTCCCAAAAAGCGCTTGGTTTAGAGTCGTGTCAGCTCGACTTTCACCGGTGTTAATTTTTTCCTTTCTCTTTAACGCGCCAAATTAATTCCACGAAACGCCTTTTAAATTTCGCTCTCTTTTTCATGGCCTTCTTTGGTGGTAAATTTGGCGCTTTCTCCTTCGATGAATCGACCGCAAAATCAGATCTTTTACAGTTCTCCAACTTCATAACCGGTTCAATTGAGCATAAGTCTTCGATGGGTGGATTAGATGTCTTCATGAATAAGTTAAAAATCACTCTCTCGCCTTCCACACCCATCGACAACGCACTTTTTTTCACTTCTATCTTGGCATCAATAGTGGCCAAGAAAGGTCTCCCCAATATCAGGGGCATGTTTGCATCCTCCTCCATATCTAACACAACAAAATCCGCTGGAAAAATAAATTTATCTACTTTTACCAAAACATCTTCAATGCTATCACGTTGAGGAGTGGGAAGCAAATAGATAGAGAAGAGTGCCAACCTGAGAGCAAGATGCCTGAAAAAGCTGTAGTTGAAGAGAAGGAAGTCGAGAAGAAGGAGCCTGAACTGGAGCCAAAACCGATGTACAAGCCTCCACTCCCCTATCCACAGAGGTTCAAGAAGAAGGTGTTGGATGAGCAGTTATCCAAATTTTTGGAGATTTTCAAGAAAATTCACATCAACATCCCCTTTGCTGAAGCTTTGGAGCAAATGTCAAATTATGCAAAGTTCATCAAGGAGATGATGTCCAAGAAGAAAAAGCTGCTAGAGAACGAGGTGGTGAATTTAACAGAAGAGTGCAGTGCCGTGCTTCAAAAGAAGATGCCACAGAAGCTTAAGGATCCAGGGAGTTTTAATATTCCTTGCACTATTGGTTCTTCTTATTTTAATAATGCACTTTGCGATTTAGGAGCTAGCATTAATTTAATGCCTTTGTCTGTGTTCAGGAGCTTAGGACTTGGTGAGGTAAAGCCCACAATGATCGCGTTGCAGTTGGCTAATAGATCTATCACATATCCGCTTGGAATCATTGAAGATGTTCTGGTAAAAGTAGAAAAATTTATTTTTCCTGCGGATTTTGTTGTCTTAGTTATGGAGGAGGATGCAAATATGCCCCTGATATTGGGGAGACCTTTCTTGGCCACTGCTGATGCCAAGATAGAAGTGAAGAAGGGTGCGTTGTCGATGGGTGTGGAAGGCGAGAGAGTGATTTTTAACTTATTCATGAAGACATATAATCCACTCATCGAAGACTTATGCTCAATTGAACCGGTTATGAAGTTGGAGAACTGTAAAAGATCTGATTTTGCGGTCGATTTATCGAAGGAGAAAGCGCCAAATTTACCACCAAAGAAGGCCACAAAAAAGAGAGCGAAATTTAAAAGGCATTTCGTGGAATTTATTTAGCGCGTTAAAGAGAAAGAAAAAAATTAACACCGGTGAAAGTCGAGCTGACACGACTCTAAACCAAGCGCTTTTTGGGAGGCAACCCAAAAATTTTTGTTTTATTTTTTTATTTTTTTTATTTTTAATTTATGCTTTAATTTTTATTCTTGTTCATTAGATTAATTTCTGTTTTTTTTTATTTTTAAATTATTGTTTGGAATTATGGTGATTGATTTTATAAATGTGTTGATTTTTTTCAGGATTTTAAAAGTTTGGGCAGACGCTTATGCGCGCTCGCTCGTGGATCCACCGCGCCCGCCTCACTTCTACGCTTTCTTAAGTGCAGAACCATGCGCTAACGCACCACCCAACCGCGCCTCATACTTGCGCTAACGCGCAACCTACCATTCCTCATCAGCGCTCACCAACCGCGCTTCCGCATGCGCTATCGCGCTCCTGGCCCTTCCATCTGCCCTCATCCTAGCGTTAACGCGCGTCTCCTCAGCTCATCAGCGCTGGTTCCTGCGCAATCGCACATCAACAACTTCCATCTGCGCTTCACCTCACTTCATGCTCTAACCATCCTTATCTGCGCAGCTTGAAGAGCAATCGCGCATGCCATGCTACTTTAGCGCAAACAACATCCCCACAGCGCAAACAAGCTGTGCCAACAGCAGCCAAACCAAGCACGATTGCGTGTTCCACCTGCTCACTTCATGCGCTAACCATTCGCCAACTCCTTCAGCTGCTACTATCCATGCGCAATTCAAGCTCCTCAGTTGCAACACACCATGCGTGATAGTGCTTCCCAGCAGCGCAAGATCTTGTGCTAACAGCCTCTCCAAGGCTCTTCTTCCTTGCAGCATCGAGTTCTCCAGCCCATCTCCTACGCACACTAGTTTTTTATACATTGAGTGTCATATTTTTTTCTTGCTATGGTTTTATTTTTTGGGTCTTAATAGTGTGTTTGTTTTTTTTCTCAGGTTAAAATGAATGTTACATGTCGTGATTATCAATTATCTCCACCATGGTATTGCGGTCGCAAAAATTTATATTTTTTTCATGGAGATGGAGATGATGATGGTTACACCGAGTCCTGATGCTCGGTGTCGAAGGTATGAGTCCCTTGTTCTTTTTTTTGATTTTTAATCATTAGGGACAATAATTACATTAAGTTTGGGTGGGGGGGGGGGGGAATCAATGTTTGATTTAGTTGTTTGGTTGATAGTTGAGTAGTTGAATTTTATTGTGTGCTTTATAGATAAAATTTTTAATTGTTGTTTTTGTTTAGTTGAGTTGAATTGAGTTGAGAAAGAAATGGATGCATGGCCAATGAAAAATATTTTTGTGCTATAACTGAAATCCATGATTGTCTACCTATCTGACAAATATTTTTGAAAAAATGGAACCAATTGGATGAACAATTTCCTATATATTCTGTGATTAATGCTTGAATCTGATTTTTGAGACATACAGACATAGATATGATTGAGGCATTGTTTGAAATTTTTGGGCCTAATTTTCATTGAAATAATATTATTTTTAGATGCCTATTTGAGCCTACACTTGTATAAGTACATTGAGATAGGAGAAATCTGAAATTTGTTGAAAATCATCTTTAACTGCTGATGATTATTTTTTCTGCACTGATTGATATTTTTATGATTTAATTGTGGATTGAGACTTGTCTAGAACTAGTTCAAACACTCTTCGAGGCGAAATACGGGCAAAACTGAGATTAGGAATGATTTAGGCGATTTTTCTGAATGCGTTTGAGCCTTTCAAGCTACCTAATTATTTATGTTATCCCTAGTACCTTGTTTGAGCTTTATTGAAAATCGAATGGCATGCGTGTAAACGTGTGATTAAACCCCTATTCGTAATTATTTCAAGGTCCTACATTGACTACCCGATAGTTTATACACTAATTCCTACCTTTAAGGGAGTAATTTGAATGCTAAATTTTGATATGCTCCTAGTTTTATTTGTGAAAAAATGGAATGGTGTGATGATGAATTGAAAAGATGCAAAGAGGTAGTAGAAAAAAAAAATTGAAATTGTTGGGAAAAAAAAAGAAAAAAGTGTGAATGAAGAGTTGCAGAAGAGAAAGTGAAAAAGTTGAAAATCAATGAAGTGAATTGAAAAAAAAAAAAAAAAGCGTGAAATTGTGAATGAAAAAGGAGTTGAATTTAGAATGAGCATAAAAATATGAATTACTCCTTATTTTGAATTCTTTTCCTTTATTTGTAGCCGTGAGCCAGGCCTTACATTATAAGCTAATTAAATCCTATTGACCGAGTCTCAGTTGCCCAATATACTAGTGGAGAAGAGTTGCAAGAATTTAGCCTATGGACTGTTGATTGATGCTTTTAATGATTATGAATTTTGATCGAAACACGCACACACTATTATTCTTTGAATTTACCTAATTGTGAGTGTTTTTGATTCAATATCTTATATTTGATCCTATGCTATCCTTGAAAAGTCCTCATGATCTATGAATGTTTGAATTGAATTTGAAGAAGGGTGTTTTGAACTTGAGTTGCAGAGATTGTGAGTTTATGCGGTTATTATTTTGTGATTGACTGAAACTTTCAAGTGTTAGTAGGTTGGATGAGATTGGATTTGAAAATTCTTTGAAATCATTGTCGAGGCCATTGCTCCATAATAATTCTTGGCTATTCTTGTGGTTTTTGAGAGAATTAGTTTTTGAAATTGAATAGTTTTGCTCGGGACTAGCAAAAGTCTAAGTTTGGGGGTATTTGATAAGTGTATTTTATACACTTAATTTATATATGATTATAATTATTAATTGCTTGTTTCGAGCAGATTTATGTGGGTATTTTGTTGTTTTTGTATTTGTAGGAAATTATGGAATTTATGTGGAAAAGGAGGAAAAATGAGAAAAATGATATTTAAGAGAAAAGAGGAAAGAAGAAAGAAGTCAGAGAAGAAGAAAGAAGAAAAGTAAAGAAACGTATAGACAAAAGAAAGGAACAGTGATGGGCCATCTTATTGGGCCAAAAGATCAGCGCTTCCCATTAGCGCTCAAAGAGAGCTATCGCGCAAGAATTGTTTTGGCGTGAGAAACTTGAGATCAGAGGGCTATACGCAGGCGCATGGATTGTGGAGCGCCCGCGTGTCGCAAGCTTCAGCGTTTGGAAATTTTAATCAAAAGGAATTTTTTATATTTTCTTGGGCTTTTGAGTGGGCTTTTTGAGATGATATAAAAGGCAATTGTTTATCTGATTATAGAGAGAGCCGCCACAACACAACAGAAAGCAGGAATCAGAGATTGATCGTGAGGAAGGATTTCTGGAGCTTAACTGAAGAACGAAGACGGAGTCTGATAGACCGGATACGGCGTCGACGACGGATTTGTTTCTTATCTTTTATTTAATTCTGAATATGTTTGGATTTATTATTTATTGTTTTCAGAATTTTATTATGAACTAATTTTTTAGAGTCTAGAGGTCTGATGGAACCTGGTGTAGACACTTTCTTGAATTCTTGATTTTATTGAATTGAATTTCTTCTAGATTAATTGTTTTTTCTAGAATTGATTGTCTTTTCAATTATCTGATCAATAATTGATTTGTTATATTTATTTGAAATCTGGCACTCGGGAGAGGAGATTTTGAATAGGACATTAGAAATTACACTGTTAATTGTTTATCTGACTCGAAAGAGCTTATAACTTTAACAGAGCTTTTAAAGAGAACATTTTTTTGTGATAGATCACTGTGATAAATTCTTAATAGGGATATTGGAATTGAATTGTAGTTGATAAACATTATTTGTTGCTCGGGAGAGGGAAATAATAAACGTAAGTGTTCTTGGTTATTAATTGATTGGAATTCATGAAGATTAATTAATTAGGATTGACTGTTGTTGAAACCAGGTGAAATCTATACCTCTAGACCATTTTTCTCTGATTGATTTTAATCTAAAAGTTGTGTGCGTGCTATTAAAATTTCACTGATTATTTATTTTTATTGTAAAATTCTTGATTATTGATTTTCTAGATAAAGTTTAGACTATTTTAATTACAAGTACTGATTATTTTCATTTTACTCCATGTGGGATCGATATTTGAATTATTCACTATATTAAAAACTTGACACTCGTACACTTGCGAGGAAATTTCACAACAAAGTGCAAGGATCACGACAAGTGCAAGTGCTTTGGGAGGGGCAAGTGCAAGTGCAAGTGCAAGGGCAGGTGCTAGTTCAATTGCAGGTGCAGGTGCAGCTGCCAATGCAGGAACTCAAGCAACAAGTGCTAATGTTGATGCACATGTTAGGACAAGTTCCAGTGCACATTCTGCAGAAAAATAGGGCTTTTAGTTTGGTGTTTATCAGGAAATTTAGAGAAAATGTCCTCTAATTTAATGTTTTGTATTTTGGTTTAATGGAAATTGTTGAAAACTTTGACTCTAATGATAAAAACTTGAATATGATGTCTTTTGGTTTTGTTAAGTGTAATTGAGCTTGTGGTTTCTGAATTGTATTGAGATTGTATTGAGCTTCAGTCCTTTATTTTATATTGATAACACTAATGCAGTAAACAAAAACTTATCAACACAATAAACATAATTTTGATCTCATTCATAACCAAATACAGGAGCAAACAATTCATGACCAAATGCATACGATACTGGAATTCTCCCATACTACACCAAAATTCTACCATAACTAAAACTCCAGTACTTAATACATCAAAGCACATGATAACTACCAATTACATGAACACACTATCACTTAGAAAGAAGGCCGATGAGCACAAGGAAAAGCAAGGCACAGGAAACCCAGGAAACATGCACATAACCAGTGACCGATGGATCTTGCATCAATGCTGGCTCCTTGGAGTTAGCTTCGCCATCTTCAGGAGCCTTGACTCTAGTTTCAGGACAACTGAAACTGCTGCAATTACTCTCCCTTGATTCTTCTTCGCCACCATTTGGTAGCAACGTGTGTGTCTCGGGCTTGTACCATCCAAAGAACCCACAGTTGTTCAATGTACAACTATAATACAACATACCTTTTGATTTTTTTTCTCTCGGACATCACAACCTTAATTTCTGCTCTCTTGTTGCAGGCACACAGTGGAGGAATCGGATACCTTAAGTCCAACATGGGCTTCTTGGTTGAATTAAATGGAGCTTTGGATTCCATGACTTTGACATGGTAAAGTGAGAATCAAGAAGACAACGAAGGGAGATAAGAATAAAACCGAATAATTGATTAAAATAAATGAAGGGAGGGGCATTTTAGGAATTGAATAAAAAAATATGGGTAACATACAAGCACCACCTGCATCTTACGCGCGTGCAAAACAAAAATGATGGATCGGGGACACGTGAGCTAATATTTCAAATACGCGAAGACCGTGGAGCCACTTAAAGTAATACGAGGGATTATGAGCCAATTAAAACATTTACAAGGGAGCCACTTAATGCATACGGCCCCCTTGTAAATGTTTTAATTGGCTCATAATCCCTCGTATTATTTTAAGTGGCTCCACGATCCTCGCGTATTTGAAATATTAGCTCACGTGTCCCCGATCCATCATTTTTGTTTTGCACGCGCGTAAGATGCAGGTGGTGCTTGTATGTTACCCATATTTTTTTATTCAATTCCTAAAATGCCCCTCCCTTCATTTATTTTAATCAATTATTCGGTTTTATTCTTATCTCCCTTCGTTGTCTTCTTGATTCTCACTTTACCATGTCAAAGTCATGGAATCCAAAGCTCCATTTAATTCAACCAAGAAGCCCATGTTGGACTTAAGGTATCCGATTCCTCCACTGTGTGCCTGCAACAAGAGAGCAGAAATTAAGGTTGTGATGTCCGAGAGAAAAAAAATCAAAAGGTATGTTGTATTATAGTTGTACATTGAACAACTGTGGGTTCTTTGGATGGTACAAGCCCGAGACACACACGTTGCTACCAAATGGTGGCGAAGAAGAATCAAGGGAGAGTAATTGCAGCAGTTTCAGTTGTCCTGAAACTAGAGTCAAGGCTCCTGAAGATGGCGAAGCTAACTCCAAGGAGCCAGCATTGATGCAAGATCCATCGGTCACTGGTTATGTGCATGTTTCCTGGGTTTCCTGTGCCTTGCTTTTCCTTGTGCTCATCGGCCTTCTTTCTAAGTGATAGTGTGTTCATGTAATTGGTAGTTATCATGTGCTTTGATGTATTAAGTACTGGAGTTTTAGTTATGGTAGAATTTTGGTGTAGTATGGGAGAATTCCAGTATCGTATGCATTTGGTCATGAATTGTTTGCTCCTGTATTTGGTTATGAATGAGATCAAAATTATGTTTATTGTGTTGATAAGTTTTTGTTTACTGCATTAGTGTTATCAATATAAAATAAAGGACTGAAGCTCAATACAATCTCAATACAATTCAGAAACCACAAGCTCAATTACACTTAACAAAACCAAAAGACATCATATTCAAGTTTTTATCATTAGAGTCAAAGTTTTCAACAATTTCCATTAAACCAAAATACAAAACATTAAATTAGAGGACATTTTCTCTAAATTTCCTGATAAACACCAAACTAAAAGCCCTATTTTTCTGCAGAATGTGCACTGGAACTTGTCCTAACATGTGCATCAACATTTGCACTTGTTGCTTGAGTTCCTGCATTGGCAGCTGCACCTGCAATTGAACTAGCACCTGCCCTTGCACTTGCACTTGCACTTGCACTTGCCCCTCCCAAAGCACTTGCACTTGTCCTGATCCTTGCACTTGCACTTGCATTTGCACTTGCACTTGCACTTGCATTGGCCATTGCTCTGCTGTAGTGACTCATTTGCACTCTTCTATTCAAATTCTGCATTTTCTAATGTACAAAAAGTGCTTTAGAAGATAGAACATGAGAAGATAAGAATCCAAAATGGAAATCAAATTTTGAGCATATGTGAATACACCTTCACAGAAGCAGTTGATCCATTTGCAGAAGTATTTGATGGTGCATTGTCTGCTTGTGGCTCAGAATTTGATTGTGTATCCATCTGTTGAAGGTTATCCTTTGAAGAATTGTTCGACATTAGTAAATTGAAGCGTTATAATTCCAAATTAATTTGTTTCTACCTTTGGATGAAGGCTGTGAACCTCTACTTTTCTCCCTTGTTGGTGGTCTCCTAGACGATGGATGTTGCTTTGATGGCCTAGAAGAGGCAGTCTGAGATTGCCCTGGGTTTTCGTGCACCTAACACACAAAACACTGTCAATATCAATGTGAAAAAAACTTAACAATTACATTTTTATTACCTTAAACAACTTTGATTTTGGATGAACTTCATTGGTACATGTTGCTACATTATGACCAAGTTCCAAGCATCTTGAGCAAGCATGCTTCAGTCCTTTCCTTGTTGAAATGCTACCACTTTCATCTGCTTCTTTTCTTCTCAATCTTTGTGGTCTTCTCTTTTGTTTCCTATAAACTGGAGCATTTAAAGGCTGGTATTGAGTTTTGAAATAGTGTTCTTGTCCAGGAAAAACATGAATGACATGAGAGTATGTCCTCAAGTACTCCATCTTGCTGTAGTACTTGTGGACAAAATCTTCAATTTTCTGTCTTCCTTGACCAATTGATGTGCACGCATGCAAGCAAGGATAGCCACACAATTGGAACATGCCACATGTACATGTCCTCTTGCTCAAGTCAACCACATATTGTCCAAAAACACCTTGGGCAGACAAACAGTTAACCTGATATTCTTTGTTTCCTGAGTAGAATGCATAATATCTCCTGGAAATTTTCTGATTCTTGTTGATCCTCCTCAATATGTTGGGGCAAATGTCACCTACATATTTCTCCATTCCAGCCTTCTTTTGTTGCATTCTCTTCATCAATTTGTTTCGTATGCATTCCAGCATTGTGATGATTGGCTTATCTCTTGCACCCAAGATGTAGCTGTTGAATGACTCACAAAGATTGTTCACCACCACATCACTCAAACAATCTGTTTTGAAGTGACTTCTATCCCAATGCTCTGCTGGGATTTTTTGTAGCCATTCACTAGCTGTTTTGGAAAACGTGTTCAGATCAATTAAGAATTGATACCCGGTGCAGCGGAAGTTTAAAAATTTTTATTTTTCGATATGAAACGATTCCATATCATGGGTATCAAAACTTTGCGATTAAATTATGCAAGTAAAAATAAAATCACAATTAAATTTTTACCTATTCAAGCAACGGCTTGATTATGAACACCAACAGAATTTAATCTGCTCTTCTTGTATATCCCGGTAACAGATGGCTTCACGATCAATCTCCGGAATAAGGTCCACGAACAGAAAACAGAAACCCTCTGATTGATTGCACTAGAAATCAATCAGATGTTTATAGAAGAGAATAAACAGATTTGATCTGTTAATTCGGAATGTAATTTTTCACAAAAATCACAGACCGAATTTTCTCAAAAGGGACAGAGGAATTCGAAAATCCCCTTGAAATAATATGAGTGATTTTCGAAAATTGCTAGAATGAATTCTTGTGATTTTCGAACACTACTCATCTATTTATAGATAATTTTTAGACTAGATTAAGTTATGATTGTATTAGGACTCTAACTCCTTAGGGCCCACAATCCATAACTTAAGCCCAACAAGCCAAACCCGTTATTATAGAAATTAATATAAAATTCATCATGACTCCGATTGATAAACCGATTTCACCAATGTGCACATAAACCATTTTTGCACCTTTTAAAGTCAAGATAATTTTTCTGAATCCGAATTCAGTGATTTCCAAAAATGTCCATCCCTATGTCATTTTAGGAAATTTCACTCCCTTTAGTTAAGAAGTCCAACTTCTCTTTCATTAAATTTAACTCTTTAAATTTAAATATCTCAACGGGGTTTAGTAATCCATTACTTGTGTGACCCTCAATGGTTCAGGGATACAGCTAGCCGTGGGCTCACAACTCCTTGTGACTCGGAACAACGATTTCTGACTTTCCCAACGAATCATGGTAAGAGCGTCTAGCAAAATCGCCCCATGATTCCCTAGGTATCACTGATAGTGCCTGCAAGAACCAGTAGATTTTGGTTAGCGTACAGTACGGTCCCTTCAACCATATATCCCGATCGAATCAACAACCATTGGTGCATCGAGAGTCGTTCGAGATTCGATAACTATGCATTACATCTTGGAGATCAAATAATGACATCGCATGTGTTACTAGGAAAACCGAGTAACCTAAAACACATCATGTACTCTGGCCAGAGATTCGTCACACTAATATCTCCTCAGATCGCATAGGATATCCACACTTGCAAGTATGTGGTGAATCCTTGACAACAAAGCATCGACTCCTATATTTGTCATAACTGTACCCAATCCCGACACCTGATGACCCCAATAGAGTCGGTAAACAAGTCAAAGTACAGTACTAGCATATAGAGTCTCAATGATGTTTCAAGTAGTAAGGACTAATTGTGTACAACCAAAACCGCGGACTTTATCCATTCGATAAGTGATAACCACTTGGAAAGTCAGAATAGGATAGTTCGATCATTCATCATATGAATATCCATTTGCATGCTTTGAACATCTCCATGTCCATTACCAATGAAACATGGTACTTGGAATCACAAATGCTAGTCTCAATCTCGAGCGATCCTTATCCTTATTAGCGGACGGCTCAATTGACTAGGAACTATTTAGAATATACAGTGACTATAAGATGTGTTTCATAATAGTGATCTCTCTTTATTCACTATCTCATCTTACTTACACTATAGTATATTCAAGGTCTTTATCAAAACAACAATAGTATATCACAATATAACAATATGAAGAAATATAAAGAAAATGCCATTAATGAATGTAAATTATATTAAACAAAGATTGTTTATACATAGAGTCATAAAAACCCTTAGCCACAAGTTGGCTAACCGGGCACCCACTCTTTCAATCTCCCACTTGCCCTAAAGCCAACTAGTCATACTACGTAATCTCATTGCTTCGCGATTTTTGTCAAACAATGGTCCTGGCAAGGGCTTAGTAAGTGGATCAGCGATATTTTCTGTAGAGGCCACTCTCTCGACAGTGATGTCTCCTCTTTCCACAATCTCCCGGATGATGTGGTATTTCCTCAGTACGTGTTTGGATCTTTGATGAGACCTTGGTTCCTTTGCCTGAGCAACGGTACCAGTGTTGTCGCAGTACACCGAAACTGGACCAATAGCTTTAGGAATTACGCCCAACTCTTGGACGAAATTCCTCATCCAAACGGCCTCTTTAGCAGCAGCTGATGCTACAATGTATTCTGCCTCAGTGTTGGAATCCGCTATGTTGTCTTGCTTGGAACTCTTCCAAGAGACAGCACCGCCATTGAGCATGAATACAAATCCAGAGGTTGACTTCGAGTCATGCACGTCGCTTTGGAAGCTAGAGTCGGTATAGCCTTCCAATTTCAATTCTCTTCCTCCATAAACCATGAATATATTCTTAGTCCTCCTCAAGTACTTAAGAATATCCTTCACGGCTTTCTAATGCATTTGACCAGGGTTGGCCTGATATCTGCTCGTGACACTCAGAGCAAAGGCTATATCCGGTCTGGTAGATATCATCCCATACATAATACTACCTATGGCTGACGCATATGGTATGTGTGTCATTTTCTCTATCTCTTCATTAGTCTTGGGACACATAGACTTGGATAGAGAAACTCCATGACACATAGGTAGATGTCCTCTCTTGGACTCATCCATAGAAAACCTTTTCAATATGGTGTCGATGTAGGTTGCTTGAGTGAGTCCTATCATTCTCTTAGATCTATCTCTATAGATCTGTATCCCTAGAATATAGGAGGCCTCACCCAAATCCTTCATCGAGAATCTACCTGATAACCATATCTTTGTTGACTGCAACATCCCTACGTCATTCCCAATGAGTAGGATTTCATCAACATAAAGCACTAAGAATGTCACTGCATCCTTAACTACTTTCTTGTACACGCACGGTTCCTCCGGGTTTTTGATGAAACCAAAGTCCTTTATTGTTTCATCAAATTTCTGGTTCCAACTTTTTGATGCTTGTTTGAGACCATAAATTGATCTCTGAAGCTTGCATACTTTATGCTCGCTTCCCATGGATGTGAATCCCTTGGGCTGCATCATATAGATTTCTTCCTTAATATTTCCATTAAGAAATGCAGTCTTCACATCCATTTTTCATATCTCATAGTCATACCATGCTGCTATGGCAATAAGAATTCTTATGGACTTGAACATTGCAACTGGTGAAAAGGTTTCATCATAGTCAACTCCTTGTCTTTGAGTATAACCTTTTGCTACCAATCGTGCCATGTAGGTTAGTACCTTGCCATCAGGCCCAAGTTTTCTCTTGTAGATCCATTTACACCCTATTGGAACAATTCCATCGGGAGGATCTACTAAAGACCAAACTTGGTTTGTATGCATCGAGTCTATTTCTGACTGCATAGCGTCAAGCCATAAATTCGAATCCGCATCAGAAATTGCTTCCTTGAAGTTTCTTGGATCACATCCAATGTCGGGTTCACTTTGATCCCCTTCAAGAAGAAGACCATATCGAATAGGAGGTCTAGAAGTCCTCTCGGATCTCCTAGATGTAGGCATGTCCGTTGAAGGTTCTTGAGGTGTGTGGTCGTTATTTTGTATCTCGGGTTCTTCTCGAATTTCTTCGAGTTCCATCATCTTGCCTTTTTTATCTAATAAGAACTCCTTCTCCATGAAGGTGGCATTCCTCGAAACAAACACTTTTGTCTCATAAGGATGATAGAAATAATATCCGATTGAATTCTTCGAATATCCTACAAAATAACATAAGGTGGATCGACTATCCAACTTATCTCCCACTGTCTGCTTCACGTAAGCAGGACATCCCCAAATCCTTAAGTACGAATACTTAGGATCTTTGCCATTCCATAACTCGTATGGAGTTTTATCTACTGCTTTAGTGTGGACATTGTTCAACAACAATACCGCCGTTTCAAGCGCATAGCCCCAAAACGAAGGTGGGAGCTCAGTGAAGCTCATCATAGATCAAACCATGTCCAACAAAGTTCGATTACGACGCTCCGAGACACCATTCAGCTGAGGTGTCATAGGAGGAGTCCACTAAGAGAGAATCTCATTCTCTTTTAGATAGTTCAAAAACTCGATACTTAAGTATTCTCCACCTCGATCCGATCGAAGTGCTTTAATACTTCTACCTTGTTTGTTTTCTACTTCAGCCTTGAATTCTTTTAACTTTTCAAATGATTCAGACTTATATTTCATTAAATATAAATACCCATACCTAGAATAATCATCAGTAAAGGTAATGAAGTAGGTGTGACCAAATTTAGTACCGATACTAAATGGTCCACAAACATCTGTATGGATCAAATCCAACAGGTTTTGACTACGCTCAGGCTTCCCTTTGAAAGGAGATTTAGTCATTTTTCCTTTTAAGCAGGACTCACAAGTAGGTAGAGAGTTAATATCAGACATATCAAACATTCTCTCTCCCACTAGCTTGTTCATCCTCCTTGAGGAAATATGACCTAGCCTAGCATGCCAAAGGTTTGCCGGGTTTTGACTATCGTTTTTCCTTTTATTTGTTGTTACCGGTTTATCAACATAATCAACTGGAACGTCTTTTAATTTTAAGTTATATAGATCGTTTTTAAATTGTCCATTTCAAATCAAACATTCATTCTTGTAAATATTGCAAATCCCATTCGCAAATTTTCAAGAAATATCTTCTCTATCAAGAATAGAAAAAGAAATAATGTTTTAATGAAATCTTGGTACAAATAAAAACATCTCTCTCAAAATATAGCTTAAAATTGTTTTTGCAAAATCAAACAAATATTTCCCATAGCTTTTGGATTCAACTCTGGAACCATTCCCGAGCCTTAACTGAGTCTCACCCATCCTAAGCTTACGACTTTTTGCCATCATCTGCAACTCATTGAAAATGTGAGATCTACATCTGGTATCCAATACCCAAGAAATAGTATTAAGTGAAACATTTATAAAATATATCCTTTGTAGTTTGTAACTACTCGATATACATTCTTTGCAGTTGCGCTTCCAGTAATCGGGTTTCTTACAGTGATGGCAAACTTATTTAGACTTGTCCATCTTTGCATGTAACATTTGGCCTTGAGATCATGGTCCTACCATTTCTCTAGTTTGGCCAAACTTTCCGAAGTTACATCAGCTGGGGCTGTTTTCGGAGGAGCCTTTTCTAACACTTAGAAAATCTTTTCCGAGCTCAGGACAATCTTAACTTATGGAACCATTCCGTATGGTTTGCGCCAGAAAGTTTGTTTTGTTCGAGAATTGAAACATGTGGATTACGAAGATTCATCATAATGATATACTGAGATGAAACAGACAATAATCGATGATTGTTTAATTAATTTACTAAGACATAAAATATGGCGAGATTTAATTTTATGAATTTCACTCCCACTATTTTAACGATTTCACTACCCTCTAGTGAAAACGGAAAACTTGTTTTCTTAGTGGGAACATGGAGTCCAATTGACAAACTATAGTCCTGAATAATATCAGCCAACCATAATTTTCAAAAGGTAGAGCCCAATTGCTTCCAAAGCAACCCCCATGTTTTTACCTCATATCCAATAAGGGCCCAATAATATGACGCCGTTTAATGTGACATGTCAAGATGACCCGTCAATATTAAGTTGTGATGGACGGTCGCCATGTGGATCCCCAATAATATGAGCCAATCCCATGGGAGTTCCACACAACTTACAATATGTGTCGATCCAATGTACAGCTTTCCGGCGAACGGGTCCCCCCAATAATATGAGTCGGACCGTGCCCGCGGGTAGAATCTCATACATTGATCGTTGATGGAAGGTAGGAACATTTAAACAATATTTAAATTCCCTTTTGTTTATCTTGATATCAATTTTAAATCATATTTAAAATGAGGGATTTTTAATTTTGAAAAATTTGTCTCATCAATCAACATTTGTATGCTTGCGGGATTCATGCAATTTAGTTCTAAACATGCATACAACAATAATATCATATATTATATTTAGGATGATCGACTCCAATACTAATCGACCCGTGGTTTCCAATCACGAGTCTAAGTCCAATCCTAGGTGATATGCAAGTATGCAATGCAATCCTATTACATTGAGCTTCCAATTTACATTTCTTCGGTCTTTATTGTCTGCTGGGCCCACTATTGTCTTCAAATCTTTATCTCCCACTAAGTCTAACAAATTTACAATAAATTTCGATAATAAGTAGGGGATACATATTTAAGGGGTGGGAACGCGCCATAAACCAAGCCCACTTTTTATTACAAATGACAATTCAAATTGGCCATAAACCAAGCCCATTAATAAAACCCAACAACAATAAAACCAAATGTAAATTACCTAACATACACCTAAAAACTTGGTCATGGCAATCGATTAAAACTTTACGATTAAATTATGCAAGTAAAAATAAAATCACAATTAAATTTTTACCTATTCAAACAACGGCTTGATTATGAACACCAACAGAATTTAATCTGCTCTTCTTGTATATCCCGGGAACCGATGGCTTCACGATCAATCTCCGGAATAATGTCCACGAACAAAAAACAGAAACCCTCTGATTGATTGCACTAGAAATCAATCAGATGTTTATCGAAGAGAATAAACATATTTGATCTGTTAATTCGGAATGTAATTTTTCACAAAAATCACAGACCGAATTTTCTCAAAAGGGACAGAGGAATTCGAAAATCCCCTTGAAATAATATGAGTGATTTTCGAAAATTGCTAGAATGAATTCTTGTGATTTTCGAACACTACTCATCTATTTATAGATAATTTCTAGACTAGATTAAGTTATGATTGTATTAGGACTCTAACTCCTTAAGGCCCACAATCCATAACTTAAGCCCAACAAGCCAAGCCCGTTATTATAGAAATTAATATAAAATTCATCATGACTCCGATTGATAAACCGATTTCACCAATGTGCACAGAAACCGTTTCTGCACCTTTTAAAGTCAAGATAATTTTTCTGAATTCGAATTCAGTGATTTCCAAAAATGTCCATCCCTATGTTATTTTAGGAAATTCCACTCCCTTTAGTTAAGAAGTCCAACTTCTCTTTCATTAAATTTAACTCTTTAAATTTAACTATCTCAACGGGGTTTAGTAATCCATTACTTGTGTGACCCTCAATGGTTCAGGGATACAGCTAGTCGTGGGCTCACAACTCCTTGTGACTCGGAACAACGATTTCCGACTTGCCCAACGAATCATGGTAAGAGCATCTTGCAACATCGTCCCATGATTCCCTAGGTATCACTTATAGTGCCTGCAAGAACCAGTAGATTTTGGTTAGCGTACAGTACGGTCCCTTCAACCATATATCCCGATCGAATCAACAACCATTGGTGCATCGAGAGTCGTTCAAGATTCGATAACTATGCATTACATCTTGGAGATCAAATAGTGACATCGCATGTGTTACTAGGAAAACCGAGTAACCTAAAACACATCATGTACTCTGGCCAGAGATTCGTCACACTAATATCTCCTCAGATCGCATAGGATATCCACACTCGCAAGTATGTGGTGAATCCTTGACAACAAAACATCGACTCCTATATGTGTCGTAACTGTACCCAATCCCGACACCTGATGACCCCAATAGAGTCGGTAAACGAGTCAAAGTACAGTACTAGCATATAGAGTCTCAATGATGTTTCAAGTAGTAAGGACTAATGGTGTACAACCAAAACCGCGGACTTTATCCACTCGATAAGTGATAACCACTTGGAAAGTCCGAATAGGGTAGTTCGATCATTCATCATATGAATATCCATTTGCATGCTTTGAACATCTCCATGTCCATTACCAATGAAACGTGGTACTTGGCATCACAAATGCTAGTCTCAATCTCGAGAGATCCTTATCCTTATTAGCGGACGGCTCAATTAACTAGGAACTGTTTAGAATATACAGTGACTATAAGATGTGTTTCATAATAGTGATCTCTCTTTATTCACTATCTCATCTTACTTACACTATAGTATATTCAAGGTCTTTATCAAAACAACAATAGTATATCACAATATAACAATATGAAGAAATATAAAGAAAATGCCATTAATGAATGTAAATTATATTAAACAAAGATTGTTTATACATAGAGTCATAAAAGCCCTTAGCCACAAGTTGGCTAACCGGGCACCCACTCTTTCAGCTGTCTCATAAGTAGGATTCACTTTAGGATCTGCCTCAGCAATAAGTTTCATGTAATTCTCAAAATCAAACTTATTTTCTGTACATCCAGCCTTCCAAAACAATCCTTTCAATTCCACTCCCCTATAATTTTTCTTGAAGTTTTGGTACATGTGTCGCAAGCAGTACCTATGCTCTGAATCAGGTACAAGTTCTTTTAATGCTTCAATAAGTCCCTTCTGTCTATCACTAATAAATGTCCATTTATTCTCACCCAAACCTCCTATATCATCCAATAGCTCTCTTAGGAATCATTTCCAATTCTCTCTATTTTCTACCTGGACAACTGCCAAGGCGATGGGGACCATGTTATCATTGCCATCTCTACCAATAGCCACTAGAAGCTGCCCTCCATGAACTGTCTTAAGAAAACAACCATCCAATCCTATAATAGGCCATCATGCTGTTAAAAAACTAGCTTTCATGCCTTGCAAGCTGTAATATAGCCTATCAAATGTAGGTGGTTCCACATCTTCCTTCCTCTTAATCATTAACTTACTGCCCGGATTGAATCTCAACACTGTCTCCAAGTAATCCCACAACAGCTGGTATTGTATACTGTCCACCCCTCTAATTCTTTTCATGACAGCTTTCTTTGCCCTCAACACCTTCCAGTAGTTAACCTCAACTCCACACTCTCTTACTATCAAATTGCTAAGTTTTTCAATATTTATGTCAGGATTGTCTTGGACAAATTTCTCAATCCTTTTGCTCAAGTAATTGTAGTTTGCAAACTTGTTTTCCCGGACTCTAGCACATGAATGTTCCCCAGTAATTGTTTTTATTTGAAATGTAGGCCCACCCATAACTAAAGAAGCATGAATTCTCCAACTACATTCATTTTTGCACACAGTAGTTATTCTTTTGGACTCATTTTTCTTAAAATCCAATAGAAATCCATGTCTCACCATGTAGTCCCTCAAAACCTCTCTGAATTCACTTGCATTCTTGAACTTCATACCAACCACAAGCTGAAATCTCTCCATATCTTGACCCTCCCTGTATGTTGGATGCCTAGGGCCCTCATCTCCTGATCCATCAAGACTTACCAACTCATCATCCTCACCATAATCACTATCCAAATCATCATGACACTCACCCACCTTCCTTTTTTCCCCTACCTTACTCTTGCCTTTATCATTTGTTTTTTCACAAACCTTACTCTTACCTTTGTCATTACTTTTTTCCTTAGTCCCTCCCTCTCTTACATCATTAATTTCAACTCCAATGTTATTAATTTCTACATCAGATTCAAAAGAGTAAGAAGATTCAGAATATTCAGTTGACATAGAGTAATTTTCATCTGATGAGTCATCAAACTCACTTCTCTCACTAATACCTTCATCAATGTCACTAAATCCATTTTTATGGGATACATCTGTATAATCTTCTTGATCACATGAATCAAATTCATGTTTTACATGGCTAGAGTTATGAGGTGAAAGAGCAGGACCAGAACATGTATTCACCTCGAGTATTTCATGAGCATTTAAATCAAAAGCACGAGAGTTTTGTTGAGGTTGTGATAAAACAGGGGAGTTTGGTTGAGGTTCTGGTAACACATGACAAGACCTAGAATGATTTTCATCATGAGAATGGAATGAATGACCACTAGAAGACTCTTTTCTATATTCAATGTAGCCTACTGGACTTGAATGAATGAATTCACTAGCAAGAACAACATTCCCATCAGGATCCATCACCATTTCTGGAACTGGCATGGTCTCCTCAACCCAAATTGGAACTGTTTCTAAGTTCTTGTAAAAATCATACATTTCAATAACTTTCTTGTCTCCAGATATCTTTGTAAGCCCATATTCTATTACATACCCAGGAATTCTAAAAAAAAAATGCACATTCAACTTGTTGCCACCACACAAACGGTACATATCATATAAATTGTTGTAGTTAAACCTATCAAAGTCAACCTTTTTAAATTCATGCTTAAGCCCCCCAACATAAACTATTTTTGGCTTTCCGGGCTCGCTTTGGATCTTAAACAAACCACCAACCCACATCTCAAAATTAACTGATGACTCCATAATGTACTGTTTGTAAGAATAAGAAATGGAAGATTACCTAGTCCACCACACTTCCAACTTCAAATTCAGAATCCCATCAACGAATATCTTTGTTCCAAGATCTGGTTCGAGTTTAGGGTTTCTGCGTGAGAATTTGTCGGGTGAAATTAGGGAAGAGATTGAATAAGGGTAATCAATGCCTGAATATTAAAGCATATACACATTATATTACCGGGGTATATTTGTCAATTCATAATTAAGATATATTAAAAACATATTATAATTGAGCATGGGGCACGTGAGCTAATATTTTAAATACGCGAGGACCGTGGAGCCACTTAAAATAATACGAAGGGTTATGAGCCAATTAGAACATTTAAAAGGGGCCGTATGCATTAAACCCCAACTTTATGTTCCAATCCTTTTCAATCATGGTTTGAACGTGTCTAATTAGATATTTTTTGAGGCACTAGTAATCAGATATTTGTTGACTCTCGGTGGAATATCAAATTTTGAGGCTCTCAAACAATAATATAATATTCTTTTCACGAATAAGAATTTTTTCAAAACTAAATCTGTAGAATTTTGGTTCAAAAAAATAGTTTAAAAAATTTCTTATGAGACATGAAATTAGAAGAGAATAATTTTTAAGTGGGCATTTCATTTTTAGGCATAATGTGTAAAGGGTTTCTTGCAGGAAAAAAAATGACAATTCCGTGCTTGAAAAAGAAAATGTACATAGAAACAAAGAAAAAGCGGAATACAAATCCAATTAAACTTCAACAAAATTTTGACCAGTTTCAACAATAATTACGACTTAAAATTTCATTTTTACATCTTGTTTAAATTAGAGTAGGCATCTTGTGACCATTCTATATTTATAATAAAATAATAATAATATTTTTGACATAAAAAATAATATTTTTTAATATGTTATATTGGGTCGGATACTTATCTCACAAAATTGACTTATTAGACAACCTCACAATAACTTTTGTTTAGTTTAACCTAAACCAACAGCTAATTTTGCACCAGATAGATTAAGTTTTCATTATTCAATCTTGAATATTTTGAATCATGGAAAAACAATCAAAGTTTTCATTAAATTCTAACAGAAATTAAAAGAGAAGATCTTTCATGTATACATGAGAATCTGTTTTTGAAAGTTGTAGAAATTTCAGAAAACTATGACAACCTCTGAAAAATTATTGAATTTTCCTTGAAAAAAATTTGTTGCATTGTTATTATTTTGTAACCAATTACAAGATAACATCCCACTATTCCAAACAAAGTAAATAATAACAACATTTATTTTGTTAAAATTACTTGTCTAAAAATAGAGAAACATCTATACATCTATACATTTATACAATATAATAATGCATAAACCCTATGTTTACTTAGTAAGATTAATTATATATAGATAAATAATATTAAGACTATTAAACTAATTTTATAGGATGTTGAATAATGATGCATAAACAATCACATGTTTACTTTAATGGATCAATTTTGTGATTGATACTACAATTTTGCCCTTTGTGTATAATATATAATCTTATTTTTAGTTTTTATTTGTAAAATTGGGATTGTGATTTTTATTGAAAAATATAAATTATTATTAATCCACATGTAAATTATTTTAATTGACCAAAATTATTGAGTATAAATATTATTTATTTTTAAAAAAATTAATAAATTGAGTTAAAAAAAAATTTCCCATGAATAAAGATAAATTCTAATGAAATGTATTAATCATATATTAAATTATTAGAATATTTTTCATATTTTATAATTTTTAAATGGACCTTTCGTATATTTAAATTAAATTAAATGTATTAATATATCTTAAAGTATTTGAAATTTATATCCATGTTATATAATTTTTTTAAATGAGATTTTCATATATTATTTTTTTGAAAAGTAAATTAAGGATATTAGTGTAATTTTTTTCAATTAGAAACATAATGATTATTTATCACACCATTTATTTGTGATAAATCATCAAGATTTAAATTTTAAATTAGGTAATTATGGATGAGCTTTATGAGTTAATACGGGCCCTCAAAAAGCAAGTAAACATGTGATTACTTAGGATTATTAATGTAATCCTATACTTATCATAGCAAGTAAACGCAACCTTAAAATAATCACCTTAGGTTATGTTTACTTTGAATGATGGATTGGGCAAGTATAAATTAAAGTATGATTCTTAATATAATTTGATAGGATAGAGAGTGATTATGGATAAATAATAATATGTTTAGTTGGATGGATTAATTTTGGGATTGAAATTATATTTAAGAACAAATTACGATTTCACCATTTAGCTATCATAATTCATAATAATCATATGTCCAGCAAAGAAGAGAAGAAGGTGGGAGATAAAAAGGAAAGGCATAATTGATTTTTTTTCATTCTCTCACTCCATAATATTTATAATCCCATTAAAAATTTAGGACTAAAAATCATCTCTCAATCCTATTATTAACGGGCCTAAAAATTTATACCATTTTTCAATTTTGCAAATAAACATAAGATTAGTTGGTATTATCTATGTTATCCTTCATTTATCAAGGCAAGTAAACGCAGTCTTAGTCAAATTAATGGATAAACAAAAATATCCTTGCTATTTATAAAGGTAATTTGCATTCACCTTCCCTATACTTTTTCCTTTTGACATTAGCCTCCTTTCTATATTATAATTTTTACACTTAATAAGGGAGGTGAGTGTCAAATACATTAAGTGTAGGAGAGGTGAATGCAAATGACCCCTATTTATAACTATCATCTTTTAATTTTATTTTAAATTTAAAAAATTTATTATTTTTAGATATAATATAAAATATTTATACACGTAAATTTTGCGTGGATTACTATTTTCAAGAAACGTAGAGCTTTCGAAAACTTGAGTTTAATTTAATGCAACCATTTTCCTTTTCGAGTGATGGACCCCCATCTAAAATGTACATGTGAAGCGATAGCCTATTGGGCCTCGCCTCCCTTACGGCCTCGGGTTTGAACAAGAACAAATATGATGGGATTTGAAAGTTATTAACTTACAAATTTATCCCTCCATTTGATTTGAATTTTTTTTTCCATAATACATTAAAAATATATATATATAATTTCAAGTGCAACGTATAACCCTACGTATACATGTAGCAGCAGCATCACCCTAATAAAAATCATATATGCTACGTAAAAAGGTAGGCGTAAAAACGTAGGCGTTAGATAGGTGACCAACGCTTTAGCATCTAAGCGTTTTGTTTTGTTTTTTTGTTTTTTTTCTTTTTTCTTTTTTCAGTTTAAATATCTAGATTTTTTTGTTCATCTGTATATTTATCAATAATAATAATTCATTATATAGAATTCAAACTTGAGACTCATGCTATATTATTCATCTTCATCTAATACAAATATAGTCAAATATGTCAAATAATTTTTAAAAAAAATATATAAAATAAAAAAATTACAATTATAAAATTGTTCTGAGCACGTTTTATAGTTGACCAGTTACCTAATAAGTAATAACATCACTTGTATGTATTGTATCGGTTTGTATACTTATAGATAATTAGTATCTTTTTGGTATAATCTTGGATATCGGTTAATGAGATCCTAGGATAATATTCAAAGCATGCATCTAATGGTTTGTATTTTTATATATATGCGTAATCAGTGATATATTGTTGACGTGACAAGACTTGTTTGGTAGTTTCCACGGTATTTCTCTGAATAAGTTTATCATTTTAAGCTAATTACATGTAAGTAATATCAAGGGGGGATAAAGCCTATTTTCGTCCCTCTTGTTTGTGACTTATCCTTAAATAGTCCCTCGAGTTTTCGGGCCGCCAAAACAGTCCCTCGTGTTTCATTTTTTTTCCGCCTTTGGTCCTTCTCGTTATCTGCACGTTAAAATTGACGGTGAAAAAAGCCCACATCTCTATTTATCGGGTTGCAACTGATTTCTCTGTCATTTCCTCCAATTTAGAACCCTTTATCACGTTTTTTCCCAAATCAAAACCCTAGAACACATAACGCAAATTCCAAGCGCCCAAGGTTGAAGCACACGAAGGTAATTTCTGGTAGCCACCACACGCACCGCTGACAAGAAAAGCTTCCTTCGATGGTAAAATATCAGTTGTATTTTTTTTATGATTTTTGTGTAATCTTTAGCACACGCAAATAGTGAGCAAGCTCAAGAACAGATAAATGCTTGTTGTATTCTGAGAATTTAGAAGCAAAAACACCTTAAAAAGAACAGAAAATGGGATTTTTTTGTTCCAAGACACGGCTGAAAAAATCAAATTAATTTTTGCATTGACGTTTCTTTGTTTATTTTGGTATCTTATGTGATTGTATAATTTTTTTCGATTCTTGGAAAGAAATACAAGTGATTCTTATAACAAAAATACATGTTGATTCTTAGAACAAGACTACGTGCTTTGTACTTTATTAATGATCTGAGCTTAAATTTTTCTATTAATATTTTCCCTATGCAGACTAAAATATATGTTGTTTTTGTTGGACGAAACCTAGTGTTTACAAGAGCTGGAATGAAGCACATGAACAAGTTAATAAAGTTAGTGGCGCTTCTCACAAATCCTACTATAGTAGACGAGAAGCTGTGGAAGCATTTGATGCATTTCTGGATAAACAGACCGGCTCTTGTACCAATAATGAGAAGAAATGTTCAAGTTCTACTTCGAAGCACGATGAAAAAGTAGCTCAGCTAAGAATTGCTGGAGTGGAATTAGAGCAAGAGAATCACAGGCATGCTTCCAGAATTTCAGAGATAACTAAAAAGATGCAACAACTTTCAAAATCCTTGTAGTTTATTTATTTATGATGATTAAGGTATTTTTATGGTTATTTGTTGACGTACTATTGACATGCTACTTGGTTATTTTATTTATGAATCTATCCTGATCACATGATATTTAACAAGTTTAATGGTGTAAAGGTGAATCATGTTTTTAGGGCTGCAATGTATTGAAATTTTATTAGTCTTTTTGTTATTAGTATAAATTTAAAATGTTGATTAATGTGTATTTGGTTATTTGGTAATGGTAAAAAAAAATTACCGTATAAGTAAGCAACTAAAATGGACTGGTAAGTGGTAAAATAAAATCAATCAGTGATATAAGTGCAAAAATATTATAACCTGTATGGAAAAATGGAAAGAACATGATCATACATTGACAGAAAATTGATCCAAATAAATTCTTAGATAAAATGAAATCCAAGTTTTGACAAAAAAATATTAGTCTCAAGATCATACATTCACTAATGCAAACATCTTTACACATAATTTTTGGCAAAAAAAGGACTAGTCCCACAGTAAAGACCCTCTTCATAACCCATCATCGTGGAATTATGTCACTGTTTGTTTTTAGATGATGAAGTTGATGATGCAGCAGTTTTCTCCTTCGTCATAGGTCGTAATGATAGAGATCCACTTGAATCTGTTGGTTCTTTCTTCTTTTTATCATCCAATGAAGCTCTTAAATGAGAGCTTGTCACAAAATTCTTTTCATATTTCACAATGAAATTTTTCTTCGCGATAGGATTCACCTGACACACAAATGAAAGTTACAAAAAAAATTAAATATATGCAATGACAATGCAAGAAATCAGTGGTCTAAATGAAGAGTGTATTCCAGCATCATCACAAGATATACCATGGTTAAACCAAAGGAATAAATGAAATAAATTTACATTCTCAAGAAGACCTTCAACAGATGGCATAAGAAGACTTTGAGGTCATATTTCTTTCAACAACATAAACAGGAGATGGAAAACTGAACAATAATGTACAATTCAACAATGTAGGGCAGGAATTATAAAAAAAAAATACGACATCAAAATCAGTTCATAAGATGGATATGATACGAGAGTGTAAAATGCAAATATGAGCAGTCTTTGGCAATAACCATAAAAAACTATCCAAATCAAAAGAACACATTAAAAAACAAATGACAAAAATTGCAATTTTACTAAAGCATGGCATTGACCCTTACATCAAAATTTTGGTAGTATGCTAAGTTCCTTTGCAAATTATAATCCAAGCAGACATTCATTAACCATTCTTTCATACGAAAACACTTGCAAAATCAGAAGACACAAACAGTGCGAAAAGTAATCAATTCGAGACATGTGCTTAAATCAAATGAGAATACATAGAAATACAAAGCAAATCAAATCAAGAAGCTCTATCCCAAACACTGTTGCAATTTCTGTCCAAACACTATCATCAATTACATCATAAATATATCTCAAACAATATCATCAAATAATTCTCACAATGAAGATGGTGCAGTTTCTGTCCAAACACTTACATTACTTGATTAGTTTATATCATAGTGTTTGAAAACTGTGTTCAGATCAATTAGAATTGATATCTGGTGCAGCGGAAGTTTAAAAATTTATTTTAATTAATATGAAACGATTTCATATCTGGGTATCAAAACTTTTACGATTAAATTCATACAAGTAAAACAAATAATCACAATTAATGTTTTACCTTAAATCTCGAAACGAGATTATGGACTCCAACAGAATTTAATCTGCTCTTCTTGTAAATCCCGGGAACTGATGCCGTCACGATCAATCACCGGAATAAGGTCCACGAACAGAAAATAGAAACCCTCTGATTGACTGCACTAGAAATCAATCAGAAGTTTGCGTAGAGAATAAACAGATATGATCTGTTAATTCAGATTGTAATCTTTCATAAAAATCACAAGCCGAATTTTCTCAAAAAGGAGCAAGGATTTTCGAAAAACCCTTAGAAAATAATATGTGGTGTTTTCGAAAATTCTAATAATTAATTGCATGCAATTTTCGAACACTGCACATATATTTATAGATAATTTCTAGTTATAATTGTATCAGGACTCTAACTCCTTAAAGCCCACAATCCATAACTTAAGCCCAACAAGCCAAGCCCGTTGTTATAGAAATTAATATAAAATTCATCGTGACTCCGATTGATAAACTGATTTTACCAATGTGCACAGAAACCATTTTTGCATCTTTTAGAGTCAAGATAATTTTTCTGAATCCGAATTCAGTGATTTCCAAAAAATGTCCATCCCTATGTCATTTTAGGAAATCCCACTCCCTTTAGTTAAGAAGTCCAACTTCTCTTTCATTAAATTTAACTCTTTAAATTTAACTATCTCTACGGGGTTTTAGTAATCCATTACTTGTGTAACCCTCAATGGTTCAGGAATACAGCTAGCCGTGGGCTCACAACTCCTTGTGACTCGGAACAACAATTTCTGACTTACCCATCGAATCATGGTAAGAGAGCCTAGCAACATCGCCCCATGATTCCCTAGGTATTACTGATAGTGCCTGCAAGAACCAGTAGATTTTGGTTAGCGTACAGTACGGTCCCTTCATCCATATATCCTGATCGAATCAACAACCATTGGTATATCGAGAGTCGTTCGAGATTCGATAACTATGCATAACATCTTGGAGATCAAATAGTGACATCGCATGTGTTACTAGGATAACCCATTAACCTAAAACACATCATGTACTCTGGCCAGAGATTCGTCACACTAATATCTCCTCAGATCGCATAGGATATCCACACTCGCAAGTATGTGGTGAATCCTTGACAACAAAGCATCGACTCATATATGTGTTGTAACTATACCCAATCCCGACACCTGATGACCCCAATAGAGTCGGTAAACGAGTCAAAGTACAGTACTAGCATATAGAGTCTCAATGATGTTTCAAGTAATAAGGACTAATGGTGTACAACCAAAACCGCGGACTTTATCCACTCGATAAGTGATAACCACTTGGAATGTCCGAATAGGGTAGTTCGATCATTCATCATATGAATATCCATTTTCATGCTTTGAACATCTCTATGTTCCATACCAATGAAACGTGGTACTCGGCATCGCAAATGCTAGTCTCAATCTCGAGCGATCCTTATCCTTATTATCGGACGGCTCAATTGACTAGAAATAGTTTAGAATATACAGTGACTATAAGATGTGTTTCTTGATAGCCATCCCCATGTGCTACCACATCTTACATACACTATAGTATATTCAAGGTCTTTATCAAAACAACAATAGTATATCATAATATAACAATATGAAGAAAGATAAAGTCAATGCCATTATAAAAGTGTAAATTATATTAAACAAAAAATTGTTTTACATAGAGTCATCAAAGCCCTTAGCCACAAGTTGGCTAACCGGGCACCCACTCTTTCAATTAGAACAACATGATGTCTAGCATTAGAAAAATATGGAATTTCATGGTGGTTGTAGACACGTATAGAATCCACCAGTAAATCAAGGAGCAAAAGGTCGAATTCTTAGAGGCGAATGAAGCACAGATTATGCAGTTTAAACTTTAACACCAAGAACTTGAGGTCAATTCACCTAAAGATTAGCAGATATACTACAGGAACACACATAATATCTATAATTATTCAAAGGTCATAATTCAAATAATGACTAATTGAAACCACAAGAAACATTTGAGAATTTGAAGAATAACATGATTCTAATTTGAACACTTCATGGAGACACTCAAGCCATCAATGTTAACAGAGATAGCTATTGCTATGGTTTCCTTAAATTTCCTTGTTTCAGCAGAAGAGTCGAGCATCAGAAACGTGCAGATCTTTGAATACAATAATAAGGTAAATAACATGTAGAGATGACAGGTTTATGTCTGAAATTTCATTATCAGGCCTATCTATACCACATACCAACATTAGATAAATTGCTTCTCTTGAAAAAAGTCAAATTATGTGGCTTTTCATCCTCGAAAACATGTAAACACGAATCTAGAGATAGATGAAGGCAAACATTTACCTTACACGAGATCTGGATTTCAAAGAGATGACCTTATCTTTCCACCCAACCAGAAGAAATGACGATGCAAAACTTGAAGAAGAGCGTGGTATCAAGATATGGGCGTCGAATTTGAATGTGTTATGTGTTCTAAGGTTTGGATTTGGGGAAAACGTGAAAAAGAGTTTCAATTTGGGGGAAATAACAGAGAAATGGAGACGTGGGCTTTTTTCCGTCAAATTTTAACGTTCAGATAACGGGAGGGACCAAATGCGGGAAAAAAATGAAACATGAGGGACTATTTTGGCTGGAAAATGAGGGATATGGACCCCGTCTTGTTTTTATTTGAGCAAATAGACCTCAGAATAAAAAAGATAATTTTACCCTTAAGTAAAAATCTTAAGTTGAATAAAAAAAAATCCAAAATGAGATACAAAACATTTTAACCCTCTTCGACTCGATAAATGATTTCTCGACTGATGTAATTAATTGGTTTACTGCAATTTCAATTTTCTCTCTGTCCGCTTTTCAATTTTTAATGGAACCGTCGGAACGGAACCCTATTGAACCATCGTTGAAGCCCTCCTTCGTCGTCGTCGTAGCTCCTTTACTCCCCGTAATCTCTTTCGTTCTCGACAAGCAGCATTGCAACAATGGCAGAGGAAAACGTTACTGTAAGTCATCGAGAAACCTAGGTTTTTCTATTTTCATATGTTTGTCCATTCCTAGGGAAACAGTAGTACAGTCATAGTAGATTTTGACCATTTCCGAATGTTTTGTTTCATATCTCGACTTATGTTGTAATGAATCTCGACTGTATTACGTAGCACGATGATATGAATCTCTACTGCATTACGTTGGACGAATCTCGTCTATGTTCCGACTGATTTGCTTCATATATTGACTGATGATGTTATGAATCTCGACTGCATTACTTAGCAGGAATTATCGACCATGTCCCGATCGATTTCTTTCTTAACTCGACTGTATCATATTTTAATCTCGACTAATTCATTTAACTTATTATTTTGATATTGACTTTTTTTGAACATTTATTTCTTCTGATTTCAGTCGTAATTAGGTATTCATTGATTTAATACATTTTCAGGTTGTTCTTAAAAGGAAAGGGTTCAAAGTTGATCGTTTTTCTTGCAAACTGACTACATTGGGACGGTATGTAGATGTTTCTGAAAAGATAATGAAGTATCTTAATCCAGCCGAGATGGAAGTCATGATGAGCAGAACACAATTTGGTCACCTGATATGTAGTGCAAATCGTTATAAATTGTCTGGGAGTTTGTTATGGTATTTGATAAGTAGGCAGACATTAGACTCACCGAAAAATAAATTCTGGATGGTGATTCGAAAGAGGCCTATAAGATTTTCAAAACTAGAGTTTTGTTTGATCTCAGGACTTAACTGCTCCAAAGATATTCCTGAGATTCCAATGAATTTAGATTTTAAATCTAGACATTTTGGGGATATGGATGTGGTCTTTGTGCGGAACTTGGAGGATAGGCTTGGTATGTTGAGCAGCGAGGGCGGTGATGAGGTCAATCTTGAGAAGTTAAAACTAGCGTGCCTTCTTTTTGTCGCTGGTGTTCTGTTGACCAAGAGAACTTGGCAATCTGTGACCGTGGGCACCGAGTGTCTTAGGTTAGTGGAAGACTTTGATGTTTTTAATAGATATCCTTGGGGGTCTTGCGCATATGATGTAGTCCTTGCTAGCTTGCGGTCGATGAATTTAAGTGACAAATTGAAAGAAAGGAATGAAAAAAAATAGAATTCGCTCACATACACCATTGCAGGTTTCATCAATCCATTACAAGTAAGAAGTCATCTTGATTTGTCATTTTTTTTAATAATATCATTTGAATCATATTTATATATTAAATAGAAATGTTATATAATTGCAGATCCTATCCTACGAATGCATACCTGGCGTTGTGGATAGTTTTGCAACTCATTTAGATGAGGCTGGTCTACCACTTCCGCGTATGTGTCGTTGGAGGACGAAGGACTGGAGCAGCAAGAATGCTCCTAAGAAGGAAGAAATTAATTCATGCTTCAAATCCCTTGACAATGTAAGTAAAGTAATTGTTTTGTCTCTTAGATATATGGTATTCATTCATAAATCCATTACTCGCATTAAATTATGAGTATTACTTTTTTTTTTTTTTTTTTAAAAACACCGCCGGGAGCCCCCAGGCAGACCCCTACCTGTATATAAACATAAAAAAGCGATACAAATAAAACCTAACGGAGGAGGGGGACTAGGCCAAAACCTCCCCAAAAGGCTATACAAAGGTAATAAGAACATCAGAACAGCTAGGGTATCGAAATATACAACCAAAGCATCCCTAGGAAATAAGTATAAACAAATAACATCAAATATAGCTAACTAAATCAACGTCAGCAGGCATCCTGAGCAGCAAAAGCTAGAAGAGAGCCACAGCTCGGCCCAGCAAAATCAAAAATGGACACTGAGGCGCGAAGAGTGGCTGGTATCAGCCTGTGCAGTAAAACCTAGAGGAGATCCACAACTCCAGGCCAGCAAAATCAAATCCGACACTAAAGCGCGAAAAGAGGCTGGCACCATCCAGAGCTGAACAACAGATCAAAGCTATGCAAGAAATATGCCAAAAGTCATGATCAGCTGGGAAGTCACTATACAAAGGCCGCGAGGAAAAAGAGGAGCGACCGCAAACCAGCAGACCCAGAGCAAAAAAGCAGGAGAATGGCGAAGGAAACTCAAGCCATAACCTAACTCCCAAGAAGACTGGAAATCCAAAAAGCGAGGGGCACGAGAGACCGCCCACAAAACATCCAAACAACAGCAAGAACCAGGCAAGGGGAAGCACAGAGAACGCCTGATGATCCATCACCCTGAAGAAAGCAAAGCAAGTGACAGGGGAACAGACTAACTCCAAAAACTCCGGAAAAGAGCCGGAGAGCTGTACCTGCAAAGAAAAATAAATAGCTACATATATCTAAATCTAGGATGACCTAGACCAAAAAGGAGAGCAAACAAAGAAAAAGAAAGCCCAAGAGAAACGGCTATAAGCGAGCGTGAGGCTCTAAGAAAACCTAGATCTAAGGTAAGGAAGCCCGGAAGAGTCAGAACGGGCCAACGCAGCGATGGGAGTGGTTAAAGAAACACCAATCTCCAACAAACACTGCCTATGATCATGAGCCTGCCGCGCCAACGCATCCGCAACCGAATTCCCTTCCCGATAGATATGCGAGAAATGAACCGGCCTATTCCGCACCAAAACACGCGTCCTCGAAACAATATGGTCCAAATCCCAACGGCACCTCCGAGATCTAAGAATCTGAATAGCAATCTGGGAATCAGTTTCAATCCAAAGGGGAAAAAGGCTAAGGTCAGAACAGAGAAGAATACCCCTCCAAATCGCCCAGAGTTCTGCACGGACATTGGACCCCAAACCAATGAACTCACTAAAAAATGCCAAGACCCTACCAGAAGAATCCCGGAAAACCCCCCCCCCCCCCCCCCCCACAGACGACTCACCCGGGTTACCTCTCAAGCTCCCATCCACATTGAGCTTGAAGGACCCAGGTGGAGGCCTCAACCAACGGACGATCGCAATCTTGTGAATCCGTTGGAGGCCGACCGAGATGCCCATCTTCCTCGCAGCCTGCAAAGCCCCCAGCCAAAGACGGGGCTTGATAACAGTTGCGGAATGAGCAAGTCTCAAATAAGACAAAATTTGGAACTTAACCTTCTCCGCAGAGTAGGGTAAGTGACGGTGCTTAGTATCATTGCGTGCAGTCCATAGGAACCAAAGCACGACAAAAGGAATGAATTCCCTCACATTACCCCCCGGAGACCACTCGCGACCCCTTTTCCAAGCACTGAGAAACAGACTGAAGTTCTCAGTGGCAGGGATGCGAACTCTAAAGATAGCCCCAAAGAAATGCCACACAGAGCGGGCGATGGGACCGTCGATGAAAATGTGAGTAAATGTCTCCGACATCTCACAGCACTGGCACTTGGACACAAAGGAGAAACCCCGCTGCTGGAGCACCTCATCCACAGGCAACCACCGATGCCAAAACCTCCACAGAAAGAAGGACATGGTGGGCCTCATCCAGCGACCCCAACAGGGAGTAAAGATATCCGAGACCGAGCCTCTCGGTCTGACCTGCTCCCAAGCAGATCTCACAGAAAAGGCACCATCGGTGCTGTGGATCTAGATATTCGCATCCGGTTCATCCACCAAAACAGGAATCTGAATGATCTCCTCCGCCACCGAGGGAGCGACGACAGCGCAAAGGAGATCAAAATCCCAGTCTCCCTCCAAAAGGAAGCTGAAAACATGCACACACCGATCCCCTCTGACATTACACCTGCTCGACAAAGGGGCATCACCCAACCAAGTATCATCCCAAAAAGAGACATCCCCAAGACCAATCCTCCACCGGATACCAGGCTCCGCACGAGGTCTAATCTGGAGCAAGCGCCTCCAAGTGGGGGAAATGGCTCCACGAAAAGGAGCACAAATAGGGCTGACAGTCCGGCAATACTTCCTCGAAAGGAATCTCGCCCAGAGAGAGGAACCCTGCCGGAATCTGAACCACAGCTTCATGGAAAAGCTATCAACAATGTCCTTGAGCCTGAGAAAACCCAGGCCTCCTTCTTCCACAGGGAGACAGGCGCGAGACCAGCGGGCCCAGTGCCACTTCTTTTCTAAGGGTCTGGAGCCCCAAAGAAAAGCATTGAAAATACGCTCCAATTTCTCCAAAACAGCCAAAGGAGGCTGGATCACCTGGCAGAGATAGATCGGGATCGAAAGGAGCACACTACGGATCAGCGTCATCCTACTCCCAGGAGCAAGGGAACGGGACTCCCAGCCCTCCAGCTTTTTCCGGACCGACTGCAGAAGAGGCTCAAAGAGAGAGCACTTGCGGTTCCCACGGAAAAGCGGAGCTCCAAGGTATTTCAAGGGCAGCTGCCCCTCCGCAAATCCAGTGATTTGCAGCAAACGGGAGCGGCGACGAGCGGTCCAGCCCGGAGGAAAGATCATAGCACTCTTGGCCACATTAACGAGCTGGCCCGAGCAATTTTCATAGTGAGCCAGAAAATCTTTGAGACGCTGAAGACCACGGGATCCCCCATTGGCAAAAATAATGACATCGTCAGCATAGGCCAAATGGGAAATCGGCAAATCACACCCAGACCGATACCTCAAATCAGCATGCTGGAGGAACAACCGGTCCAAGCCACGGGACAGATACTCTGCTCCAAGAATAAAGAGGAGGGGAGACAAAGGGTCACCCTGTCTCAGGCCTCTCGAGGAAGCAAAGAAACCAGCAGGGGTACCATTGACATTAACCGAGAACTTGCAAAAAGAAATGCAAGCCCTCACCATTCTCACAACCTGCTCCGAAAAACCAAACCTTCGGAGGACATCCAGAAGAAAAGACCATTGGACTCTATCATAGGCCTTAGCCATGTCCAATTTCAGAATGAAATTACCACCACGGGCAGGGAGATTAAGACTGTGAGTGAGCTCATGCGCGAGAAGGATATTGTCAGCAATCATCCGCCCCGGCACAAAGCCACTCTTACTCTGAGAAACGAGTCTCCCCACCACCGACCGCAGACGAGAGTATAAAAGCTTCGAGATAATCTTGTTGGAAACATTACACAAGCTGATGGGACGGAAGTCCGTCCAAGCTTGCGCACCCTCGACTTTGGGAATCAAAGTGATCGTGGTGGCAGTGAAGCCCTGGGGCATAAGAGAGCCCCGAAAGAAATCAAGGACAGCGTCCATGACATCATGCTGCACAAAATCCCATCAGCTCTGAAAGAAAACCGAAGAAAACCCATCGGGGCCCGCCACACTATCCCGAGGGATGGAAAAGACGACAGCACGAACCTCCTCCAAGGAAGGTGCGGCGGCAAAGCTATGGTTCTCCTCCTCCGAAATCTCCGAGGAGAAGCCAGAAAAATCCGGAAGATCCAGGACAAAAGGATCTCCAGTGAGGAGGCGCTCAAAATAGGCAGCCCCAGACTGCTTGATGAGACCAGGAGAGGTGAGGCAATTACCATCCTCCCAAATACGAAAGATCTTATTAACCACATTCTTCTTCTTCACCATGTTGTGGAAAAGCTTCGTATTCCTCTCCCCGTCCTCAAGCCAATTACAAGCAGCTTTCTGCTTCCAAAAATCCGCTTCCATAGCGGTGACTCTAGACAGCTCCTCATTGCATCTGGACAAGAGGGTCCAGCTATGCTCAGAGGGATCCGCTTCACAGGCAGCCTCAGCCAGTCTAACCGACCTCTCCGCCTCAGCGATCTTATCAAAAAGGTTCCCAAAAACATCCCGGTTCCACCACTTGAGGTGGCCCTTCAACCGTTTCAGCTTGGCAAAGAGCCTGGGCATGCCTTGCAAAGAGCAGGGCATGTTCCAGTTCAGCCTGACGGTTTGAAGGAACCCCGGGTGCCGAGTCCACATGCTCTGGAACCGAAACGAGCTCGGCCCCCGAGCAAAGACAGGAGCAGACACCAAAAGAGGACAATGATCCTTGATCCCACTGACGAGGAGCGTATGTCAGCACACTTCAGCACTGGAATATTTGAAGACCCTTCTCCAGATCATGTGATTGATCAAATCATTGATTTTATGGCCCAGGGGAAGAAGAGGTACTGCTGCCAGCGTCCCCCTTCCCGTTTTGTTCATACACCGGATGTGAATATTCCTCCGGGGAACCCGCCGTCACACATCCATGATCGGTCACCTGATACCCAAAATGAGATGACAAACCCTCTGGTGTCCAATAGCCCCAATAATTCCACGATCCCGCCACCATCTCCAATCAATGCCAGTGGCTTGAAGCCGCCTAAGCCAAATGAAATTCAGATGTTAGGAGACATGATGCGTGCCATGCAGACATCCATTGATTTCATGGGGACGGTGATGCAAACTTCAATGAACGAGATGCGAGCCGAGTTTGCTGAGGTGCGAGGTGAGGTCGCTGAGATGCATGGTGAGTTTGCTGATATGAGACAGAAGATGACAGAGTTGGAAGATATATTGCGAGCCCATCTTGCTATCTTTTCTAGTAGCACTCAGCAGCAGCCAAAACCTCACCAGTCACGTATGAATTTGTTTTGTTTGTGTCCAAATACCATACCATTCGTCTGAATCCTAACAACATGCTAAAATGACATGTTTATTTATTTTTCTATATAGAAGAAATGTCTTCCAATGAGGGAATAGAGAAGGATCCTCAGTCACCACCTCACCATGAACCACTTACATGTTTGTCATGTTAGAATCTCTTACTTTTTTGTACTCCGAACAACATTCTTAGATCAATTGCATCTTTCGATCCTTAATGTAAGGCCCGGGATTATTTAATTTTAATCCAAGAATATTTAATTTGGGAATATTTATAGTTTAGAATTAAATTCTAATATTCTTAAATGAATAAGGATTGAAATTGAATTAAATCGCTTTTTCGAGGACTGAATTGCAAATAGCCAAAATTTCAGGGACTAAAGTGCAAATATGCTTATATTTATCTCTTATACACGTGAATCATCAGATTAAATAGAAAGGAAAGTCAGAGAACACGGCTAAAGGGGTTTCAGACGCCATTTTCAGATTTTCATTCCGCAAAAGCTTCGATAACTCGCGATCCGGTAGTCAGAAATTCCAGATAAATATATTTCTGCGATCACCGCTCCGAGCGCTTTGTTTTGGTACAACTTTTATTGAGCTTTCTCATACTTTATTTTTTTGTTAAAGAGGGGTTGATATTCTTTTTGAGTATATATGTGATTGAACTAGTACCGGTTACGTATTCGCAGACGGTTCCAAAAAAGACTGTTGTTCCGATTTTATATGAATTTCTGAAGCTATATTCGAAATATCTCGTTTCTGAGATGTTGCTGAACGTGCATGTATATTGATGTTTTGTTGGAGATTCAGTTGGTATAGCTTAGTAGAGTGATTGTGATATTGATTCGGATTGCCGGTTTTTAGCTGTTACGCCGCCGGATTATGATCACAAGCTGTTTTGAATTGTATGGATGAAACCATAGATTGAGGTGGTTGGAATACTGAATTTCAGTTGTACATACATGTTATTTTCAGATTATATTGATGTGATCAAGCTCAAGAATTTAGATTTTGAATTGGCAAAGAAGTCGAGAAGGTTTGAAGTCTTTTGCAATTGAAGTTTGAGTTGAATGTTGAGCAGCCTTTTGATATGATTTATCATTAATGTCATTGCAGATTTGAAGTACTTTCAGAAGTGCTATTGAAAGGTATAAATGACAGCTAATCCAGATGGGATAGAATGCTCGAAATAGCTATGTTTCGAGTATTTCCTTGTTAATCACATACTTGGTTGATTATGTGTTTTATGTGATTAAATGATTTGATTGTTTTGCTTGCTTATTTAAGTACATGTTCAAGGTGTTTTATAGCATTTAATGCATACAGACCATGTTGCATTCATCTTGAACTCCAGCCTGATAAGCACAGAGGGTTGAAAAGCCTAGAGTGCATATGACGTTTGGCGGATTGTAGTTGAGTGGCACGGAATGTAGACTTACTTCCAGAGCCAGAAGACTCACTATAGTTGCACCAAAGTCAGAGGAAATAAAGTATTTAACTTCACCTCGATTGGGTGAGTTGGTGTTTGTTGACGATTTTATTTCCTCGGGATCCCAAGAACTTATATCCTATTGATATCAACTTGATAGCCTCTTTTGTCATATGCATTGCATTCATGTTTATTATATCGTGCATTTTGTTGTTTATACTGGGATTTTATTCTCACCGGAGGTATCCAGCTATTGCTTTGTTTTGTATGTGTGCATGGCAATAGGTGGAGCAGGAGCTGGTCAGAAGCGACAGGGATAGCTCGAGAGAGAGTCTTAGCATGTGAGGACTCGGGTTTTAGCAGAACAACTTGTATTTTAGCAGAACAACTTGTACTTTGAGTTATTGAAACATGGTAGAATGATACAAGAACTTTGTATGATGTTGTCAAGTACTTGTTAGCCTTCATATTATGTTTGTAAAGAGAAAGTCTTTGATTGTGTAACTTGTCAAAGATTAGATATACATGTTGGGTTGTGTTTTGATGTTATCATCTTCTCTTATTCATGTATGGTGTTATTAGAAGAGCTGAGGCATCCCAAACTTCTATTTGACAGCAAAAAGTCAGATTTTGAGCAGCTGGACAGAGCGCAGCTCGCTCGAGCGGAGCCCGAGGCTCACTCGAGCGAGCCAAGGGGTCCTAGACCCGAGCGGCGCTCGCTCAAGCGAGAGCTGAGGCTCGCTCAAGCGAGCCACTTTGGTTCTAAAAAAAATATATTTTGTTGAAATTTTTGCGACGTGCTTTTGCGTCGCCAAATTTTAGGTTTTGCATCGCCAATTGTTCGGTTTTGCAGATTAACTATTTTTAGTTACTAATCGCTCTATAAGATTTAATTAGCAACCCGGGTCCCCACAACAGGTGGTATCAGAGCGTAAGTTTTTGTATTTAGATAGAAGTTGATGAGCGGGGTAGATTGAGTCTGTCTGATTGTTTGATATTACATGAGATTACAGTTTGTATCTGATTATGTGCACTATTTGCTAGCATGCTTTATATTGCAATAATTATGTGATTGCATGATTATGTGTTTTTATTGCTACTGCATGCTATATATGCAATTGTATTCCAGATTATCCTCAGTCAGAACCTGAATTCTCATGAGAATGCATGAGAATGCTTATCAGAGAAGGATGGAATAAATTGCTGCATATGATATTGTTTATGCACTAATCTGTTTGACAATCAGATATGCCTCCTCTTAAAGCACCGGCCACTAGATATCCATTAGCGGTTCCTCAGGCTGAACCAGCACCAGTACCACCGCCAATTGTTGAACTTCAGAATGCACAGGGTAGTACATCTGCTGACCCTATGGATCCTACTGCAACTCCAATGGAGACTTTGCTGAAGCGATTTCAGTCATTCAAACCGCCAAAACTGAAAGGAACAGAAAATTCAGTTGATTGTGAAAATTGGCTTGATGATATAGAACAGCTGTTTGAATCACTTGATTATACCGAAGATCATCGTATCCGACTTGTAATACATCAACTCCATGAAGTTGCCAAAAGTTGGTGGATTACAACAAAACGGGCATTGGAACAACGAGGTACGACTATTACCTGGACTGTATTTAAAACTGAGTTCTATCAACGTTTCTTTCCAGTCTCCTACAGGAAGGATAAGGGTGCTGAATTTGCCAATCTAAGGCAAGGCAACTTGAATATCGAAGAATATGTGGCCAAATTTTCAAGTCTTTTGAAGTTTGCTCCACATATAGCAGCGACTGATGAAGCAATGGCAGATCAGTTTATCAATGGCCTCAATCCGGATGTGTTTACTTTGGTGAATAGTGGACGACCTAATACTTTTGATGACGCCTTAAATAAAGCTAAGGGAGCAGAAGCGGGGTTATTGCAACAAAGAGGAGCACCGTTCATTCCACAGTCATTACCACAGCCTGTATCAGCATCACTTCCACAGAATCCGCCACAGTTTCAGCAACCATCTCTCAGAGTTGAGGGAGGAAGCAGTGGCAGAAAGGATTCTAGATTCAGGCCGAAAGGGAAGCAATTCAAGAAGGCAGGCAGTAGTTTTTCCAGTTCTAGTGGACAGAGATAGTTTGGTACAGGGCAGAGAACTGGTGAGTCAGGAGCATTTTGTGGTAAGTGTGGTGGACGACATGCAATTGAACAGTGTAGAGGTGTGTTAGGAAATTGTAATATCTGTCGCCAACTAGGTCATTATGCCAAGGTATGTCCTCAACGAGCTATTGGTGAAAGTTCTTCTCGACCAGCTCCTCGGCGGAAAGGCAATCAGTGCATTCATTTCAGCTCAACAACAGACCAGAGCAGGAGGAAGCCAGACTGTGACTCAACCTCCTAGACAACAGGCTCGAGTATTTGCACTTACTGAGGAACAGGCACAGGCAGCACCTGACGATGTCATAGCAGGTAACTGCTCTATTTATGGTTATCCTGCCTATGTTTTGATAGATACAGGTGCATCACATACATTCATCTCTGAAAAATTTGTTATGATGCATTCTTTATCGTCTGATCCATTGCCTACTGTTGTTTCTATTTCATCACCTTTGGGTGAAGGTATTATATCTGTTCGAATGATTCGAAATTGTTCTTTGCAATATGACGGGAATGTGATTGATATAGATTGTATAGTACTTGGATTATCAAATTTCGATTGTATTGTCGGTATAGACATGTTAACCAAGTATAGGGCGAATTGTTTCTAGAAAGTGGTCGGATTTAGACCAGAAATGGCATCTGAATGGAAATTCTACGGTAAGGGTTCTCGAGCCAAGATCCCTTTGATATCTATATTATCTATGACCCGTTTATTGCAGAGAGGGGCGGAAGGATTTCTTATTTATGCAGTCGATGTATTGAAATCCAGTCCAGTAGTAACAGATATTCCAGTTGTGCATGAATTTGCTGATGTATTTCCTGATGAAATTCCTGGTTTACCTCCAGTCCGAGAGATAGATTTCAGCATTGATTTAATGTCAGGTACACAACCAATATCCAAAGCTCCTTACAGAATGGCACCTATTGAATTGAAGGAGTTGAAAGATCAGCTGGAAGATTTATTGGCCAAGGGGTACATTAGGCCGAGCGTTTCACCTTGGGGTGCTCCGGTACTGTTTGTACGAAAGAAAGATGGTTCAATGCGCTTATGTATTGATTATCGTCAATTGAACAAGGTAACCATCAAGAATAAATATCCACTGCCTAGAATAGATGATTTGTTTGATCAACTACAGGGTTCGAGCATCTATTCTAAGATTGATTTGCGATCCGGATATCATCAACTGAGAGTACGAGATGAAGATATTCCTAAAACTGCTTTCAGAATAAGATATGGACATTATGAATTTATCGTCATGCCTTTTGGTTTAACCAATGCTCCTACAGTATTTATGGGATTAATGAATCGGGTATTTCAGAAATACTTGGATGACTTTTTCATTATTTTTATTGATGATATCTTGATATATTCCAAGAATGTGGATGATAATGCTGAACATCTCAGAATCATTTTACAGACTTTGAGAAATGAGAAATTATATGCAAAGTTATCGAAATGTGAATTTTGGTTGCAGAAAGTTGTGTTTCTTGGGCATATTATTTCAGTGATGGGATTTCAGTGGATCCAAGCAAGGTAGAGGTTGTGCTGAATTGGCCTAGACCTACATCAGTGCCAGAAATACGGAGTTTTATGGGCTTGGAAGGTTATTATCGACGCTTTATCAGAGATTTTTCCAGCATTGCGAAGCCTATTACGCAATTGAATCAGACAAATATGTCGTATGTCTGGACTGATGCGTGTGAAACGAGTTTCTTGGAATTGAAGAAAAGGCTTACAAGTGCACCTATCTTGATGATTCCATCAGGTACGGGTGATTTTGTTGTCTATTGTGATGCTTCTCACAAGGTTCTGGGTTGTGTACTTATGCAGCGAGGACATGTTATCGCTTATGCATCAAGACAATTGAATCCACATGAAACTCGGTATCCTATCCATGATTTGGAGCTTGCCGCTATTGTCTTTGCATTGAAAATATGGCGACATTATCTTTATGGTGAGAAGTTTGACATCTTTTCTGATCATAAAAGTTTGAAATATCTGTTTTCGCAATCAGAATTGAATATGAGACAGCGTAGATGGCTTGATTTACTGAAAGATTTCGATTGTGAGATCAAATATTATCCAGGAAAATCTAATGCAGCTGCAGACGCCTTAAGTAGAAAGATATGTTCTTTATCCTTGTCTACGATAGGTGTATCTCAATTGGTGGAAAATTGTTGTATTTCTGGATTAGTATTTGTGTAACGCCCCGTTTTTATCTTAATTGAATTTATTTGAGTTAATCAGAGATTACAGAGTTCTCGAGCCGGTTTGATTTTGATCAGGGTCCTTTTTGCAAAAATTGGATTTTTCAGGGACTAAAACGCAATTATCGGTTTTTATAGATATTTATAAGGATTTTGGACCCACTCTCTTCTCCATCATCTTCCTCTTCACGCCTCCCTCCTCCATTGTTGAAGAAATCGATTCTTCAAGCTTCCAGATTTCATCCCGAGCTCGATCCGACCGTTGGAATTTATTTCTGAAGGCAGATTATCGATCACTGCAGTGAGAGCTCTGTTATATTGTAAGTTCTTCTACGATCGGATACATTCTAGTTTTTGGATGTTGTTAGAATCATTCGAGATTCGAGTATGTTGTTCTAGACAAAGTTCTGATCGTTTATTATCTGTCGGTTTTGAATTAGAGCGACGTTCGGATTTGTTATGATTTTTGGAAGCCATTTTCGAAAATGTGGATTTTTAGATTGATGGGTTTGCTTTGTTATTGTTGTTTTGGGCATTGATATGAGTTGATATCGGTATTGAACTGCTGTCTGCATTTCCGGTTTGTTCAGTTTATAGCCGTTATGCCGTCGGTTTGAGTTTTGGGTTTTCGAATCGTTTTTGTATTGATTGAAGTCTTGGTGTGTGAGTGATCGTGGTTGTTGATCAACTCTTGAATTCTTACAGATTCGTTGGAGTTTATCGAGCCCTGTGTTAGCAGCATTGTTCGTCGAGAGTTGGACGAAGAACGGTATAAAGAGTTTTCCTTGAACCATTGCCTTGTTGTTGTTAGATTGTGTAGTTGTTTATACAATCTCTTTTGTAGCTTATCCAGAGTTGGAGCTACTACATTGAAAGGTAAAAGCAGTCATCGCAGCGGGATAGCATACTCGGGACTGTGGTTCTCGAGTTTTCCCTTTTGAAATCACGTACTTGCATCTACACTTGTTCTAGCATGAGGAACTTGTGTTTTGTTTGATTGTTTTGGCTTATGTTTTATGTTTTTGTTATGCATTCATCTTGAGCCAATCTTGTTTTCAGCGGGCAGAACCGCCCTTTTTGTTTAGACGTTTGGGAACTATAATTGAGTGGCCCAGGTCGTAGTCGTTTCGTCTGGTGCTAGCATACTCATTATAGTTGCTCAAAGTCTAGAGGAGTGAGATACGTGGCACCACCTCGATTGGGAGAGTCGGTGAGTTGTTACGTGATCTTACCCTCGGGATCCCAAAAGCACAGCTGCAATCCCTCGTTATCAGATTTAATATCCCTGTTTAAAGACATGCATTCATTACGATGTTACTGATTTCGTTATTGTATTGAAAGCATGTTTGTTACTTGTATTACTTGTTATGTTGCTTTTACTGGGAATGTCGTTCTCACCGGTTATCCGGCTGTTGCTTTGTTTTGTATGTGTACTTGGCAACAGGTGGGGCAGAAACAAGTCAGAAGAGGCATGGTTAGCTTCGAGGGCAAGTAGTAGAAGTGAGACTCGGTTTAGAAGTCGAATTAGCATGTTTATCTAGTTTAAGATTGGAGCATGTTAGAACTCGAACTTGATATGTTTTGTATTCGAACTCTTTCTTGTAATTGAATACTTCGTTGTTGAAAAGTGTTAGTTGGATCATGTCGGAGCCTTTCCGGGTGTTGGATTGCACTTTTGGAGCCTTGTTTTGAGCTAAAACAGCAGGCCATGCGCGCCCGCGCCTGGTGAGGAGCGCCCGCGCGTTTTGCTCCCTTTCTCGGAGGCCCGGGCAGCTCTGTATGCGCGCCCGTGCCTCGGGTGGCGCGCCCGCGCGTCACCCTGTGTAAAAAAAAAAAAAAAAACTTTTCTTTTAATCTTAGATCTTGTATGCGTAATTACTGTTTATTCTGAGATTAGATGATTAGAATCGAGGTCTCACATTAAGTGGTATCAGAGCGTTAAGATTCTTGGTCGAACTAGAGTGAGCGGGGTAGATTGAGTCTGTGTGCAATGACTCCTCGCATGTGTTTGAATTATTTAATTGTGTACTTAATTCCATGCGAGCATGCTTTATTGTTTGAGCATTATTTGAATTACATGGTTGTGTGATTTAAATTAATAAAGCATGATCTACTTGAGATATAACTGTTTCTGTTCTCGACTGGTATTCGGTATTCCAAGCGGTTGTAAGGGCACTGATGGTAGCAATTGAGATATCTCGTGTGCTAACCTTTGATTATCAGATGGGTCCTCGTCGAGTGATAAACAGAAACACACCACCAGTTATCCCTGCGACTGAGCAAACTAGCACTGAGGTTGATCAGTTGGATGCTTCAGCGACTCCTATGGAAACCTTGCTGAAGAGCCATTGTTGATGGGTTCAGAAAATCCAGTTGACTGTGAGAGTTGGTTGGATGATATGGATCAGTTGTTTGATTCCATTGACTACACAGATGACCGTCGAATCAGGTTAGTAATTCATCAGCTGCGTGGTGGTGCTAAGAGCTGGTGGATCATGACAAAGAAAGCAATTGAGAGTAGAGGTACAGAGGTTACTTGGACTCTTTTTAAATCTGAGTTTTATAAGCGGTTTTTCCCTATCTCGTATCGTAAGGATAAGGGAGCAGAGTTTGCAAATCTGAGGCAAGGAAATCTGAACATTGAAGAGTACGTGGCTAAGTTCGATAGTCTGTTGCGTTTTGCACCGCTAATTGCCGGAGATGAAGAAGCTAAGGCAGATCAGTTCATCAACGGGTTGAACCCCGATGTCTTCACGTTGGTTAACACCAACAGGCCTAGCAACTTTGCGGATGCCATGAATTACGCAAAGGGAGCAGAAGAAGGCTTGTGGAGGCAAAGAGGTAATCAGGGGGCACCTCAGCAGCAGAGGCAGTATCAGAACCAACCATCTCAGTACCAGAATCAACCACCTCAACATCAGAACCAGCAGCAGAGGTATGAAGGTGGAAACAGTGGGGGAAACAGAAAGGATCAGTACAAGGCAAGAGATAAACAGTTCAAGAGACAGGGGAACAGTTCGTCCAGTTCCAGTGGTTCGAAGCAATTCGGTTCAGGACCGAGTTCTGGGTCATCATCCTTGTACTGCAGCAAGTGTGGAGGAAGACACTCATCGGATCAGTGTGTGGGAGTCTTTGGCAATTGTAACACATGTCAGCAACCGGGACACTTCTCTAAAGTGTGCCCTCAACGTAATAGAGATAGAGCTCAGAGTGGGAGTTCGTCTAGACCTGCAGCTCAGCCGGAGAGGCAGTCGTCTGCAGTACACTCTTTCCAACCCCAGCAACAGCAGAACAGACAAGGAGGTAGCTCTAGTGCAAATCAGCCTCCGAGACAGCAAGCACGAGTCTTTGCATTGACAGAGGATCAGGCTCAGGCAGCACCTGACGATGTCATAGCAGGTAACTGTTCGATTTTCGGTCATTCTGCTCATGTCTTGATAGATACAGGTGCTTCCCATTCCTTTATCTCTGAGAAAGATGTGTTATTGCATGCTTTGCCAACTGAATTGTTGCCTACTGTAGTAGCTGTTACTTCACCTTTGGGTGGAGGAATTGTTTCTGTCCGACTAGTCAGGAACTGTGAACTTTGTTTTGAGGGGAATTTGTTAGAATTCGACTGTATTGTACTTGGACTGTCAGATTTTGATTGTATTGTCGGGATAGATGCTTTAACCAAGTACAGGGCGACAGTTGATTGTTTTCTGAAGGTTGTCAGGTTCAGACCTGAAATGGCAGATGAGTGGAAATTCTTTGGTAAGGGTTCTCGATCTAGAATTCCTTTGATTTCAGTGTTATCTATGACTCGTTTGTTACAGAGAGGTGCAGAAGGATTTTTGGTTTATGCGGTTGATGTACTGAAATCTAGCCCAGCTTTGGTTGACTTACCAGTGGTTAGAGATTTTGCTGATGTGTTTCCGGAAGATGTTCCTGGATTGCCACCCATTCGAGAAGTCGAATTCAGCATTGACTTAGTGCCAGGTACTCAACCTATTTCAAAAGCTCCTTATCGTATGGCACTTGTTGAATTGAGAGAGTTGAAGGAGCAGCTTGAGGATTTGATTGCCAAGGGATACATCAGACCTAGTGTATCGCCTTGGGGTGCTCCTGTTCTATTCGTTCGGAAGAAGGATGGTTCTATGCGGCTCTGTATCGACTACCGCCAATTGAATCAGGCTACAGTTAAGAACAGATATCCTTTACCTCGAATAGATGACTTGTTTGATCAACTGCAGGGTTCTTCTGTCTACTCTAAGATTGATCTGAGGTCAGGCTACCATCAGCTGAGAGTGCGAGAGGAAGATGTTCCTAAGACCGCATTCAGAACGAGGTATGGTCACTTTGAGTTTATAGTCATGCCATTCGGTTTGACTAACGCTCCAGCTGTTTTTATGGGTTTGATGAACCGTATCTTTCAGCGTTATTTAGATGTGTTCGTCATTATTTTCATCGATGATATTCTTATCTACTCGAAGAACCGTACTGACCATGCAGAGCACTTGAGAATCGTCTTGCAGATTTTGCGAGTTGAGCAGTTGTTTGCCAAGCTATCGAAATGCGAATTTTGGTTAGATCGAGTTGTCTTTCTCGGTCATATTATTTCTGAAGATGGGATTTCTGTCGATCCCAGCAAAATCGAAGCGGTTATGAATTGGCCTAGACCGACATCAGTACCTGAGATCCGAAGCTTCATGGGTTTAGCTGGTTATTACCGTCGTTTCATCGAGGGTTTCTCGTCTATTGCCAAGCCTATTACCCAGCTGACTCAGAAGAATGCGCCTTTTATCTGGACTCCAGATTGTGAGGCTAGCTTTGTTGATCTAAAGAGGAGACTGACCAGTGCTCCAATTCTTTCTATTCCGAAGGGTACTGGAGGGTTCACAGTCTATTGTGATGCTTCTAACCGAGGCTTGGGTTGTGTTCTTATGCAGCATAAGCATGTGGTGGCGTATGCATCAAGGGAGCTGAAACCGCATGAGACTCATTATCCGGTCCATGATCTTGAACTAGCAGCGATCGTCTTTGCTCTGAAGATCTGGCGTCACTATCTTTATGGCGAGTCTTTCGAGATCTTTTCTAACCATAAGAGTCTTAAGTACTTGTTTTCTCAAGCAGAGCTGAATATGAGACAGAGGAGATGGTTAGATCTGTTGAAGGATTTCGACTGTGAAATCAAGTACTATCCGGGGAAGTCTAATGCAGTTGCAGATGCCTTGAGCCGAAAGCTTTGTTCTTTATCTCTTTCTACTGTGGGTGTTTCCCAGTTGATCGATGATTGTTGCACTTCTGGTTTAGAGTTTGAAACAGATAGGGAGACTATCAGAGTGTTTGCTATTCAAGCCGAGCCAGAGTTGTTTGTTGCAATCAGAGAAGCACAGAAATCTGAGCCGAGCATCCAGATTTCAGTAGAGAAAGTCAGATCGGGCCATCAGTCTGAATTCCAGGTTAGAGATGATGTTTTGTTCGTGAATAATCGTATTGTTGTGCCTGATATTTCGGAGTTGAGACAGCGTATTCTCCGAGAGGCTCATTGCAGTCGGTTTAGCGTTCATCCTGGAGGTCGTAAGATGTACAACGATCTGAAGAGTCAGTTCTGGTGGAAGAGAATGAAGGACGATGTTGCGAGATTTGTATCTCGGTGTTTGAATTGTCAGCAAGTGAAAGTAGAGCGGAAGCGACCAGGTGGTCTTTTGCACAGCCTATCTGTTCCTGAATGGAAATGGGATCATATTTCTATGGATTTTGTCACGAAGCTACCACGATCCGTTCGAGGATGCGATGCTATTTGGGTAGTGATCGACCGATTGACGAAGTCTGCGTGTTTTATTCCGTACAGGATGACGTATCGTCATGATCAGATGGCTGAGTTGTATGTTAGCAATGTTGTGAGATTGCATGGTGTGCCGAAGTCGATCGTTTCAGACAGAGATCCTAGATTCACTTCTCACTTCTGGCACAGTCTTCAGGGGGCACTTGGTACTCGATTGCATCTGAGTACAGCTTATCATCCTCAGACAGATGGACAGTCAGAGCGGACTATCCAGACGTTGGAGGATATGCTGCGAGCGGTAGTGCTAGACTTTGGCACTAGTTGGCAGGATTCTTTGCCTCTTGTCGAGTTTTCTTATAACAACAGCTTCCAAGCGAGTATCGGTATGGCGCCTTTTGAGGCTTTGTATGGTAGAAAGTGCCGATCTCCGTTGTTTTGGGATGAATTGTCCGAGTCACCAGATTTGGGACCGGAGATGCTTAGAGATATGGCAGAGCAGGTTAAGATCATTCAGACCAGAATGAAGTCAGCTCAAGATAGACAGGCGAAGTATGCGAATGTCAGACGTCGACCTCTGAGTTTTGAGCAGGGAGACCGTGTATTCCTTAAGATTTCTCCGTTCAGAGGCACCGTCAGATTCGGTAAGAGAGGAAAGTTATCTCCGAGATTCATCGGTCCGTACGAAATTCTCGAGAAAATAGGCGATCTTGCCTACAGACTTGCACTTCCTCTGTCTTTATCTGGTATTCACGACGTTTTTCACGTCTCTATGCTGCGAAAGTATCAACTAGATATTTCTCATATCCTTCAGCCTGACGAAGCCGAGTTAGACGAGACCCTGAGCTATTTTGAACGACCGATTCAGATCCTTGATCGGAAAGAAAAGCAACTCAGAACCAAGTTGATTCCATAGGTGAAAGTGCAGTGGAGCCGTCACGGCGTCGAGGAAGCAACTTGGGAGACAGAATTTGACATGAGACAGCGATTTCCGGAGTTATTCGGATGACGTGAGTTCTTCTTACTGTCTTTAGTTTTTTATTCTATCTTATGAGTTATGGTTCTTGTGGATTCGAGGACGAAATCTCTTCTTAGTGGGGGAGAATTGTAACGCCCCGTTTTTATCTTAATTGAATTTATTTGAGTTAATCAGAGATTACAGAGTTCTCGAGCCGGTTTGATTTTGATCAGGGTCCTTTTTGCAAAAATTGGATTTTTCAGGGACTAAAACGCAATTATCGGTTTTTATAGATATTTATAAGGATTTTGGACCCACTCTCTTCTCCATCATCTTCCTCTTCACGCCTCCCTCCTCCATTGTTGAATAAATCGATTCTTCAAGCTTCCAGATTTCATCCCGAGCTCGATCCGGCCGTTGGAATTTATTTCTGAAGGCAGATTATCGATCACTGCAGTGAGAGCTCTGTTATATTGTAAGTTCTTCTACGATCGGATACATTCTAGTTTTTGGATGTTGTTAGAATCATTCGAGATTCGAGTATGTTGTTCTAGACAGAGTTCTGATCGTTTATTATCTGTCGGTTTTGAATTAGAGCGACGTTCGGATTTGTTATGATTTTTGGAAGCCATTTTCGAAAATGTGGATTTTTAGATTGATGGGTTTGTTTTGTTATTGTTGTTTTGGGCATTGATATGAGTTGATATCGGTATTGAACTGCTGTCTGCATTTCCGGTTTGTTCAGTTTATAGCCGTTATGCCGTCGGTTTGAGTTTTGGGTTTTCGAATCGTTTTTGTATTGATTGAAGTCTTGGTGTGTGAGTGATCGTGGTTGTTGATCAACTCTTGAATTCTTACAGATTCGTTGGAGTTTATCGAGCCCTGTGTTAGCAGCATTGTTCGTCGAGAGTTGGACGAAGAACGGTATAAAGAGTTTTCCTTGAACCATTGCCTTGTTGTTGTTAGATTGTGTAGTTGTTTATACAATCTCTTTTGTAGCTTATCCAGAGTTGGAGCTACTACATTGAAAGGTAAAAGCAGTCATCGCAGCGGGATAGCATACTCGGGACTGTGGTTCTCGAGTTTTCCCTTTTGAAATCACGTACTTGCATCTACACTTGTTCTAGCATGAGGAACTTGTGTTTTGTTTGATTGTTTTGGCTTATGTTTTATGTTTCTGTTATGCATTCATCTTGAGCCAATCTTGTTTTCAGCGGGCAGAACCGCCCTTTTTGTTTAGACGTTTGGGAACTATAATTGAGTGGCCCAGGTCGTAGTCGTTTCGTCTGGTGCTAGCATACTCATTATAGTTGCTCAAAGTCTAGAGGAGTGAGATACGTGGCACCACCTCGATTGGGAGAGTCGGTGAGTTGTTACGTGATCTTACCCTCGGGATCCCAAAAGCACAGCTGCAATCCCTCGTTATCAGATTTAATATCCCTGTTTAAAGACATGCATTCATTACGATGTTACTGATTTCGTTATTGTATTGAAAGCATGTTTGTTACTTGTATTACTTGTTATGTTGCTTTTACTGGGAATGTCGTTCTCACCGGTTATCCGGCTGTTGCTTTGTTTTGTATGTGTACTTGGCAACAGGTGGGGCAGGAACAAGTCAGAAGAGGCATGGTTAGCTTCGAGGGCAAGTAGTAGAAGTGAGACTCGGTTTAGAAGTCGAATTAGCATGTTTATCTAGTTTAAGATTGGAGCATGTTAGAACTCAAACTTGATATGTTTTGTATTCGAACTCTTTCTTGTAATTGAATACTTCGTTGTTGAAAAGTGTTAGTTGGATCATGTCGGAGCCTTTCCGGGTGTTGGATTGCACTTTTGGAGCCTTGTTTTGAGCTAAAACAGCAGGCCATGCACGCCCGCGCCTGGTGAGGAGCGCCCGCGCATTCTGCTCCCTTTCTCGGAGGCCCGGGCAGCTCTGTATGCGCGCCCGCGCCTCGGGTGGCGCGCCCGCGCGTCACCCTGTGTAAAAAAAAAAAAAAAAAAAAAACTTTTCTTTTAATCTTAGATCTTGTATGCGTAATTACTGTTTATTCTGAGATTAGATGATTAGAATCGAGGTCTCACAATTTGAAACAGATATACAGTCTATCCGTGTTTATGCTATGAAAGCTGAGCCAGAACTTTTGATAAGAATCACAGAAGCACAGAAAGAGGATCTAAATATTCAGAATTCAATTGCTATGGTCAGATCTGGACATCAATCTGAATATCAGGTCAGTGCTGATTATGTGTTATATGTGAATAACAGACTTTTTGTTCCAAATATTTCAGATTTGAAACAGCAGATATTGAAAGAGGCTCACAGCAGTCGATTCAGTATTCATCCTGGTGGCAGAAAAATGTATAATGATCTGAAGATGCAGTTTTGGTGGAAACAGATGAAGTCAGATGTGACTGAATTTGTATCCAGATGTTTGAATTGCCAACAGGTAAAAGCTGAACGAAAGAAGCCAGGTGGTCTATTACAGAGTTTATCAGTTCCAGAATGGAAATGGGATCACATTTCCATGGATTTCGTTACACAGCTACCACGTTCATCCAGAGGGTGCGATGCCATTTGGGTGATTATTGATCGTTTGACGAAATCAGCATGTTTTATTCCATACAGAATGACGTACATACATGATCAGATGGCAGATATCTACGTCAGAGAAGTGGTAAGATTACATGGTGTGCCTAAATCTATAGTTTCAGATCGAGACCCTAGATTTACATCATACTTTTGGCATAGCTTGCAACAAGCTCTTGGTACTCAATTGCATCTGAGTACAGCTTATCATCCTCAAACAGATGGACAGTCAGAGCGGACTATCCAGACACTTGAGGATATGTTGAGAGCTGTAGTACTAGATTTTGGTACTAGTTGGCAAGATTCATTACCACTTGCAGAATTTTCTTATAATAATAGCTATCAGACGAGCATTGAGATGGATCCTTTTGAAGAACTGTACGGGAAGAAATGTAGATCACCGTTATATTAGGATGAAATCTCAGATGTACCAGATGTTGGGCCGGATATGATCAGAGAAATGACTGAAAAGGTAAAGCTTATACAGAAAAGAATGAAAATAGCTCAAGACAGACAAGCAACGTATGCAAATATCAGACGACGACCTCTATCTTTTGATCAGGGAGACAGAGTTTTCTTGAATATTTCTCCGTTTAGAGGTACAGTCAGATTTGGCAAGAGAGGAAATTTATCTCCGCGTTTTATCGGTCCGTATGAGATTATCAAGAAGATAGGCGATCTTGCTTATCGACTCGCTCTTTCTCCATCTTTGTCTGGTATTCATGATGTATTTCATGTCTCTATGCTTCGGAAGTATCAGCCTGATCCTTCCCATATTCTTCAGCCTGATAAAGCTGAACTGGACGAGACTCTTGGTTATTTTGAGCAGCCTATTCAGATTCTGGATCATAAAGACAAACAGCTCAGAAACAAGATTATTCAGCTAGTCAAGGTTCAGTTGAGTCGACATGGCACAGAAGAAGCGACTTGGGAGACTGAGTCAGACATGAGACAGAGATTTCCAGAGTTATTTTATTGATTAGAGTTCTTATTCTGTTTTCTGTTATTTCATTATCTTATGTGTATACAGATTGTCTATACAGCTTGCTTATTATTTCGAGGACGAACTCATGTCTTAGTGGGGGAGAAATGTAAGGCCCGGGATTATTTAATTTTAATCCAAAAATATTTAATTTGGGAATATTTAGAGTTTAGAATTAAATTCTAATATTCTTAAATGAATAAGGATTGAAATGAATTAAATCGCTTTTTGGGAGACTGAATTGCAAATAGCCAAAAGTTCAGGGACTAAACTGCAAATATGCTTATATTTATCTCTTATACACATGAATCATCAGATTAAATAGAAAGGAAAGGCAGAGAACACGGCTAAAGGGATTTCAGATGCCATTTTGAGATTTTCATTCCGCAAAAGTTTCGATAACTCGTGATCCGGTAGTCAGAAATTCCAGATAAATATATATCTGCGATCACCGCTCCGAGCGCTTCGTTTTGGTACAACTTTTATTGAGCTTTCTCATACTTTATTTTTTTTAAAGAGGGGTTGATATTCTTTTTGAGTATATATGTGATTGAGCTAGTACCGGTTACGTATTCGCAGACGATTCCAAAAAAGACTGTTGTTCCGATTTTATATGAATTTCTGAAGCTATATTCGAAATATCTCATTTCTGAGATGTTGCTGAACGTGCATGTATATTGATGTTTTGTTGGAGATTCAGTTGGTATAGCTTAGTAGAGTGATTGTGATATTTATTCGGATTGCCGGTTTTTAGCTGTTATGCCGTCGGATTATGATCACAAGTTGTTTTGAATTGTATGGATGAAACCATAGATTGAGGTGGTTGGAATACTGAATTTCAGTTGTACATACATGTTATTTTCAGATTATATTGATGTGATCAAGCTCAAGAATTCAGATTTTGAATTGGCAAAGAAGTCGAGAAGGTTTGAAGTCTTTTGCAATTGAAGTTTGAGTTGAATGTTGAGCAGCCTTTTGATATGATTTATCATTAATGTCATTGCAAATTTGAAGTACTTTCAGAAGTGCTATTTAAAGGTATAAATGACAGCTAATCCAGATGGGATAGAACGCTCGAAATAACTATTGTTTCGAGTATTTCCTTGTTAATCACATACTTGGTTGATTATGTGTTTTATGTGATTAAATGATTTGATTGTTTTGCTTGCTTATTTAAGTACATGTTCAAGGTGTTTTATAGCATTTAATGCATACAGACCATGTTGCATTCATCTTGAACTCCAGCCTGATAAGCACAGAGGGTTGAAAAGCCTAGAGTGCATATGACGTTTGGCGGATTGTAGTTGAGTGGCACGGAATGTAGACTTACTTCCAGAGCCAGAAGACTCACTATAGTTGCACCAAAGTCAGAGGAAATAAAGTATTTAACTTCACCTTGATTGGGTGAGTTGGTGTTTGTTGATGATTTTATTTCCTCGGGATCCCAAGAACTTATATCCTATTGATATCAGCTTGATAGCCTCTTTTGTCATATGCATTGCATTCACGTTTATTATCTCGCGCATTTTGTTGTTTATACTGGGATTTTATTCTCACCGAAGGTATTCGGCTATTGCTTTTTTTTGTATGTGTGCATGGCAATAGGTGAGGTAGGAGCTGGTCAGAAGCGACAGGGATAGCTCGAGAGAGAGTCTTAGCATGTGAGGACTCGGGTTTTAGCAGAACAACTTGTATTTTAGCAGAACAACTTGTACTTTGAGTTATTGAAACATGGTAGAATGATACAAGAACTTTGTATGATGTTGTCAAGTACTTGTTAGCCTTCATATTATGTTTGTAAAGAGCAAGTCTTTGATTGTGTAACTTGTCAAAGATTAGATATACATGTTGGGTTGTGTTTTGATGTTATCATCTTCTCTTATTCATGTATGGTGTTGTTAGAAGAGCTGAGGCATCCCAAACTTTTATTTGACAGCAAAAAGTTAGATTTTGAGCAGCCGGACAGAGTGCAGCTCGCTCGAGCGGAGCCCGAGGCTCGCTCGAGCGAGCCAAAGGGTCCTAGACCCGAGCGGCGCTCGCTCGAGCGAGCCACTTTGGTTCAAAAAAAAAATATTTTGTTGATCTTTTTGTGACGTGCTTTTGCGTCTCCAAATGTTAGGTTTTGCGTCGCCAATTGTTCGGTTTTGCAGATTAACTATTTTTAGTTACTAATCGCTCTATAAGATTTAATTAGCAACCCAGGTCCCCACACTTAATGCCAAATTCCTTACCCTTTTTGTGATCCTAACAACATACTAAAATCACTTGTGTTAATCTTTGACGATTAGTCGTCACTCCGCCTAATGCGCAGCTTGGATCTCGGACAGATGAAGAAGCGGATGTTGATGCAGATCCGAAGTCACCCCCACATTGTGAGCCATGTATGTGTTCCGACGTATTAGAATCTCCAAGTTTTCTGTGATCCTAACAACATCCTAAAATAAATTATTGTAATATTTGATCACTAGTCGTCAGTCAGACAAAAAATCATGAAGAAGTGGCTGCAGATTCTACACTGCAATTACGACGAACACCACCTACCGGTATGTTTTAAGTCCTAAATTAAATATGGTTTGGGCCATTTATTTCATCTAGTTGACTTGTTTATTTATTTCTCTATACAGAAGGAATGTCTTCCAATGAGGGAAGAGAAAAAGATCCTCAGTCACCACCTCAGCGTGAACCACGTACGTGTTTGTCATGTTAGAATCCCTTACTTTTTTGTACTCCGAACAACATTCTTAGATCAATTGCATCTTTCGATCCTCAATCTCAAATTCCTTACCCTTTTTGTGATCCTAACAACATACTAAAATCACTTGTTTTAATCTTTGATGATTAGTCGTCACTCCGCCTAATGCGCAGCTTGGATCCCGGACAGATGAAGAAGCGGATGTTGATGCAGATCCGAAGTCACCCCCACATTGTGAGCCATGTATGTGTTCCGACGTATTAGAATCTCCAAGTTTTCTATTATCCTAACAACATCCTAAAATCACTTCTTGTAACATTTGATCACTAGTCGTCAGTCAGGCAAAAAATCATGAAGAAGTGGCTGCAGATTCTACACTGCAATTACGACGAACACCACCTACCGGTATGGTTTAAGTCCTGAATTAAATATGGTTTGGGCCATTTATTTAATCTAGTTGACTTGTTTATTTATTTCTCTATACAGAAGGAATGTCTTCCAATGAGGGAAGATAAAAGGATCCTCAGTCACCATCTCAGCATGAACCACGTACGTGTTCGTCATGTTAGAATCCTTTACTTTTTTGTACTCCGAACAACATTCTTAGATCAATTGCATCTTTCGATCCTCAATCTCAAATTCCTTACCCTTTTTGTGATCCTAACAACATACTAAAATCACTTGTTTTAATCTTTGATGATTAGTCGTCACTCCGCCTAATACGCAGCTTGGAACCCGGACAGATGAAGAAGCGGCTGCAGGTAGTACAATGCAATTTCAATGACCACCACCTACCGGTATGGTTCAAGTCCTTAATTAAATATGGTTTGAGCCATTTATTACATCTAGTTGACTATTTAATTTATTCCAATGTGTTTAAGAATACTGTGTTGAGGATGAGCCGAAGATGATTGTATTCAGTCACCTGACACCCGAGCACAGGAGGAAGGTGCTGAGATCATCTGCCGTTTCAACACCCTTTCACGCACCCATGTATGGCACCAACACCGCACTTCAAGGTCAAGAGTTTGAGAAGCGGTACTTGCTTAGAGTCAGGCGTGATTGGCCCAAGGTTGAGATGGAGATAAGGAAATTGCGGGCCAAACAGAAACATGGGAAATATGATCGAAACTTTTTTCGTATCCTTATGACCCCTGGACAGTGGTTAGAATATGATGTGAGTGCCCCATGTCAATATATTTTGATTCAATTGTCATTACATGCATGTGTATTGTGTTTTATATATACCTTTAACATATTTTTATGATCCAGCATATGGCAGAGTGTATGCGTGGCCTCCTGAGCTTACAGAAGTTGTACCCCGAAATATTAGCTAAGAACGTTTCTTTGATGAACGTTAATTTCGCACAGTTGTTCCAAACAGAGTACTCAAGCATGGACAAGCTAATTGACGTTGAGCAACTCACAAACCACATTACTGGATGTGTAGAAGATTGGGCATTGTCCTCTTGGTGGTCTTCGAGTTTGGTTCTAGCTCCTATCCATCTACCCAACCATTGGGTTACGATGATGGTTTACGTCAAGGAACAACTAATTTACTTTCTGGATTCAGATATAAGTGCGACAACTAGGAGCAACTTCGACAAAGTTGTGAAGGGAGTCATTAGCTTGGTCCCGGAAACTCTGAGATCCCTGGATTTTGAAGGTGCAGAAAGGAGTTGGACGTGCGTTAGTTTGTGTGCATTTCCCCAGTAGAAAAAAAGGTCTTCCATTTACGTTACTTCTCATCAATGTTTTGTACTATAATTTTTAAGTAATATTTGGTCTATAGTGAAAGCTAATTATCTTCTTTAAGTGCAGTGGCGAGTGTGGTTTGTATGCTTTGAGGTCAATTGCTGCTGAGATGAGCAATGGCGATCCATATCAACTGAATGATGATGTCATTGCCGATTTCAGAAAATTTTTGACCATAGCGATTTGGCTCAATGACTGGTCCCTTCCAGCTATTGATGAGATTTGATGTAACACGCGATCTCTGATCACGCGTTCTATAATAACGGGCTTGGCTTGTTGGGCTTAACAACTGTTGAAACACGCGTTCTCTGATCACACGGATGTGATACCCGGAGCAGCGGAAGTTTAAAAATTTTATTTTTCAATATGAAACGATTCCATATCGTGGGTATCAAATCCTAACGATTAAAATTGTTGCAAGTAAAATATATAAATAATTAAATATTTTACCTATTCAAGCAAAGGCTTGATTATGGACTCCAACAGAATTTAATCTGCTCTTCTTGTAAATCCCGGGAACCGATGACTATCACGATCAATCTCCGGAATTAAGTCCATGAACAGAAAACTTAAACCCTCTGATTGATTGCACTAGAGATCAATCAGATGTTTATCGATGAGATTAAACAGATTTGATCTGTCAATTCAGAATGTAATTTTTCACAAAAATCATAGACTGAATTATCTCAAAAAGGAGTAGAGGATTTCGAAAATCCCCTTAGAATATTTAGTGTGTAATTCGAAAATTGCAAGATTAATTGTTACTGATTTTTGAATACTACACATGTATTTATAGATAATTTCTAGACTAGATTAAGTTATAATTGCATTAGGACTCTAACTCCTTAGGGCCCACAATCCATAACTTAAGCCCAACAAGCCAAGCCTGTTATTATAGAAATTAATATAAAATTCATCGTGACTCCGATTGATAAACTGATTTTACCAATGTGCACAGAAACCATTTCTGCATCTTTTGAAGTCAAGATAATTTTTCTGAATCCGAATTCAGTGATTTTCAAGAAATGTCCATCCTTATGTCATTTTAGGAAATTTCACTCCTTTTATTTAAGAAGTCCAACTTCTCTTTCATTAAATTTAACTCTTTAAATTTAATTATCTCAACGGGGTTTAGTAATTCATTACTTGTGTGACCCTCAATGGTTCAGGGATACAGCTAGCCGTGGGCTCACAACTCCTTGTGACTCGAAACAACAATTTCCGACTTGCCCAACGAATCATGGTAAGAGCGTCTAGCAACATCGCCCCATGATTCCCTAGGTATCACTGATAGTGCCTGCAAGAACCAGTAGATTTTGGTTAGCGTACAGTACGGTCCCTTCATCCATATATCCCGATCGAATCAACAACCATTGGTGCATCGAGAGTCGTTAGAGATTCGATAACTATGCATTACATCTTGGAGATCAAATAGTGACATCACATGTGTTACTAGGAAAACCGAGTAACCTAAAACACATCATGTACTCTGGCCAGAGATTCGTCACACTAATATCTTCTTAGATCGCATAGGATATCCACACTCGCAAGTATATGGTGAATCCTTGACAGCAAAGCATCGACTCCTATATGTGTCGTAATTGTACCCAATCCCGACACCTGATGACCCCAATAGAGTCGATAAACGAGTCAAAGTACAGTACTAGCATATAGAGTCTCAATGATGTTTCAAGTAGTAAGGACTAATGGTGTACAACCAAAACCGTGGACTTTATCTACTCAATAAGTGATAACCACTTGGAAAGTCCGAATAGGGTAGTTCGATCATTCATCATATGAATATCCATTTGCATGCTTTGAACATCTCCATGTCCATTACCAATGAAACGTGGTACTTGGCATCACAAATGCTAGTCTCAATCTCGAGCGATCCTTATCCTTATTAGCGGACGGCTCAATTGACTAGGAACTGTTTAGAATATACAGTGACTATAAGATGTGTTTCATAATAGTGATCTCTCTTTATTCACTATCTCATCTTACTTACACTATAGTATATTCAAGGTCTTTATCAAAACATCAATAGTATATCACAATATAACAATATGAAGAAAGACAAAGAAAATGCCATTAATGAATGTAAATTATATTAAACAAAGATTGTTTATACATGGAGTCATAAAAGCCCTTAGCCACAAGTTGGCTAACCGGACACCCACTCTTTCAGATGTCATTGCCGATTTCAAAAAAATTTTGACCATAGCGATTTGGCTCAATGACTGGTCCCTTCCAGCTATTGATGAGATTTGATGTAAGCACAATTAATTTGTTCATGCGAACAATATAAAATTGGCATTGTACGCTATATTTATTTGTAGTAGAAATCAATTTTGTCTATATGAATGAGTTTTAATCAACTGATATATATAATTGTAATCTGGTCGATAGCAAAATAATCGACGACCGATTATTATATGAAGTCGACCGACGTTATTCACAGTCAACCGAAGGCATTCTTTAGTTATTTACTATGTATAATTATAATTGTAAACTAATACGATGAGTACGAATATTATTAGGCGGAAGAGGAATATAAATACTATTATTTTAATCAATTGATATATGTAATTGTAATTTGGTCGATAGCAAAATCATCAACGACCGATTATTATATGGAGTCGACCGACGTTATTCACACTCGACCGAAGGCATTCTTTATTTATTTACTATGTATAATTATAATTGTAAACTAATACGATGAGTACAAATATTATTAGGAGGACGAGGAATATAAATACTATTATTTTAATCAGTTGATATATGTAATTGTAATCTGGTCGATAGCAAAATCAGCAACGACCGATTATTATATGGAGTCGACCGATTGGACCTTCGATCGACCGGATTCCTGTTTTATTTAATATGTATAATTATAATTAAATTTGTACAACTTTTCAAAAAAAATAATAATAATTAAATCTGTACCCGTGAATTTGGCATGGAAATGACCTTGAGGATAGCATAATCAATTTTAAGGTATTCCTTGATATCCCCAACAAGCAACAACACCTTGAGGATGTTTCAGTTTCTCCTGCCATTCCGAGCAAAGTTTTTGGGTACCATGTCTTTCACGAACCATTATCATGCAAAGAGAGTTCTCTATCAATCTGAGTGAAAGATATAATATAGTTCTCTCTCAATCTCAGTGACAGATAACTCTATTTGCATTACCGCTAAACTTTGCTCCGACTGGCAACAAAAAGCTGAAAATTCCGAGGCTTCTGGCATCTGCTTCGTGGTGATCACCTTAAAGAATCATGATCAATCTTGAGGATAGCATAATCAAGTTTAAGGTATTCCTTGATATCCCCAACAGGCAACAACACCTTGAGGATGTTTCATGTTTTTCCTGCCATTCCGATCAAAGTTTTTGGGTACCATGTCTTTCACGAACCATGATCATGCAAAGAGAGTTCTCTATCAATCTGAGTGAAAGATAGAATATAGTTCTCTCTCAATCTGAGTGACAGTTAACTCTATTTGCATTACCGCTAAACTTTGCTCGGAATGGCAAGATGAAGCTGAAAATTCCGAGGCTTCTGGCATAATCTGCTTCGTGGGTGATCACCTTAAAGAACTTGCTCCGTCCATATTTGCTCATATTGTAAACTTAACCTTCGATTTGTTTGTTTCAAAATGATCACAGATGTTGTGCTTTTATAATCAGAAATCAGAAGTCAGGGTAGGTTAAGTGTGAAGAGTCTGGGAACCCGAACAGTCGCGTGACTATTCGATGGATTTGCATAGACATAAAGCACTGTTTATAGACAAACATTGGGGCGGTGAATGTGAATGTTGCATACGTGCGCAACAGTTATCGATCGGTATGAGATAGAGATGCGACAAAATGTTTTGGTTATGAATTGAAATTTATTCACATTCATTGGGTATAGAAAAAATTAGGAAATAATACGTCTGTATATAATTATTATTATTAAATTAATGATTAGTATTATAGTTAATACGTATTGCAATTCTTTATTTTTCTCTTTGAACTTGTAGATTAAGATTTTCTTTTTTTTCCATCATAATTCACAATAAAAATCTAACAGAACAAATACAAAAAAATAATTTATATAATAACAATAATAGATTGTTGATATGAGATTTAATATAAGTACAATATAAAACGTATTTTAGATCGTAATAAATTATTAAACATTGAATACGAATATTATTCGTAGGTCGATAGCAAAATCCGCGACGACCGGTTAATATATGGAGTCGATCGACGTTATTCACATTCGACCGAGGGCATTCTTTATTATTTAATTATTCTCCGTTCGGTAGCAAAATCATCGACGACCGCTTATTATGTGGAGTAAACCTTCATTCACAATCGACGACCGTTTATAATTAAATATAATATATTAATCCTTTTTTTAGGGGGTATAATATTTTGAACTAAGACTGTTGACAATTAGGTTGTATTGTTATTATTATCTTCATTACAGTTTCAAGAATTATCAACGCATGTGTAACGAAAAACTCATTAACGAAACATAATTTTATATAATAAAATGAAATTTTTACAACCCTAATTCTTGAAGTAGTGAATGTTTCCATTCAGCAACCCAAGAGTACAAGTCAGAGTTAGGGTGATCATAGGCGATTTTCATAAAATGATAAGAGTAAAAAATTTTCCTCACATGTTTAGACTCTTTCATTAACATTAAACGGAGAACATTTTCATCTTTGAAAATGTCCATGGAATTCAAAATGCGGAGCTTCCTCTTAAATTTTTCCTCTATGCGATCAAGTCTTCTGGCGTCTGACATTCGCCGAGGAGGTATTGGCGCTTGTCTGTACATCCTCAGCTCCTCAATCTTCGACCACGTAGACATTGTTTTCTCATAGACAAAGTCTTCGTACATCCTCTTCACATGTTGTATGTAGTGGTTGACGTTGGAACCTTCGCCTGCCATTGAAAAGTGAATGCGAGAGAGGAGAAGAAAATAAAGAGAAGAGTGCAAGAGTTTGAGCAGAACGTAATATTACGTAAACACGTAAATGCACTATTTATAGACAATCATTGAAAGTTGCAAATGTGCATTCATCCTTATCGTGAGTATCCGATGCGATGGGACGTTTTGAATGCATGTTCTCAATTAATACGCTATATTAATTGGTTGACGTCTCTTCGGTGAACTAATCGTAAACGTAATTTCGTAAGTACTGTTTACACGCTATTATTATTATCATTATTAGTATCATTATGAAAACAAATGAAAAAAACCCTACTAATGGAAGCCCAGTTACACGCAGGTAAGGTCCGTAAGGACTCTTCTTGTATTACTAACATAACCAACATAGTGGAAAATAGATACTATTTAACATTACAATGCAAGAAAAACAAAATAAATTACTAATGGAAACACGAAATAATACGATATCGGAATGAGAAAAAAAATCTATCAGTACTGATGGAACCCATAATACGTATTTTGAAAATAGATACTATTCTAGGGAGATGTCAAGGAAGAAATACAGATGATGAGAGTTCAGAGCCTCTCAGAGTGCGTGTACCGGCCTTTTTAACGAATTTCGCCTATAAACATTATATATTTATAATAATAACATAATAACATTAAGATAATAAAGGGAACCTCGAATACCGCGAAAGTAAAATAGCGATAAAGAATCGAATCCAGATTTAGTAGCGTGTCTTTTTGGGGATGCACGCTTGAAATTGTCGGGTTTCACCGGACCCGCAATAAGACACCCTAAACCCCAAATAATGCTAAACCCTAAACCCTAAACCCTAAATTGAAAACCCTAAACCCTAAATTCCATGATTATGAAATTTGTTCCATGGAGATTGTATCATATTATTTCAAAGGTTATGATTGTGATTATTCGAATTTATAAACATGATTACCTCCCTATCATAATGTAAGATTGAGATTAGTGCGACATTTGGTAGAAAAGAAAGTATCGTTCTCACCATTGGATTAAGACTGGAATAATCATGTGCGACCAGAACCTATTCAATATAATGTGATACAACATGATTTGACCCATATTAAACACCGAGGATGCCCACGCTACCGTCTCGACCGCTGTCCGACCGAATATAATGATTGGTCGACCGAATATATTTGCTTGTCGACCTATTTACGTTGAGCTTTAAAAAGGCTCTGTTTTGACTCCTATTTCCCCAACATTTGTATGTGCTTAACCATAGTCCTCTGGCCTCTCATATCTAACAAGCATCGGCCTCAAGAATAAAATACCATATGCAATTTATCTGAGATTACGATACAATTCAATAATCAGAGATATGCTAAAATTTTTCTAAAAACTTGAGAGAAAGTATATATATATTTATTTGTCCTGCTTGAGAGAAAGTATATATGTTTTTTTTTTTAATTTTTATGGAAAACCATCATATAAAAATAAATTTGGTTATTCAACTAAACCAATTGGGTTATGATTATGAATAACGTTATTGCTTACGATTATGATTAAGATTACAATATTATGTAATATGTATATGTTATTAACCAGTCGGCGTCTATGTAATAGGTGACTGATCATTATTTGGCTGTCGACTGTTAAAAACTTGATATTTGACATGATCGATTGATATTTATGAGAAGGCCACGTGAAAATCCTGTGAATATTTGTACTCTACTTTGAAATAGCGATAAAGAATCGAATCCAGATTCAGTAGTGTGTCTTTTTGGGGATGCGCGCTTGAAATTGTCGGATTTCACCGGACCCGCAATAAGACACCCTAAACCCCAAATAATGTTAAACCCTAAACCCTAAACCCTAAATTGAAAACCCTAAACCCTAAATTCCATTATTATGAAATTTGTTCCATGGAGATTGTATCATATTATTTCAAAGGTTATGATTGTGATTATTCGAATTTATAAACATGATTACCTCCCTATCATAATGTAAGATTAAGATTAGTGCGACATTTGATAGAGAAGAAAGTATCGTTCTCACCATTGGATTAAGACTGGAATAATCATGTGCGACCAGAACCTATTCAATATAATGTGATACAACATGATTTGACCCATATTAAACACCGAGGATGTCCACGCTACCGTCTCGACCGTTGTCCGACCGAATATAATGATTGATCGACCGAATATATTTGCTTGTCGACCCATTTACGTTGAGCTTTAAATTTCATTTTTTGGGCTATATATTTATTTCATAATTCGACCCATTTCTAAATACTTCAAATTTTTCTTATCATTTTATAAATTTTCCAACCTTCCCAAATCATACATTATCTTCCAAGGATCGCGATGTCCTCAGTTTCTCAAGGGGGAATGATATCCTGTCAATGTGGACTATGAGCAAATTTGAGGGTTTCTTGGACCAGTGATAATCCAGGTCGGAGGTTCCATGGATGTAAAATTGGAGGGTGAAAGTTCTGTTTTAATTTTTTTCACTTTTACGGGATTATATTTATTTCTTATAATTTATTGCTCATTATATTGTTCTAATTTTTTTGGTCCTATACCCTCCCTTACCGTGGCAGAGTGGTGGATGTAATTTCTTCGCATGGGAAGATCCGCCGATGTGTCGTAGGGCGATGACTATAATTCCCGAGTTGAAATGGAAACTGGCCGTGCTCGAAGATTACAAGAAAAAAGCTGAAAAAGATAACCGAAAGTTGAAGTCCTTGTTTGTTGGTTCATGGTTGATTTTCATTTTGTTTACTTTGTGTTATTGAATTGGAATGTTATATTGAATGCTTGATTATCTCGAAGCTGAATAAAAATGTTATTTTTATAATAATTACATTTATAATTTAATTGTAAGGATAAGTACATTGTCAAACATCGATATGCTATTGTCTATTTACTAAATACAAATAATCGAAAACATAGATTACATGACAATGGAAAATAATAATTCAAAATATATATATGGAAAATGAAACACAAAATTGAAGAACTCCAAAAGTCTAAATCACCTTCCAAATCACCTTCTCGTTCACTCCCGGGGAGAGAAGGGTGCTTTCCAAAAATATTGAGGAGAACAACCAATCACTTTCTCATTGTAAAATGTTGAACCAATCACTTTCTGGTTGTAAAATGTTGGATTCACATTTGGCGACAAGAAAGATAGACAAAAGGGAGCTTTCAGGGATATAGATCCAGCAAAGTTTAGGACACCTCTTGTATTCTTCTCATAATAATGGTCACTAACAAATAGCAATAAATACATTTATTTCGGAATTTTATTCGACTAATAATTAATAATAATTATCGGACGTAACTTCATGGCTATTTATATAGCAAAAAAATATATATATGGGATTGGGACCCCAAAAGACTTGACTGTTCGACCATGCTACTCTCAAGACTAATTTCACGGGAATCGGAATCTATCTGTCTTCTTCGGATACACATTCCAAGAAAAAGGAATTTTATTCATTCTCACCCGTGACCCGATATGTGGGAATAATTCAATTCATTCGGCGATTATAAGGGGCTATAATTATTATTTATTACTAGCATAACGCATGTATATAAAATAATATAATAATAATAATAATAATAATAATAATAATAATAATAATAATAATAATATTATTATTATTATTATTATTATTATTATTATTATTATTATTTGAGAAATATATGATAATAATGTAGACTATTTCAAATTTAATTATTTATAATTTTAATGGGTAGGGACAATTTTGGAACAAAAGCTAAAGTGCTCAACCGTATGGATTATGATTATTCACTCACCCACCCAATCTTCTTCTTCTATAAATAAAGATAAAAGGCGTTTAATTTTTCATATTCACCATTATTAAAAAAAATTCCATCTCTTCATCTCCTTCTTCGTTTTCTACCTACTCTTCTACTCTTCTCCTCTCTCGAATACAAAATTACAATAATTAATATTTTATCACTATGATTGTTGTTGATCAACTTATTATGTTGGACATTCCACACCCCGTATGGATTTCTGCCGATGATACCCAACCTGGGTTACAAGTTCCATCCAACTACAATAATACGAGTGGAGTCCTAATTGCAGTCCTACGTATCCTCTGCATTACCTAATAATACAAGAGGAGTCCTAACGTTGCCTGCTACCGCCATGTTCACTTCAAGATGGCAGTTGCATTAGGTTTTTATTCCAAATCGCCTATCTCATCCTGCATGATTTCATGATTTCATGAATCAATGTAAGGCTTTCGAAGACTTGGGCATCAATGTTTTATTTTCGATCGTCGAATAAATCGTTTGAAGGCCGAGATAGGTGGTGAAGAAGAAGTACTGGGATTCGAGTTAAGAAGAATTGTTGCTGCTCCTTGGTAATATCTTTTATTTAGGCAATCAGTTTTTTTACACCTAAACCCTAACGTTTGAAAACAACAAAACAGATTTTCGTAATAACTTTCATTTATGTTTATGTGGAATTTTTGCTAGCAATATTTTTTATTAACAAACTTGTACCATTTTATATTTTTTTTATACCAACCGACACTCCTGGATGAATTAGGCTTCGTTAAAACTCTACACTCAAAGCGGTCGAGTTGTTTATATTAACAGTCGACACCATACATTAATCGGTCGACACGTTTTTCGCGCACAGACTACAAAAATTAAATACGAATAAAATGCAAATAATAATAAATACGAAAAACCCTAACGTTTGAAAACAACAAAACAGATTTCCGTAATAATTTTCATTTATGTTTATGTGGAATTTTAGCTAGCAATATTTTTTATTAACAAACTTGTACCATTTTATATTTTTTATATACCAACCGACTCTCCTGGATGAATTAGGCTTCGTTAGTAACGAATAACGATCGATTGAAAAGAGAAATAAAACTCTACACAAACCGGTCGAGTTGGTAATATTAACAGTCGACACCATACATTAATCGGTCGTTGCATGCTGAATGAGTGACAAAACTAAAAATCAACGTCTTCTGGCATACTCCCCAACTGAAGGTATTCTTTTTAATTTTTTCCGTCCACGTAGGGGAATGACCAGAGGCAGCAGCCCCAATATTTCCTCCTGCACTGTCCATTCACCTGGTACTGGATAGACAGGGTCCGTATATGCTTCTAACCAATAACATGTGGTGTAATAATCTGTACAAAATTCATAAACAGAAATATTTGCGTTGTAGGCAGCAGCAATGGCATGTGAACATGGAATCCTGTCAATGTCGAATTTACGGCATGTGCAAGATTTACTCTGTAAATCAACTAACTCGTTGCTTGTGCTACCGTACACGCAATACTTCCCCTCAGTTGCTTCAATGACTTCATATTTTCTAGAAACGATGAAATTCTCACGAACGATCGATTCTATCGCTGGTGTGAGATGTGTAGTTGATGAAACCGCTTCTTGACGATATTTACTTCTCCAGGTTGATGTGATTCTTTGTAGTGCTTCCAATAATGCAATTATTGGAAGCTCCCTCTCCTCACGCAACCTACCATTTATTGATTCCACTCCATTCGTGGTCATGATGGAGTAACGGTTCCTGGTTTGTTTCGCTCTAGACCACCTTTTGGGAGAAGTGTTATCCTCCAAATATTTAGCAACCTCTAGAAATCTCTCTCTCAATTCTGTATACAAGGAATCAAAATCACTTTCCTTGTATGCTTTTGCCACCCGAATGAATTGCTCGGCAGGTCCCTTTTTTTTGTTGCTCTTGCCTTTGATGTTTTGTGACATGTGCCACATACAAAACACATGATGTGCACGATTGTATAAAGATGCAACTGCATTTATGATGCCCTGGTGTCTATCTGATATTATCGCCAATTTGTCGTCATCCTCTACTATGATTTTCAATCTGCTTAGAAACCAAGACCATGACTCAGAGCTTTCCTTGTCGACAACACCCCATGCAATGGGAAATTGGTGGTGATTTCCGTCCTGTGCGGTTGCTACAAGTAGCACACCATCATACTTTCCTTTCAAGAATGTACCATCAATGCAGACAACTTTTCTCATGAATTTGTATCCCGTAATTCATGCATCATATGCCAAGAACATGTATTTAAATCTTTTTTCTTCATCGACTTCTAAATCCGTGAAACTACCAACATTTACTTTCTCAACCATTTTCAAAAATGATGGCAACTTCCTAAAATTCTCAACAGAATCGCCCATCATGGTGTTAAGGGCCAGTTCTTTACCTCTACGTGCCTTGAAGTATGATACTTAAACTCCCTGATTACGCATCATTGTGATTATTGATTTTGGCACAGGTGTAGTCCTTTGACCACCGAAATTTTCTAGCAACACAGCTGACACTAACCCAGAAGTAGCCTGTTGATTTTTTATACTCATGCGCATCAAGTCACAGGTGTGAATGTTACAATATATTCGAACGTTAAAACATGTTGAGTGTGGATCTTTCTTTGCACCTCGAATCCTCCAAGTACAACTATCAGCAGCACATCGAACATCATACACGGACTTGTTAGATTTCAATATTTTGAATTCAAAAGATGACTTTATTGCAAGTCGGGACAATTCAATCAGAAATTCTGCCTTATTGGAAAATACCTGCCCAATAGAAATGTTGGATCCATCACGGAATGAGTAGGTACCATTGCCACATGACTCAGCTCTATCTACCAACGAAATTCTCTTTCGGATCCGATGTCCATTTAGATACCCTTCCGGCTCGGACTCAGACCGTCTTAATTGTTGCTGGTGTAATGAAGGTTCTCCTAAAATTAAAGGATCTTCAAATTGTTCGAATGGACAAGACACGTTGAAATTCTCAGTTGTTTCCTTATCATTCTCGTTAGGAATGACAAAAAATCCATCAAAGTATTCGTCATTATGATTCAACCCCCCCACAAGACAAGACACGTTGACATTCTCAGTTGTTTCCTTATCATTCTCGTTAGGAATGACAAAATCTCCACCAAAGTATTCATCATTATGATTCAACCCCCCCACAGGACAAGACATGTTGACATTCTCAGTTGTTTCCTTATCATTCTCGTTAGGATTGAGAAAATCTCCATCGAAGTATTCGTCATTACGATTCAACCCCCCAACATTTACATCCATCGATCTGTCACGATCCTCGTCTTCACCACCAAGACCCCACATTTCATTGCATGATCTACCACAATCAGCGACTTTACAATTGCCACATGTATCATCTCCATCTAACAACAAATTCCTCCCAATACAATTGATCCCCCCAACATTTTCATCCATCAATCTGTCACAAACATCAAATGATTGTTCAAAATTAGCGATGTTATTAAATGTCATGCTATCATTACTGAGGTGCTGAGTGCTTTCAAATGCATGCACCTCGTTGTCCAGTCCAACGTTCACTTCCTCTTCTTCCACCATAACATTCAGCACAGGTCTCTTGTCTGGGGCACCAAAGTAAAGGTACGCACGCAAAGTTCTATCATCCTTAATATAAAAGGGAGGAGGATGAGCACGATGTTTTCAAATGGTCTTCACATGAAAGTTGTAAATGGGCATCAAGTCACAGGTGTGAATGTTACAATATGTTCGAACGTTGACATTCTAAGTTGTTTCCTTATCATTCTCGTTAGGAATGACAAAAAATCCATCAAAGTATTCGTCATTATGATTCAACCCCCCCCCCCCCCCACAGAACAAGACACGTTGACATTCTCAGTTGTTTCCTTATCATTCTCGTTAGGAATGACAAAATCTCCACCAAAGTATTCATCATTATGATTCAACCCCCCAACATTTACATCCATCGATCTGTCACGATCCTCGTCTTCACCATCAAGACCCCACATTTCATTGCATGATCTACCACAATCAGCGACTTTACAATTGCCACATGTATCATCTCCATCTAACAACAAATTCCTCCCAGTACGATTGATCCCCCCAACATTTTCATCCATCAATCTGTCACAAAGATCAAATGATTGTTCAAAATTAGCGATGTTATTAAATGTCATGCTATCATTACTGAGGTGCTGAGTGCTTTCAAATGCATGCACCTCGTTGTCCAGTCCAACGTTCACTTCCTCTTCTTCCACCATAACATTCAGCACAGGTCTCTTGTCTGGGGCACCAAAGTAAAGGTACGCACACAGAGTTCTATCATCCTTAATATAAAAGGGAGGAGGATGGCAATTAGAAAAAATAGGCAAATAGCTGAATTTGGTTCTGTTAATATCACATGTCAAATCCAGAATGTTAACAACCTCATTCTTAAAAGATTCGAAATTACATGTCTCATCGTCCACTGTGATTAAATCTCATTTACAACTTTCATGTGAAGACCATTTGAAAACATTGTGCTCATCCCGTATCCACTTTTCATTACATTGAAGGACAACATTACTGATTGTCATAACCTATAAAAATAATTAGATTAAGCATAAGCAACTTTCAAAAAGAAAAAATAAATACACATGCGTTTTAACAAATTTTATTTGAATTACGAAGACGACATTGTCATGTCCAAAAGGTCGCCGTGCTTTACATATCAACCGAGATTTTATAATAATGGTCGAAATAATATTATGCCAACGGTGGAAACTACTTAAAGCCTTGTAGTGCAGTCTATATGCTTGAAAGAGCAGTCGAAATGATTCAAAAATCAGTCGATATTGGAGGGTATAAATCGTACTAATTATATGCAAACGGTCAGGTTGACTAAACCATTGCATTCTACACCAGCCGGCACTACAACAAGTCGGTCGATCATTACAATAAGTCGGTAGAGATTCATGAAATAGCAGTCGAGATTACGATCGGTATGACTTTACAAAATGCATTCTTCCTCGGTCGACGTTACAAAGAGACAGTCGAGCAATAGCCTATGTCGGTCGACCAAATGTAAACCACTCAAATTTCTTCCCCGATCCAACAACAATATAGTTACTACTAGAGTCGATACAAATATTTATTAAACAGTTAGCATTAAAGACATCATTGTAAAACATATACACTGAAAAATAAAAGATAAATGTCATTCAACATAACAGAAATAAAAGAAAGGGGGCAGATTTGGAGCATTAATGATATTGTTTACTTTTTGTTCCCTCTTGGAAAATACGAGGGATAAAACAAGGGAAAGAGTTTGTTTGGTACAGGTGTGGGACTTTAAAGCAGAGTGGTCCAGTTGGAAGGAAGTTTCTGAGAATATTTTGGTCGGAGAAATGGGGGTCCCGGTAGAAAAGGAGCTGCGTTTGCACAGCAGGGGAATACGCACAAAAAAACAAAAAAAAACAGGCCCCACGAGTATATGGTCGAGATAAAAGATTATCTAATCATTAACTAATCTGAGCTGGCACCAGTTAAGAAATTAAGACGCATATTTAAGGGCCAACTAAGACAGTACATTAAATGAGTCTCTTTGACTTAAAAAAAAACACGCGAGTCTCTTTGACTTAAAAAAAAATAAGATCGAGCCTATATATTTAAATGTCCTTCATGCGGCCCGAAAACTCGAGGGACTATACGAAAATGGGCTTTATCCCTATCAAGGGAGTTCTCCTTTGCTCAAAGAAGTGGTCGATTGCACATGTATGATTATGATATACATGGAGAAAGAGCTCATTAGACTGTAGGTAGTGGACCGGAGCCAAGTCTTTTGACCCGATACATGAAGCCATGATTATAAAGATGCTCGGGTTTGGAGATCAATTGAACAGGCGAGATGCTTAGAAGGAAGCCCACAAAAATAGACGTCAGAGTCGAAGACAAAGAGGAACTCGAAGAAGGCCGCAAGCGAGCCGCCGCCGCTTCCTCCGCCTCATCTTCCTCGGCAGCCACCACCGCCTCGTCCTCCATCCTTCACCACTTCGACCGCTCCGCCCTCGATCCCTCCTCCAAATCCCACCGCATCGGCCTCTAGCGAACACCCCAGATCATATACCCACATCATTTTCTTGTGATTTTCATTTTAAAAATTGGTTCTTTTTCAGTCAGCAAGGCATCTTTATTGAGAAAATTGATGGAGATTGAAGTTAAGCTCCGATTACCGAATAAAGCCTCTAATGAGAAGCTGCTCTCGTTGCTTTCTCCATTTCATGTCATTACCCATCATCAGCACAATACATTCTTTGACGGCTCGGCTTCTGAGTTGAGCTCACGCCGAGCCGTACTCCGTCTTCGTTTCCACGAGCAAACTCACCTCCCCAAATGCTTCGTTTGCCTCAAGGCCAAAGCAATTATCAGCAATGGCGTGAGCCGTGTTGAGGAAGATGAGGAAGAGGTGGACCCTGCCATTGGGAGAGCTTGCTTTGAGGACCCCGGGAAGCTAATGGAAGTGGATTCCAGGGTTCTGAGGAGAGTAAAAGAAGAATTTGGCGTATCAGGTTTTGTGGGTTTGGGAGGGTTTAGGAATGTGAGGAATGTATATGAGTGGAATGAGGTGAAATTGGAGGTGGATGAGACTAAGTACGAATTTGGGGATTTGTACGAGGTGGAGTGCGAGAGTGTGGAGCCTGAGAAAGTTAAGGGAATGATCGAGGAGTTCTTTAAAGAAAATGGAATTGAATACTCTGATTCAGTTATGTCAAAATTCGCAATTTTCCGGGCTGGAAATTTGCCATCCTAGTAAGTATTTCATGTTTGGTGTTGACTGTTGGTTAGTATATTAAGGTTGTGTTCTTGTTTGCAGTTGGTTATCTGCGTAGTATATTATAGTGTCATCATCTGAAGTGATACATATTTGTTTATTAAGTAAGAATATGGTATGTGTTGTTGCAATGTTTGCTGAAGTTGATTTCTTGCTTCTGAATTGTCAATTGTTCTTTATCTACTTATAATGCTGCGAACTTCGTTAGTAATAGATCATCTGTCTTGCTGTTGCATCTGTTTTGTGTTCTATCTGATCCTTTGGTCAAAAGGATTTTCCAAGGTATAAGAAACATTAGGTTCATTTAGTTTTAAAATTTTGGAATTGTCTTTATTGGATAATTATGATGAGATTATTTGATACTGTTCGTGTGTTCAACTCTTCTTTATAGAGTGTGGAAAATTAAGCACTTGTCATTACTGAATGGGGCATCTTTCACAGTTTCGGATTTTTGGTGTTTTGAGTTCTTAGCTTTGTCTTGAACGATGCACTGTTGTTTGTGATATCATGGATTTTATAGCCTGCTAGGGACCCGGATAGCAATCTGAGACAAGATTTAACATTTAATTTATGTGCAGTTTTGACATTTTATATATCCGACATCACAATGGTTCTCAGGAATTTTAATGCTGCAGAATTCATCTATATGTGATCTAGTGATTAATCCATATCAGTATTTTTTTCAACTTAGCATGTCTACTGTAGTTCAGTTGTATTTGATGTTTCTTTTGCCATTCTCCGAGTACGGTGTTTCTACTTTCACCAATCATTAATATGGTAAGCATTGACTTGCAAGAAAGAGATTGTGCTTATGATGGTAGCTCCATGAATTAACTGAATATCCAAGCCCCAAGGGTTTTACATCACATTGCGATTGATGGGGCCACTCATGCATTAGTTTCTGGGATAGCTAAGCACTGATGGGGTAAATAGGTTTGTGTTAAGACTCGAAATCATGAATTCGTGTTTTGGAGTTGGAAACTCAAAAGTACCGATGTAGTAAACATATAACAGTCTGGATTAAGGGGACATGATGATCATCACTTAGCAGCTCTGTCAGAAAATAAGTATTCAACTTGTGAAACACCTAGTGCAAGGTTTAGTAACAAACCTTATCATATATAATAGTCTTTTGAGACTCATGGCATTGAATTATTTCAAGTTTCGTTCCTGATGTCCTTAACCAAAAACACTTTTGAACAGTATAAGCCAACTTTTCTTCAAAGGATCACACATCAATGAGCTAAGGTTTCAATTATTTTCCTTTAATTTTTTTTATTTCGCTGGAGTTTTTAGTTGTTTGCATGAGGGGAAAAAATACAGTAAATGTACAAAATCTGAAAGCTTCCTAATAAGTACAGGTCAGAGTAGGCCATAGACCCCTTTGACTTAGTGCAGAAAATGCTTTTGGCGGAGTTTCATGTTACAATTTTCAATCTGAACTGATTGCATTCCTAGAGTCGGAACACGACCTGAAATTTCAGGTACCTGAAACATTCGGATACCATACATAGGAATACCCGAAATTTTTATTTAATTGGTTTTGGCTAGACAATTGTCCCAATGTTTATGCTTAGAAGATTCATCTTGATTCTTGAACCATAAAAACTCATGGTACAAATTCAAAAAAAAACATTGAAAAGCTTCATGCTTTAAACATCGTACATCTGAGGAGGCAATAAATGAAAATTTAAGTTTAGTGGGTCCATAGTAGCTTGCTCTAATTAGTCAGTTGGTGTGTTGATTCTTCCACATCTCCAGGTACTAACCTCCTCCTTTGTTTGCAGCACCGATTCTTGAAATTCTCATGGTCTTATTCTTGCTTCATAGTATGTTCTGAACTGGAAAGGTGCATCTTTGGTAAAAAATTAAAAATGGATTGCTGAGTTTGCCACAGTAGGGTAGGGGAGAGGAGATGATTGCGGCGTGTGGGTGTGTTAGTAGCGGGTAGCAAGTTGGGAGGTTTCAAATGAGTCTAGGACATATTTGATTTGAATCAAAATTTCAAGGAAAAACATGACGGTTTGATGGAATTGATGGAAAGTAGCGATGCTTCATTTTTTAAATTAAGTAGGTTTTAAGTTTTTCTAGTTTAAGTCTGGTGCAACCAATTTATGTGTACGTAGGGTAAACTCGAACGCAAAGATGTTCATGGGCTCTGTGTGAGCAACCTAACTTGTATTGTATGTATCATAAATTGGTAACAATCAGATTTTTTTCCCTACCGTACAAGGCTTGCTTTTATTAAATGCTCTAAAAACCGCAACAGTCAGGTTGTAACCTTAGGATGATGTTCCGTCGAGTTTAAATTTATACATTCGAGTAAAATTATCTGATAATATACTGTAGAAAATGTTCATATGCTATCAAGATCAACGTGTATCATTCTTGTTCTTGAACAATGTGCCAACGTTTCCAATTTGAATTTATAAGTTGCTAATTTTGATGGACAAAAGTTGAATAAAAAGGGATCTGTACAAATGAAATTACCTCTAGAGTTTCCTTGTTCCCTAAACCATCAAGTGGAGGATTAGTTTTTTTTACGCGTTTATTAGTTAGTGCTCCATGTTTAATGTGGTCTATTAAAGTTTTAGTAAACAACAAGTACAAGTATTGTTATTTGGGTTAGGTTGGGGGATTCGGATAAATGGGGCACATTCTTTTGTTCATAAATGATGGCTGATGTGGTAGTCCACGAGAAAGCGAGTAAGACCTTACTTGTTGGGTGATAAGCAAAGGGCTAATTTGCTAAACATTAATTGAAAGGAAAAATATGAAAAATCTCCCGTGTTGAGACAAATAAAGGGTAGATCGATTGTTTTCTGGTTTAAATAGTAAGTTGAGAATCACCCTTGTCCCTCACTTGAAACTTGAAAGCATGCTAATTTCTTCGTGGGTTTTCTTGGTTTTCTTACAAAGTAAACGAGGCATTTTGATTTCATGATTCAGGATATTCGAATGGTTGATATCGAACCATGGTAGAAGCAAAGGAGGGATGACAAAGAACTTTCCGTTTGCGCCACTGGTTCGGTGGCAATATTTCTACTTCACAACATTTCGTGGTTGATATCTGTACTCTATATTGACTTACAGCTACTTGCGGCAACCTTCTGTTTGATGTATTTTCTCTGTTCTACATCATGTCTGAGAAAACTGCTGTTTCTTCTTTTTTGTCAATAATTGATAAATGACGTTTGCTGCAGCGCATTATCTTGAAATTTCAAATCCTCTCAATTTCATCTTGTGAATTAAAATGTGTTAGTGTCATAAAGATATTTATGGAATATTATATTTGGTCATACCGACTAACAAGCAGTTACTATGATACTCTCAATCTTAATAAAATCGCAATTGTAGACTTTGCTATCTTATCTACTAGGGTGGGACAAAATCATATTGTGAATGAAGGTAAAATATGTATTATCAAAACAAATTATGCATAGTTTTTTTTAAAAAAAAAAAATCTAGTTGACGTCCATAATTTATTTCTCCTACCTTCTGGTCCATGATTGTCATTGAATCATGCAGTCTCACTTGTAGTTCCACATGATTGGGCAGAATTAGATAAGTAAGATAAAGTCTTTTGTAGCACATGGAATTTGGGAGACCACACTGTTGTGAATGACAGGCACTTTGTCATGAGTGTGAATTTTCACCTGTTGGTTCGGATAACATTAGATCATGTGAATCTTTTTTTCTTATACGAGGTTCTTCGGAAATTCGAAAGACCCTTTTACCGTTGGAAACTTAGGCCGCGGCCGCCGGAGACACTCGTGAAACGGCAAAGACAGTACACATATCAAAAGTTTTATATGGTCTAGAATTGACCACCTTCAATCTCAGATGATTCAATCCCCATGCCTTGTTAAGAAACATCCCCATCGATGCAGAACACTCTCATCGAAAACGAGTAAAAAATCAAGAATATAATTGTATAACTTATTAAAAAATATCTCATTAGGGTGAAAACAAATCAAATAAATACCTGAGTCTCCACCTGCTGGCTACAATCCATGGAAATGAACTAGCTAACCAAGTAATTAAACAGGCAACTTACTTCTAAACATAAATATGACATTAATAAATCATACAACTAAAATAAGATCCAGAATTCTCATCTCTCCACGAAAGGGAGCACATGAAATTCTATCAAATAACAAAACACAGTTAAACCCAAACAAGAAAGATCAATTTCCTACTCGATTATAACAAACAGAACTAAATTATCCTCGTTCTCTTACACACACCCAACCAACAAAAAAGGAACCAAAGAAACATCATCTGCAGCTACTTCACTTCCTCTTCTTAGCCGGTGGTTGATCCTCCTCATCCTCCTCGTCCTCATCTTCCTCATCCTCGTCGCCGTCATCATCATCCCCATCATCATCATCATCATCCTCATCACCGCTACCTCCATTACCATTGGCTTCCGGTTCGTCTTCTGGCTCCCCTTCCTCATCATCGCCACCTTCTTCGCCGGCCGAGAAATCTTCGTCACCAGCATCGTCGTCGTCATCCTGCTCTTCAGCATCCTCATCATCATCTTCGTCATCATCCTCTGTGTCGGATGCATCTTTGTTTTCGGGTCCGGGCTTTTCCAAACTATGAAGATCGTCAATTGGGAACCTGCCCATGCTTGGCATTTGTTCACTTTGTACACAATTTTTTTTTTTTGGTAAGAAATATTGCAGTCGAGAAAGTAAATATTACCTTTTCTCAGTCAAGTCAGGTAGCCCATCAATGTTGTTCAACAGAGCTCCCATCTATTGAAATAATTTAGTTAATTAAGAAAGTCAATTGTAAAAATGTAGAAGAGTGCATAAAACTTCACTCATTTCAATACATCAGCAGCCAGCTCAATGCTAGGAAACCGTTAATCGGAAAATATTTCTAAATAACATATATTTACTCGAAAGAATTACTGAAGCAAACATGAAAAGGTTTTGAAGTAAACTGTGAATTACGAATGAGTACCAAATCCAAGGAAAAACCAAAATTTTCCTTCCAGATGCACAGCCAAAGGCACAAATTATACACTGACCAGCCTTTCCTATTCAGATCCCCTGAATTCGTTTTCTAGGGGTGCTAAAAACTCATTCAAGTCCGATAACACGAAACTGAGGTGTGATGTTTACAAGTTTTGAGGTAAACCTCCAGAAAAATGTTCAAATTCGATATAATTTAGTTACTGGAACGTGACAGCAAAGTAATACTAAATTTGAAAATAACAACTATATCAAGACTCTGAAAATCCCCACAAAACATATTACACGAGGCGAGCAATATCATTTTTTTTAGAATAAACTAGCCCAAGGAAAAACATCCTGCAACGTAAACACAACAAATGGTTACAAAGACATTCTATACAAAGTAAACTCACGAAAAGCCCAGTCTCAGATTTAACTCAGACGAAAAACAACAAAAGAAGAAGGGATTAACCAACAACACATCAAACCAGTGCAAAACATTCAAGTCAAACTCATAACGAAAAAGGATTCCACCAGGAAAAAGATTCAGATACCATATACCGAGAACACTAAAAAATACTGAAAAAGGGAAAGATGTGAAGGGAAAGCCTAGACTTTGAGCCCTTTAACTGAACGGAATCACACAAGAAGCGCACCACAGAAGTTCAAAAGTCAAAATTAAAGCAAAATCTCAGAAACCCAAATCCGAAATCCAAAGTAGAAAAAAATGCAAATTGAACTTTAACTTTAAAAAAAAAAAAGGTCAGAGTACCAGCAAAAGAAGGCAAGCAAGGGACTTTCGAGCAGCCAAGATAGTTTGAAGCGCTGCAGCCTCAGCAAATCTGCATACTACGTCAGAGCTCACCACCTCCATGTAACCAAACAAAAGAAACTCCCCTAAAAAAGTCACCGAAAAAAGTTGAAGAACAATGGAGAGAAGAGAAGTGAAGTTTCAAGAAACGAAAACAAACGGCTAACGAACCAAGAAGGAGACGCAGGCAGTGCTTTCCTCTGGCTAGGGTTGAATTTGGGTGTCCAAAAGTATGTCGATAATATAAAGTACAGGAATTTAAGGAAATACGCCCAAGGGATACGTTTGACTAGGGTTTTTGTGGGATGACTCTAGGGTTTTGTCAATTGGGGGTATCCATGATATTTTCTCACCTCGAGGGGGCGGTTTGTGATTTTTGGAAAACTTTTTTCCATTAAAGGAGAGGGGTGCGTTAGGAACTTTGGAGGGGTTGGTGTGACTTTATCCGATTGTAGATGGGATTTAAAGCGATTGTTTTCCCCCCAATTCAAAGACTTTGAGCAATCATTGACGGATGAGGATAATTGCAATTTGGTCCTTCATATTTCTAGCTTAGACAATTGTGGCATCTATTTAAATAGTGATTTTCCGGTTTAAAAAAATGCATGATACCAAGTGTACGATGATGATTTTAAGATATAAACAACATAGTCCAAGACCTAGATCCCAAAGGTCCTTTGGGTTATTTTGTAGTTCATATATGGTGTCTGGTGGAGATGATTGAGAGAGTTTGAAAAATGACTTTGGTCAACCAAATTTTTTGATTTATGACTTTTTTTCAAAAAAAATTTGCAAAATAACCTTCAAATACAAAGAAAATGCAAAAACAAAACAAACGAAAAAATTAAGAATGTTATATTTCCAAATCATGGTCAAACGGAGGTTATTTAGTTAAATAAATCCCTTTTTTTGTATACATATATAGTTTAATTTTTCGCGCTCTTGCTGTATATAAATTCCCAGAAACCGCACGCAAAGTTTGTCATGGCGAGTGGCGACCCACCTAGAAGTCTCTGCCTGACAATATCAATATTTAGTCCCAAAACTAGAGGTGTCAAAATGGGCTAGGCCTGTCGGGTTGGCCCGTCCCGCCATACAAAATTGGTGGGTTGGGTTGACAATTTCTCAATCCACCTAAAAGATGGGTCGCCCCGCCCCGCTTAACGGTGGGTTGTAGTGAGTTGCGGATTGGACCGCAAAAACCCGCCAATTTACACGTGAGTCCACCAGGTTGGCCCGTCCCGCCACCTAAAACAGGTATCTTGGGTTGATGTTTTTCCAACCTGCCTAAAAGGTGGGCCGGTCCGCCCCGCCTAATGGTGGGTTGCGACAAATTGTGAGAGGCCCGCTCCGCTAGCCCATTTTGACATCTCTACCCAAAACTAGGATGCGCCAAAGGCGCAAGTGATTCTCTGAGCCGGTCTGGATTTCCAACGCCTTGGGAAACCTGAAATCGCCTATTGCGATGAGAAAAACGCCTCCTGGGCCGGAGGAAGCGAACTAGCTTCATCGTCGGCTCAGGAAGCAACGGGCCCGCAAGCAAGCTACTCGATTTTATTTTCTTAGCTGCTCTGAATTCTAGATGCTATTTGGTCTACGTACCGGAACTGAGAACATTCGAGATTATGCAGTATTATACACGAAAGATCCATTTTTGGCTCTTTCTTTAGCCCTTTAACAACAAATCTTTAAGCCGTTTTATTTCACTCATATAACTATCTGGTTTAGTTTATCGACGAAAAATCCAATATTTTAAAATAGTATCGAGAATAACTGGAAAAGTGGCCTTGGAGCACGCCAAAAATGAATGCAATTGAACACCGATTCACCTTCATTCTCACATAGCGAGCACCTCGACACCATACCCGAAAGCCCTAAGAAATGCATAGGAAAGAAGGTCAGATTAACCCCGAAAAAAGTGATCCAAAAATAGATTTGACCTAAAAAAGTCCAGGTTGGTTGGTGAGCCTAGTGATAGGAGAGAAAAAAAAGATAGCAAAAACTACCCAATTAACCTATTAGATCCTTTACATGATAAAAATAAGGGTAAAAAGCAATTTTATTCATATTTGAATGTACTTTGAGCTGACTTAATTGAGTGAATTATACTTTTTCGGCTCGTTAGTAAGGCGATGCCTTGCCTTGCCTTCCCTTACTAATGTGGAACCAGTTCCCAATGATATTGGTACGTCGCCGCGTCAATCTCGATAGTTTGACCTAATCTTCAAGTAGGTCCCCCTCTGTCCCACACATCTAACCAGCTCATGTGGTTCATCGGTTCCACCGAAAACTTTCATTTGTTGAATCGGAGCATAGTGTGCTTTAGGGGCCGAGCGACAACTCCTCTACTTGAGAGTTCAATTAAAAAATGATTATAGCTAGCCTCCAACTCTGCCTTACGATTCTTTTTGGATAATTCGTCCGACTAAAGATGTTGAATATATGTGAAAGACTATTTATCTCAATAAAAACGTGCAATCCAATATGTGAAGTGGCGAAAACGAAATGGTATCATCGAGGAGAATGGTGAAGTGAACACCTGAAAATATTCGAGAACCATCATTTTGTTTTCATTTGTTTCGTTATCAGATGTGGAATCTGCAAGATTTAGTTTTAACATATGTATTGTGCTGATTTTAAAACGGTAATGATTGCTGCAATAATTATTTTATCGTTTAATGTAATATAGGTATCTTGGGAGACGATCTCACATATCTTTTTGTGAGACGGGACAACCCTATCTATATTTACAATAAAAAATTAATATTTTTATCATATAAATTAATATTTTTTCATGGTGACTCAAATAAAATATTGTCTCACAAAATTGACACTTAAAACCGTCTCACATGAGTTTTTGTTTATCTTATTTGTTCGTGATGTATGATTTCTTGCACTTTAAACCATTGGATTTCATCTTCCAACACACCATTGACGATGCTTTAAAGTGATGTACTTTTCTCATTCGAGGCGGTCTTCCGATCCTTCAAAATAAGGACAAATAACATTTACTCCTATATGAAAATCCAAAAAACATAAAAGGTTGATTACAAAGGTACCATTTGGGAGATCTTGTAGTTCCTACGAGGTGGAGATGATAGGCTATGGCTTTCTTTTCTTTTTATTTTAAACGATCATTTTCGAACAATTCATCCAACCCAAGGATAATTATAATGTTTGTGAAATAGTATTTTTCTCTAAAACGAACACTCGATTGTGTAAAGTATAAAAAGAAAGAATGTCATAATCGGAGTTGAATGTTTGAAATCTAACTCCATACGACCAGTTTTTCAGTTTAAGACATTTCTCGAGCCAAAAATGCATAGAAGGATGTCATATTTTTACAAGCATTTCCAATGAGAATCAGATTCGCATGAAAGATATAACACAAAATTTAACAATTCGAGAAGCAAATTTTGAACTCGAAAAATTTGCAAAATTTTAGATGCCAAATTTCCCCTTTTTCACCGAATAAAATATCGCAAGAAGTTATAGCAAGACGACAAAAAAATTTCTCTACACAATTTAAGCTAGTCATGATTAAAAGGCAAATCATGTTTAAATGCTTAATTAAGCACGTGTTAGGTTAAAAAAAACAATAATATGTTGGGTCGATCACTTTAACAAGGGCATAATATCAAACTCGCTCGTCCCTTTTTAATTCCATTGTTCACTAATACTAACTACTACCATACATACATTATTGATTATTTAAAATCTTTTGAGACATCGAATTTTGAAATTTTATTGGATGATACATATATGGCTTGATGTTACTTAAAACAATCAAAATGAATTTATTCAATTGCACAAATTGGATATATATATTTTTTTCGAATTAAGAAAAATTCTTAAAATATTATTTTATGTTTTTCAACTATCGGAGGAAAATTTATGACTGCCTATCCAAATGTTAACATTTGAATCAAATTGATCATAATAAAATCATAACATCCAATTATGATATGGGGAGAAATAGGGAACACCTAGAAAATGTCATTTTGTTTTTCACTTGGTTTCCAATATACCAAATGTAGAATTTGCAAAGATTCGATTGCAACCTATATATGCATATTAATGTATTGTGTTAATTTTAAAACGGTAATGATTGTAGCAATGATTATTTTATCATAAAATGTGATTATTATTTATCCATGATATGAAATTTGCTACACTTCAAACAATTGAATTTCATCTTCAAACATTGATACAAGTGTCGATGACTTTAAAGCAAGTCACACTATGAAAATTCAAAAAAATCGCATAACCTCTGTTTGAAATTAACGATCTATTAAAATCTTAGGTATTAAAAATGATTGCAAATGGGATAAATGCGCGCCTGATTTTTAAAAACATGTGATTGAAAAAAACATTTAATTTTCAACTGATAAATTAAATTCCTTTCAAAATAGCTATAGTCCTCAATTCCTCATCACATCTTGGATTTTTCTACAAAAATATTATTATTATTTAAAAAAAAAAAAACCATAATAATAAGGTCTCCAAAAACAATTTCATTGACGTTTTCTTGTGGTGGTCTTCAAACCCACTTTCGGTCCGCACTTCAAAAACAATCCTTTCTTATAACAAGAAGCTATGAGTAATATGTTTATATAATATATTCCATAAAATAAATTGCATATATAATAATCATCATCAATAAAAACTTGGCCTTACTGCTCATTCATAATTTATACAATGCACATGATTTTTTTAAATTCAATTCTAATTTTCAAATAATATTAACTATAAAACAATCAAATAAATCAGCTCGTTTTGAATTCAAAAGTTTATGAATTTAAATTTGAACCAAAGTTATTTAAAATTCGTCTCCTTTAAATTCATAGTTAAAGTTGAAACAAAAAATTCCCATAAAAACAGAACACTAAAAAAAATAATTCAAAACTCAGGCCCCGTTTGGTTTCAAAAGCTAGGCCAAAAAACATTTTTTTAAGTGCTTTTCAATTAACAAAGTGTTTGGTTGATCAAAAAAATGCTTAAATAAGAACTTTTAAAAGTCAAAATTAGAGCTTTTTTAAAAGCCATAAATTGTAGCTTTTAAAAACACTTATTTTAAAAAATATCTACAAAATCCAAACGGGCTCTCAACCAACCACCAAATTTGAAAAAAAAAAGGCGTATCATTTATATTTCTCATCTCTCTTTAAAAGTGATATCCTACGAGTATGTCCATCATATGCTTGAGCCCAATGGAGGCCCATAAACCAAGGACTAAGGCTCAGCCCTCAGGTCCAGCTCTTAAGTGATGAGATTGGCCCATGAGGATAGGTGGTGGAGGCAAGTCAGGTTGGAGTTGGAGTTGTAGTCAAGGGAGATGACAAATGTGAAGATGGGCTAAAAGGTGTGCTAAGGAGTTAGAGATGAGCTTGGGACTTGGAAATCCAAGGATGAGCTTGGGAGTTCGGAATCCAAGGATGAGCCTAGGAGTTGAAGATTACACTGGTGGAGGCCGAGAGTAACTAGGGTAGAGCATATCGGTGGGTGAGCCCTCAGCCTAAGATTCGTCTCAAGAACGAGACCCCTTAGCTTCAGCCTCGCCTCAAGGGCGAGGTCACACTTTGAACCGTCTCGAAAGGGCGAGTATCGGATGAACAAGCGCGTGAATCTCACTCACATGGTCCCCTACGGAATATGTGTGGCCCCCTTCCTTCTCCATAAAAATACCGGATTTACTCACTTCATTTGCAACTCATTACTTTTTTTTCGAGGGGTGCTCAAGCTCTCCTCTTCACTTATTTATTTTTATACTCTGACTTGAGCGTCAGAGGGGCTACGCCGGGACACCCTCCCGGCCCCCTCTGATACTCTTTGCTTGATTTTAGGTTTCTAAACTTGAAACTTTGAGTTTAGATTGAACTCGAACTTTGGATTAGACCCTCCAATTTTGATGAGTATAAAAAAAAAAATGAAATCTGGTTCATCTCTCAATCTCGAGACCAATCATAATTCTCATAATCGAATAGCTAAACGAAAATAAGACTTTTACTGTTTTCGAATTAGTGAAATGACTTAATGTATTATCAAATAATCACATGTTTCATTATTTTTATCAATACTTTCTCAGTTCATTATGCGACAAGACTTGGCTTATCTAATATTCAACTGAAATGATTTATCGTTATTGTTTTAAAGGGAAAAAAATGTTAAAAAAAAGAAAAGAAAATCTGGCCTCTAAGGCCCCTACGGGTACAGCCTAACCTTCCAAGAAAAACCTTATAATTGGCAGAGAAAACCTTATAATAATTGGTCAACAAACGACGCTTTAACACGCATTGTTGATCATTTCCTTGTATTGAATCCAACCGATTTCCGATTGCGAAACCCGATTTGCATATGGCATCGGAGATCGAGGTGGTGGACGAGGTGGAATCTGGAGATATTTCCTCCAATGGTGGAAAGACGGCGGCGGCGGTTGTTGAAGATGAGAGCTTGAGGAACGACGTGTACACGGCGGCCGCTTATGGTGACATGGAGAAGCTGCAGCGGCTCGTCGAGAGCGAGGGTTGCTCGGTCTCGGAGCCCGATGCCCTAGGTTATTATGCACTTCAATGGGCCGCACTCAATAACCGGACTGCCGCCGCGCAATACATCATAGAGGTATTGGAGGTTTTGTTTTCTTTGGTTTGGTTTGCAGCTATTTCGACCATGTAAATTTTGTTAGTGTTCAATTGGTATCTTGGCATTGGTTCTGCATCATTAGATTGTTGGATATTGTTATTTACAATGAATATTAGGAAATGGATTTGATGAAGTAATGGGTTGACTTTGGCTGGTATAGTGAGTTTGGGAATCTGTTTTCGAGGATGTGAATTGTTTTAGTTATTTGATCGTGAGAAGGGATATACCTTTGACGGAGAGCCTCTGACTGAGACATTTTTAAAATCATGATTCGTCCTTTCTGACTATTTGCACTGATTGCACGAGAGTTTATAATGCATGTGATTGATATTTAGAAACATGTTGAAGTATTGGAGTTAAGTTATGTAACATATCCATCAGATTTTGGTGCATCCAGGAGCTGTGAATCACAAAAGTAAACACAAGACTTTTGAGTAACAAAGTTGTCACATTTTATTATTTTTCTTCTCTGTGGAGCTACACGCCTTAAATTTCAGGACCCCGAAAATATAAGAGGGGGGGTTAATATTGGGGGTGGTGGTTGATGACAAATGTTAATTTCTCAAAATTAGGGCTTGGATTACAAGTTTAATGGAAGAGGAGGACGTGGGTGGTGCAAAATCTTCATTTTTTCCCATTTTCGTTTTGCCTTCTCGTAAATAATAAAGAACCTGGTGTTCTGATAATTTTTGTGGTGTGATCGACAGCATGGAGCTGATATTAATGCACGTGATAATACGGGTCAAACTGCTCTGCACTGGAGTGCTGTTAGGGGTGCAACCCAGGTTGCTGAACTTCTGTTGCAGGAGGGTGCTCGGGTCAATTCAGTTGATTTTAACGGCTATCAGGTATACTTTTAATCTCGTGGTTTTCATCTCAAGTATTTATTGGTTAGTTTGTTTGAATAGTTATTATAAAAGGTTGTTCAGGCATCAAAATATTTGTTACAGGAAGTGTTTGCAACCTAGAAACATTTTGAATTACTTCCATATACAATGTCTTTATCTTTTACTTTTTAGAAAGTGGTCATCAGAAGAATTTAAAATTGCTGACGTGTCGATTATGATGAGAGTCTACAATCGAGAAGTTTTAAGGCGCACTTTCTGCAAATATTCAAGGCGATGGAAACACCAGAACATGTTTTCCAAATCGCGGCGTTGTTTTCCTGAATTTTTAACTACAATATTCAACTTTCAACCCACTAGCACATGTTTTCCAAATCGAGGCATTGTTTTCCTGAATATTTGACTATTTGAAGTTTGCCTGATTTGTGTGCTAGTGGGTTGAAAGTTGAGTGTTGTATTGGATTTGGTCTTGTTAGTTTGATCCTTTTATCTTATTTATTCTATTTTTCCAAAGAAATTTGTTATTTTCTAGCGTTCAACCTTTTCCTGTGTATTATGTGCACTTCCTGTATTTGCAGACAACACATGTTGCTGCACAATATGGTCAAACTGCTTTTCTTTATCACATAGTCGCTAAGTGGAATGCTGATCCTGATATTCCTGATAATGATGGAAGAAGCCCTTTACACTGGTACTTGACAAATGTAATTGTTATTCTTGTGTTTCAGTAAATACTAAATACTTGATTTGACTGTTTTCTTCCCTTTTATGTAATCTCAGTCATCCAACATTCGATATAATTTGTTCATTGAAACAAGATGTCTGAGAACACCACAATTATTTATGGGGAAAAGTATGTTGCTTGCTACAATTTTGTTCATCCTGGGTTTGATTTCTGTGACCAATGTTCATTATGATTTTGAGCATGCTGCATTGAATTTCTGTTAGTAAAGAAGGCCTATATGCTGTATTTTGTATAACCAACCATCCATATATTCTCTTGTTAATTAACTGTGTATAATAAACTTGAGAAAATTTCGAGAACATAGCTCCACTGCTCAAGTATACCTGTTTGCTTGTTGAAAGTTTAGCATATATTTCCTCTTTTTTTAACTTTTTTATGTTGCAGTTAATTTTAGTTCTAGCATGTTGGTTTCTACACAATCGTTGTTTCTCCTGAACTAGACACTTTAGAAACACAACTAGATGGAACTTGGAGGCATGTTTGGTAACAAATGTACCTAATTACCCCCCTTCAGATTATTAACCTGATTTTGGTTTACTGTCAATCTTAGCTATTGCTTTTATTTTTTTCCTTTGCTTTCTGCTAATGTTATTGTACAGTTTAATTGTGAGCAGTTAATGTTGGATTATATAAGGATTGTGTGGAGTGATGTTCCTAAAGCTGATTTGTAATGTCATTAATGATATCTTAATGTTTCCCTCTCTATATCCGTTGGCGTTAAGATTTATTCGTTAGGTTGAGATGCTAAAATAGCTACATGTAATTATTCTCTAATTCCCGATCTACTTTCACACAAGCTAATGTTAGTGTCTTTTGAATGCGATTGATCTGAATTTTGAGGAATTAATCAATTTTGGACTTCTTAATTTTTTTTTTTGGAACAACTATAGGGCAGCTTACAAGGGCTTTGCAGATTGCATACGGCTTTTGCTATTTCTAAATGCATACAGGGGACGGCAGGACAAAGAAGGTTAGTTGAAATGATTGCTGGTGCAGTTTACGCTTTTTCCATTTTTCTTGTAGTGCGACAAGCACATTATCCTGATTAAAATGATTTTGATGCTTATAGGTTGCACCCCCCTTCACTGGGCTGCCATTAGGGGTAATTTAGAAGCATGCACTGTTTTGGTGCAGGCTGGGAAGAAGGAAGATTTGATGGTTACCGACAATACTGGTCTTACACCTGCTCAGCTAGCCGCTGATAAGAATCATAGACAAGTCGCATTTTTCCTTGTAGGTATTTCGCAAACTATTTAATCATGTTTAGTTTTGTCAATGCTAATTGTTGAGACATCGATGATGAAATTAAGGATTTTGACTTAGTTCAAAAGTTAACTATCTAAATGTAAGATTATTATGAGAATTTTAATCCTTTGGGCATCAGTTCATGAATGTAGTCTATACGGGCAAACAATGTGATTTTTCCTTCTTTTTTCCCCCTTTTACATATTTTATGTTTAAGCTTTAAAACTCGGGATCTCTGTTTTTATGCATGCTGCTGACATATTCTTATCAATTACTTGAATTTGATTTGCAGGGAAATGCTAGAAAGTTATTCGACAAAAAGTGGGATAACAATAGCTTCCTTGGCAAACTTTCAAAATTAGGACTTGCTCCATTACTTTGGTGCATAATCTTTTTAATGCTTGTGACATATATCCACTCGGTTGTTACAGGTAATTCTCCTGATTTGTACTACCACCTGAATGAATCATTGCCCTTTTGCATGTAATTTTTTTTTTAAAAAAAATGTTTGTTTTCACAGCTTCTAATTTGCCAAGATTAACTGCTGGTTTTGGTCTTTTTGCTTGGATGGGTGTATTCTTGGCAACCTCTGGACTGATTCTCTTTTATAGATGTAGCAGGTAACTCTTCAGTTATATTGAATATTTAAACGGCTTCAAAAAAAAAATAAAAAAAAAATAAAATATTTAAACTTTTCGAGATAGTTTACTAAATATTATTTTATTGCCAATAATCGGTGAAGTAGTTGACATGCGTAATGACATTGTTTGTTCAGTTCGATAATTTGGGCATGGTTGGAAGCTGGTCCATTTTGCTCACCAACTGCAATATTTGATGCAAACAATCATTACTTTCATGATTATATAAACCCTCAAGGATGAAATTATACATATCTTGAACCTTTGTTAGTTTTATCGTTTACCTATAGGTTGACTAGTTTTTGGGCAGTAATTGTTGTGTGTGTTTGTGAAACCTTGAGATCATAAATATATTTTATGTTGGTGCCAAAATAATGGTACAATTAATTCGTTGTTTAAGTGGCGCACCCAGCAGCTGTTGATTTTGTTTGGCTATATTTCTTGTTTATCCACGTAAAATTTGAGTCAATATCCTTTTAGTAGTCATGGTATTCATTCTTTTCGATTGAAATTGAATCTTGCATTCTTTGTTTAGATTCAGCTTGCAATTTCCATTTGACTTAACTCTTTTGAGCATTCATGTTTCCTTGATAGTTATTGTTTTCTCTGTCTTACAGCGAAAGACAGTCAAACCTGATCATTCTGATATGTATTATGCACGGGGTTTGTCCAATAGCCTAACTCTGTTTGAACATTTTTATTGTAGCAAGGATCCCGGGTTTATCAAAATGAATAGACATGATCAAGAAAACATGAAAGATGATGTAAGTTGCCCCATGTTCAGTTTTAATTTCTTTCAAATATCTTCTTGTTCTTTTCTCAAAAAAAAATAAAAAATAAAAATCTTCTTGTTCTCTAAAATTAACAAATATTTGAATAAAACTCATTTTTTTTGGTTAGGAACCTTTGCTGAAGGTTGAGGTAAATAATCCTGCTTTGCTTGCTGGGAATTGGTCACAACTTTGCTCAACTTGCAAGGTACTATTTCTTTCTGACTTCAATGCTGCATACCCCTCCATTAACGAACCCCTGTCTAAATTATTTCTATGCTCTATCATACATTTTCTTTTTCTTTGTTAGATTGTTCGTCCTCTTCGTGCAAAGCATTGTTCCACCTGTGATCGCTGCGTTGAACAATTTGACCATCATTGCCCATGGGTGTCTAATTGCATTGGCAAGGTGCTTCAACTCTTTCTTAACTCCGTTTAATGCTACTGTTGTTAATACATCTATGAGTTTCTTGTTTGTGGGGTCATATCATATCACAAATCATATTGCCACTCTTTAATGAAATAATTAATGGCGAGATTTTGGGTCATTATCTTTATCGTTTCACTTTATATTCTCATAACCGCTTATGCATAAATGCATTCATTTACATTTCAGATGTAGTTCTGTGCTTGTTAGTCGTTACATGTAATAAGAGAGAGAGAGTGGGAAACAATGTGAAAAATTTACTTGTCGTGACCTTACCCGTTTATTTCTTGAACAGAAAAACAAGTGGGACTTCTTCTTGTTTCTTGTTCTGGAAGTTGTTGCAATGCTGATTACTGGAGCAGTTGCACTTATAAGTAAGATTTGAATTTAAGCTTCTTTTCCCAGTTAGCCTTAATAGATATTATATGTGGCTGTATCTTTTATGGCTTTTTATCCACTTCTAGCATTTTCTTATCATCCCAGGAGTGTTGACTGACCCAACGGCTCCATCTACCTTTGGCGCATGGTTAAGCCATGCTGGTAATCAGCATGTTGCTGCGTTATCATTTTTGGTTGCAGACTTTTTCCTCCTTTCCGGTGTTGCAGTTTTGACTGTTGTACAGGGCTCTCAGGTACACTTCTGGAGTCTGCTTCTGTTTGCTGTTTTGCTTGTCAGTCGTTTTTCTTACGCTGCTTTCTTTCTCCATGCACATCTGCATGGTCGGCATCTTAGTCGTGCACTTTTCAGACTTCAGGATCAACAGCTACATATTGGCTAGTTCATGTCATATGCTGGTCATTTTTCTTTCAGTTGCATGGGGATTGCTTTGATTGCTATTTTGATTTCAATAATTTGTTCTTCGATGTACGAATTTCATATGCATTTTCTCTAATTTCGGCTTTCTTGCATATAAGCATTCACGTTTACTTTATAATAGGATTTTGTATTTCGGCAAATTTCCACGTTCCCTTACCAAATATGCCCTAGGAATGTCAATTCTTTTCTTATAATCTGACAGCAGGTAGTTAATTCTGATACGGTCTATAGTTGACTCCTAAATGATTCACTTTTCTGATATAAGATTGCTCGCAATATTACGACAAATGAAATGGCAAACATGATGCGGTACAGCTACCTAAGAGAACCAGGTGGTAGATTCCGTAACCCCTATGATCATGGCTGTAAGAAGAACTGCACAGATTTCTTGATAAATGGTTACAATGAAGATATCGAGCGCGCTGAAGAATCAATGAATGAATCTGAAGGAATTGGGATGATGCACATGACACGAAATGCCATCCATTCAAATGGATCCATCGATCATGCTAGTCGAACAAATGGAAATGGCCAAGTAGTAATTGATGTGAAGAATACCTCAAATTCGCATCACGGTCATGTCCATTCTTCTCACTGTAGCCATGGCCATAATCACAATAGAAAAACCGATTCGATTCCTTTAGGTTTGGGCGTTGGTTTAGGTCGAAATGCTGCCCATTCTTGAGCAGTTTCGCGATGGAACTTCGTTGTATTAGTTTCGAAAGGTGTCTGGGTGAGAAGGATCAATTTTTACTAGATTATATATTAGAAAAATATGTGATGCCCAGTCTGCAAACGTTGATTTTGGTATCTTTGAAGTTTCTTGTATTTCTTATTTACTTATTGGTACGAGAATGTTGTAAAAGGTGCAATTTATGTGTATTTCCTTCTGTAGTTTCCTATATCTACATAAATACTATGCTGCACTGTGGTTATGTTTGGGAGATAAGAAAAGCACGTTTCTCTATATTTTTCCTTTTTCGGATTATTCGCTAGAATTTGTAGCTTTTTCACCTTCCATTGAATTTTAAACATCAAAATATGGAATTCTCTTGCGCTTCGCTTAGTACTTTACCTTGTGAGATTATGACACTGTTACTCCATATACAAGACTTGTACGTATTTTTACGTATATTGAGAATGATATTAAAAATAGTTAATGTATTCCACGATGAGGATAGATTAATATAAAATATTAAATATAGAAATTATATTAAATATTTGTGACGAATGAAAAAGAAAATATGATCCGAAATGTGATATTTATTTTTCTATGGACAAAAACATGAAACATTAAACCACATTCTAGTAATCCAATCATACTACCATGGAAGTATTCTGCCTACTGACAAAATTACTTGGTGTTCGTCTGATGGAATTCAAAACTAGAAAAAAAAAAACAATGAATGAATAAAGAGACAACCTAAGTCCATGATAACATGAAACAAATGATAACCAGCCGCTTCCTTCAATCCATTGACAAATATTAAACCGACTTAAAAACCAAATTACAGTTACATAAATCTCACAGCAAAACACTATCCATACAAGTTCTTCACCAAAAAAAGAAAAAGAAAAAGAAAAGTGAAAAACATGTAAAAATTAATTTATAACAAAAACTATATATTTTCATGTTCTCGGAAATTACTGTGATGGGGAGAGATGCTAAGTTGGCGAAGAGATTCGCTCCCTCGAAACTCATCCCATGAAACTTGAAAATTCATATCAGTTGATTGATTTTCCACTGTAGTTCATCACAAAATACCCCACCAGAAGAAGGAAACCTGCAAGGAGATGAATTATCATCTAAACTTTGCGGGTAACGAATAAACAAGAATACAGGAGACTTCCACAAAAACCAAAGTTTGTTATGTTTCATATATATCTAGCTGCATCAGATTCCTCATTCAAAGAATGCATGCTCACGAGTTTTTGTAAAAAAAAAAAAAAAAAATGATTTAACAAGCACAATGAATTTAGGTGAAGACAGAAACTCACTTTTGATCCAATTCCCCCTCAAGCTTATAGTTTTATCATCCTTTCAAAGGTAGTCCGAAAGCAGACAATTAATAAGACATCCCACATGGTATGGAGCAAATAAATCTGAAAAACCACATTTCGACTATGACTTAAAACCATAGGGATTTGAACCACGAGATCAATTGATGGATCAATCATCATATAAAGTTTTCCTATATCAGTATATGTTTACTCGTGGCACGATGCCTCAAAGCTCAACATCATGAGCTTAAAATTACCTCGGAACTAACTTTAACGCAACTTATTACCTACTTTAGATTCGGCATCTAAGCTATATATTACAAATAACTGGCAGACATTATTGATCTTTCTAGATCGTTTGAACAAATTTCTCGTTTCCTTAACCAAAGCTGTGGTAAGTCCATGAGATCATATGTCATGTAAGTCTTTAGATAACAGATAACTCAGGTCATTTCAACTATTCTTATAGTTGGGACTTGGGATCCAACAGAAAAAAATCTTGTTACTATAACATAATGGCCAAATATTTTATCATACTCACCAGATTGCAATAAGCCCAAATTCTTGCCAAGGGATTCTCCGTAGTAGTTACACTTCGATTTCTCCATGATACATCAACTTGAGCAGCTACGCATGTTCAAGGGCATAATAAAGTTTTGAAGCTCTTCTTCGAAGTAGTGGCTCTAATCGGAAACAAGGAATGGTTCTCTGCCACGTTTTAGCTTCATACATCTCATTCCATGCCTGAACAATCTCATCGATATTGAATCCCAAGCCTGAAACCACATTTAGATGTTAGAAGACTTTGAAGTAAAAATTTTAATTCTAAAATATCACACATCCTGAGATGCTAAAGTCTAAGCATCACCTTTCGATGTAGTGTCTATGGAGCAGTGATTCTTTATCATAACAGCAATATCAGTGGGAGAAGCTCCAGCAAGTTCAAATTTTTCGACAGCAACCTCCAAACATTCTTGCCACACAGGAAGTCCTAATTTGAATTCCATAATAGATCTTTCATAAAGCATGGTACCCCAAAGCACAAATATCTGTGATCTAACATTTGAAGCCTGTTCTGAGGCCTCATTTGCAGAGATATGTTTGAACAAGTTATCCAGTTTCATTTTCTGCAACGGGGTTTCCACTTTCTTCGGCTTGGACAGTTCATTGAGACGGCGTTCTTCCGCATCTTCCCACATCAGCATACCCTTTTCCATGTTTTCCTCGGCATTGTTGTAAAGCTGAAGAACTTCTGTTGAAGGCCACGATTCTAGATCAATATTAGTACCGACTGTATAATACCAAGAAAGTTTGGCCTGCTCAAACTGTTGCTGCCCACAAGCTAGAATAGCTTCATAGAAATTTGGTTTAATTTTCAGTGCCTCTTCATATTTTTTCCCAGCTTCTACGTACTCCTTCTGTGCCCAATCATAAGCACCCTTGATCTGCATAAGAACAGATTCTCTAGAAGAATCCTCAGTAAAATAAACCTTCTTTCTTGCCCTGGACATGTGAACATTACCCCAATTAAACAAAGCCAAAGCTGCCAGCTCTTGGAATGTATCTGCCGCATTGCTGAAAAGGTCTTGAGCCTCTTCACTCGTGATCGCCTCCTCCATAGCTTCAGAATAGAGTTTCATTCCCACCTCATGGAGATCTAGGTAAGCATCAACGTCAAACCCAGCATAGTTCTTAAAGAATCGAGCAAACTCAATGATCCAATCGCTGATACAAGATGACTCACTCCGTAACTCTTTTCTTCTTCCCACATGTCCATTTTCAGTAACATGTTTCGTGTCAAGCTGGGCTTCTGTTTCAAGCCTTTTAACCTTTTGACGCAAGGTATCTTGATCGGGATTAACTTCAACAATATATAGTTTAACAGAACCATGTCCTGAAGCTGCTTCAGCCCACCTCAGTTCTTCTGCCGTGGCAATTGTGACCAGATCACCTTCTTCATCTCTATACTTGACATGAACAGCTTTGGAGCTGGGAAACCGATCAGAAATAATTTCTCTAAGCTTCAGCATGTTGCAGTTGACGGGAATCTGAGCCCATCTTATGTCTTCTCCAAATACCAGTTTCACAGTTCTACTAGGCTCTTCACCCACACCATTACTAATTTTCTCTTCCTCAACGACTAATTTGTCCTCAGCCTTCTTTTCATCCATCCGCTCATCAGACTTCCTCGTCATAACAATGTCATCAGCTTTTCTTTCTCCAGTTTTTCCTTTCATTTCCTTTTTGTCACCTTCTTTCCCATCCCTATTTTCTTTCATCTTGTCATCAACTATCTTTTCCACTACATTGTTGCTTTTCTTTTTCTTAGTCTTCTCTTTGGATGCCTTAATTGGAGGCGAAAGAGGAGGAGGCTCCACATATTCAGGTAAAGGAATCAAGTCTATCGAAATTTCACTTGCTCTTGAGCCTTGTCTCTCTAGTGTGTTTTTCACCCTTTCTGCAATTTCACTTGCCATGATATTATTTTGTTCCGTCTTCAATACCGTCCCAACATCTCTTAGTGCCAAATCTAGCTTATTCAATGCTTCATAACACCGAGCTCTCTTCAAGAGAGCCTTACTGTATTTTGGTGTGACCTCAAGGGCTAAATTGCATTCATGGATCGCCCTTGGATACTCACTAATACCCAACTGCATATAGCAAGCAGCCATATTGCTCCGTAGATAGGATACATCTATATGGTTTCTTGGAAGCAATTTTATGGCTTTCTCATACTTTAACATTGCGCCCTCATAGTCCCTCCTCTGAAACAATATATTGCCATCGTTCTTTAATTCTTGCGACATAGAAATAAATATGGCAGTGTCCTTATCATAAGCTCTTGGACTATTTTCACTAGCTTTACTTTGCCTCAAATTGGATTCCCCTGCTTTATCTCCCAATGTTTTCTTGTTTGTTCCTCCATGTTTCCCCATATTAAAATTCAAGATTTCAAACAACCAAAAACTTGAATTCAATATCTAACACTTATCTTACCCCAAAGTTATACGACCTTAGTCCCAATCGATTTTCTAAGAATAATAAGTAGCTTGAAGTTTCCTATTAAAGAAGGATATTAAAACGAAATCAATCTGAAAAAATCTGCAGACTGATTTACCAATCAAATCCAAGCTGTATACTTTAGACCCAGAACCACCTTCAATAACACCTACGCACCAATTTATATCCCAACAACCGAGAAACAAACGAAAGACAAAACCAAATCTTCACCCAGAAAGCTCAGATGAATGCTTCACAATCCCACCAACCTCCAACACAAATACCAAGAAATGAACGATCCCAGCAAAAAATATTTCCCCCCCGTCAAATCCCAATTTAGAAATGGTACAGATAAAGAATAAACCTTAATTCAGCTGCAAGCAAAGATTGAAGATTCCAACCCTTTTCTTCTAAAAGGATACAAAACAAATTGAAATGATTTGATTGGATGGTGCAACTTCCGAAAGGGTCGATCTTCGTCCAAAATATTCCGGGAATTTCCAAGGGAAAAAAATCAAGAATTTGGATTGCAGATGAACGGGAGGAAACCAATGATATTCACCAAGAACAAGCAAACAGCTCTGGAGCTGGCATAAAAACCACAAAAGGTGAAAGGAATCATCAATAATTTATTACATTATAATCCTGTTTATACGCTGGAAAAGAATGAAAAAAAAAAGGAGGCCTGCGGCATTTTCTCCCCCCATAAATTACTACAAATCGAAAGTGGGATTCTTGATTTTAAATTTTTGGGGAAATTTCAAGAAAATATTTGGGGTTTCCGTGTATTCCAAGATTGTGGGTGAGTTTCGTTGGCAAACTGTCAGGTTTTGTTTGACTCTCCAAACACTCCTTTCCTTTTCTTAAAGGCCTCGCCAGCTTTTTCAGCTGTCTCTCATCACTTGCCACCTTTTTTTTCATAGGAAACTTGAAGAATAATGAATGAAACTATCAGAATAAATTATATGGAATAAATTCTTTTTTTTTTTTTTTAAATGAATTATATGGAATAACTACTTGCATGTAATGATTCCATTTATAAATTATACATGGAGATTACTGCACCTACCATCAAAGTCTTAACACAAAAACTTGTAATAAGAATCAATTTTGTGTTTAAATTTCTAATTCAAAATTCATAAAAAAATATTATTTTTTTTATGTTTAAAGTATTACTTTTCGTTCAATATATAATACGAGTCGATCCGTATTATATATATATTTACCGTGAGGCAGATTTATTTCTTAATCTGATTCATAAAAATTTATTTATTTTTATGCCTAAAAATTTATTACTTTGTACTCCGGATATGTATCGGTTTAACCCGTTTTACAAATATAAATCCGTGAAATCGCCTTACATGATACATAGTTAGAGTCTAAAAGACATAAAATCTCTTTAAAAAATTATTGGTAGATTAATACGTTTTTATATTTTTTTAAAAAAATCAAACATATTTTACCTTAATAAAAACTCGACACATATAATCCCTATGATAATTGATAAGAGGTTTTGTGCCTGATTTGAACAAAAAAAAAAAAAAAAAACTAAACTAAAATGTTAATAATTTTGATGTTATTTTGTTTTGTTTTTCATTTTTTTTACGAAAGATGTTGGTGCAATTAGCTCATCCACGACACATGATTTTAAAAAAAAACCCCTTGATTTTCTCATTTTCGGAATTCAATGATTTTGAATTCTTTTGATTTTTATTATATTAAATTAAGATTACATTTGAAAATGAATTTTTTTTATACTACACATACCAAATATTATTATTTTGACAATAAAAGTTAGACACTATATTTGTTTTTTTAAAAAAAAAAAAATATTTTCAAAATTCAATTTTTAATTGGTAAATAAACAATTATAGGAAACACTTTTTTAGTTTTTTTCTTAATATGCTTCTTAAAATTAATCTCAAACACTACCGTAATCTTTCTTAATTAACACTTCAAGATACTTCAAAACGAGAAAAGTGTGTTCAAACCTAGATTAAAATATATTTTCTTAATGGTTTGAAAAAAAATCTACAACCCGCAGAAATAGTTAGCGAAAGAACAAATAGACACGTTGGAATAATATATAATGATAATTATATTAGAAAGTTGCTACGAACATGGCTGATCTGCTCATACAAATGATTCGTGTGATCCCACGTTGTTCAACTTAGAAAAGGATGCTTCAACTTATAATATTCTTCTTCTTTTTTCCCTTCCCCGCTTGTTTGAAAAAAGAAAAAATTTCCAATTTGGTTAGAGAATTTATAATATGTATGACATTATTTAGTTAATGAGAATTACGAGTTTTCTTGTAAAAAAATAAAAATAAAAATAATATTATTGTGAATGTTTAATAAAATGACTTCAAAATATAAATATATACTTTCACTAAAATTCTTAAATCCAACTCTTAAATTTCATCTCTTACATTTTGGCGTAAATTAATAAATGTATGAAAATTTAAATAACCGAGTGAGTTGGAGATCAGGGAAACCCAATGGATTTTTTTTTTTTTTTTTTTTTTTTTTTTTTTTTTTGAGTTTTACCCACCGGTTGTTGATAACGCTATGCAACTCAAATTTTACTAATTAAACTTTGGTACGTTTAGTGATTTGCTTTTTGGATCATGACACGAAATTAAAATGCTAGTATATACCAAATGATTACGTTTGTAAAAAGATTTTCAATTATAAATTTATATATCTATATACACATATATTTTATATATCCCTTAGTAGCTTATAAATTTATTCTAACTAATATCTAGAACTTTTAGGTATCAAATTCATCAGAAACGGTTTCAGGAAGGGAATAATAATGAATTATGTTCCTAAAGTTTTCATCGTTTTCCAAAAATATACTAACACTTTATTCGTTCCTAATTATGTCCCTTTTTTTACAAAAATGTTTTCTGATATGTCATTCAAACTAAAAATTTCCTATAATACACTTAAATTAAAATGACATTTTAATTCTTTCCTTAGGCTCAAAAAATGGTATCAAAACCTAGGTAATTTTATTCAGACTTTTATTATTCATTAAATCATATTTTTCTTTGATGAGGAAGAGATTTTCAACAAACCATGGATTCAAACAAGAGTTTGAACCAAAAGGACTTTACTTACATGAAATCTCATAAACAAGTGAATCTATTTAAAATAGATTCTCTACAATAGAAGTTAAAAAGACTTGGGTCTTTTTATACGCTCTGAAGAGATTAAGAAATATGATTTATAATTCTCAATTTTTAGAAATTACACCAGATTCCTCTAAACTCTCCGGAGATCTTAGAGAAATTCAAAAGACGGTACAATATTACAGCAATCGGCTGTATGAAATACCTCGGCAGATTGAAGAAATCCTTGGGAAACAAGAAGAAATTCTTGGAACTCTAAAGGATCTGCAAACAAAAATCATAAATCTAGAACACACTCTGGTTCTAGAAAAGGAAATACAGGAGGAAGGTTACCACTCTCGTTTGGTACTGAGTCTTTGCTACATCAAAAAGGTAAAACCAAAATGGTACAAAAAACTTTAACTGGTGAAGAAATGATGATTAATTTTATAAAAGCAGTATCAGAGAAAAATACTATCTGATGACTACTTTAGAAAGATTAAATCTCGAGGATCTACAAGATCTTGCAGATTCATTTGCAAATCTCAAAGTAGTAGATCTAAAAATAAATTTTCCTGAGGGTGAGCAACCCATTGGAAATCCTCCAAGATATGTGGTTAAAACAGAAAAACCATATAGTAAGTTCCAGATTGGGGAAAATTCACATCCAGCGGGAACCAGGACAAGAAGGAGTAAGATACCAATACATCAAACTCCTTACGGAAAAACTGTTTTAGATCCGATACATCCTTATGGGGTTATGTTAAACCTTGATGTTCTGGACTTTAAAAACAGGGAAGATCTCATAGACGATTGGACGTCAGCTATGAGAATTGCAGCAGGAACATTAGATCTCAATAAAGAATGATTCATTAAACTCCTAGAAATGAGTCTAATGGGATCGATCAAGATAGCTTGGGAAATGACCATGCCAGAAACCAAAGAATCAGTCTTAGGAGGAGAATACCTAAGCGAGATTGGAGGAAGAATGACTACTCTATTTAAAGCACAATTTATAGGGTAGACTATTTCAATAATCAAGATACAGAGAAAAAGAGAAGATATACTCAAGTTCTGTATAGTCTCGAGTTGCACGACATCTGTCTAGTTGATGAATATATTATGTTATTCACCAAATATAGATGGAATTCAGGAGTCGAGGAAAACGTAGCTATTCAGCTATTCTTTGCAAAAATGTCAAGTCCCTGGAGAGAAATGTTGATAAAAGAATACGTTCCGGGTAATCCAGACACATTGGCAAGACGCGCCTCTTTTCTAAAAGGAAAATTGGCAGAATGGTGTCACATGACAGTATTACAAAAAAACTACAAGAAGATAAGGGGTATAAATAAACGTACTCCTTTCTGTTGTAAAGAAAATGATCTTCCAACAATCATTGGGAACAGATCACAGAGATTTAAAATAAAGAAATTCAAAAATAATCCCTATAACAAACGAATGTGGAGTTCTTGGAAACCAAAAACAGTTTGGTCCAAACAAAAGGCCAGATCTTATAGATCAGGAAATAGAAGCGGACCTGCAAGAACATCCCCAGCAATGAGTTCATCTCAAAACAAGGGAAGAATACCATCCAAAAGAACTTTCAGAAGAACTCATACAAGAGCAAGTGAAAATTTTAAGGATTGTAACTGCTGGACATGTGGAGCAAGAGGACATATCTCAACAAATTGTCTAGAAAATGAGAAGAAAAGAGTCAAACTCTTTGAAGCAACACCAGACATGGATGATGCGGTCTTCTTTCAAGATCTAATCCAAGTATATCAGTTTGAGGATATACCCTCAAACGAAAGTATATACGAGGAAGAAATATTAGAAGAAACTGAGGATGAATCAGAATCAGAATCAGAATCAGAATCAGAGTAAAGAGGAAGTGTTTCGACAAGAAACACATGAGAGTTTGGCTGGGTTTTTTTAGTCAAACTACTATATCTCATAATATGATCCAGAGAATTATGAGAGAAAATCCTACTCTACAAAAATATCAAGGATTTTCAGCAGGACAAGTGGAAAGAGTGTTAGGAAACCTGGGCCTTAGAAAAAGAAGAAACAATCTGATTTACAAGGTATCCAGAAGGGAAATGACAATCCCTATGGAATTAACTAGTAATCAGATTGAAATGTAATTAATTCCTTTTGAAGAAATAAGAGAAGAATTGCAAAAACTGAAAAGTGAAGTAGCAAAGACGATGTCTTGGATTCATATTGGAGCAATCCAAATAATGATCAAAGCCACTTTTAAAGAAGGAATAGATTCGCCCATAGATATCGTAGTATGCGATAAAAGAATGGGGAATATACAAGATGGTATTCTGGGAACTATCTCAGGAAATTTATGTGCAGAAAAAATTGTAGGAGTTATCTACCCAAGAATATCCTACAATTTAGCCGATATAGATTTTAGTCGTGCCTTGACATTGCATTAAAATTTCAAGGAAAAAAGATTGATGAAAGAAGGTAATAGACCATATTCTATTACATATAAAATTTCATATGCTCTTTCTAATACTTACCATTTAGAATTATTTATTAGAAATGAGTTTATTAAAATTTCAGATATTTTTGAAAAGGTTGCTCAAGCAATCTACCCAGAAAGAATCAAGTTTCCCTTAATTCAAGAAACATACATTCAAATTCAAGACCAACCGGTTCTATATAGAGAACATAAAATAGAACCCAGAAGGTTATCCTTTCAGAAAAATCGAATGACAATTCGTAGATGGGAAAAATCTCCGATTCAGGAAATTCCACCATAAGAAAAAGAGTTTTCTATACTAGAAAAACTTAGATCTCCAGAAGGATGGAAAAAAAAGTAAAAATAGTATTCGAAATACAAGTCATCGGAACAAATTTCCTTGTAACTCGGTTTACTATTTAGAACAACAAGAAAAAGGGACTTACCAAGGAGTGATATGAAAGAGTGGGTGCTCGGTTAGCCAACTTGTGGCTAAGGGCTTTTATGACTCTATGTAAAATAATCTTTTGTTTAATATAATTTACACTTTTATAATGGCATTGACTTTATCTTTCTTCATATTGTTATATTATGATATACTATTGTTGTTTTGATAAAGACCTTGAATATACTATAGTGTATGTAAGATGTGGTAGCACATGGGGATGACTATCATGAAACACATCTTATAGTCACTGTATATTCTAAACTGTTCCTAGTCAATTGAGCCGTCCGCAAATAAGGATAAGGATCGCTCGAGATTGAGACTAGCATTTGCGATGCCGAGTACCACGTTTCATTGGTATGGAACATAGAGATGTTCAAAGCATGCAAATGGATATTCATATGATGAATGATCGAACTATCCTATTCGAACTTTCCAAGTGGTTATCACTTATCGAGTGGATAAAGTCCGCGGTTTTGGTTGTACACCATTAGTCCTTATTACTTGAAACATCATTGAGACTCTATATGCTAGTACTGTACTTTGACTCGTTTACCGACTCTATTGGGGTCATCAGGTGTCGGGATTGGGTACAGTTACGACACATATAGGAGTCGATGCTTTATTGTCAAGGATTCACCACATACTTGCGAGTGTGGATATCCTATGCGATCTGAGGAGATATTAGTGTGACGAATCTCTGGCCAGAGTACATGATGTGTTTTAGGTTACTTGGTGTTCCTAGTAACACATGCGATGTCACTAATAGATCTCCAAGATGTTATGCATAGTTATCGAATCTCGAACGACTCTCGATGCACCAATGGTTGTTGATTCGATCGGGATATTTGGTTGAAGGGACCGTACTGTACGCTAACCAAAATCTACTGGTTCTTGCAGGCACTATCAGTAATACCTAGGGAATCATGGGGCGATGTTGCTAGGTGCTCTTACCATGATTCGATGGGTAAGTCGGAAATTGTTGTTCCGAGTCACAAGGAGTTGTGAGCCCACGGCTAGCTGTATTCCTGAACCATTGAGGGTTACACAAGTAATGGATTACTAAAACCCCGTAGAGATAGTTAAATTTAAAGAGTTAAATTTAATAAAAGAGAAGTTGGACTTCTTAACTAAAGGGAGTGAAATTTCCTAAAATGACATAGGGATGGACATTTTTGGAAATCACTGAATTCGGATTCAGAAAAATTATCTTGACTTTAAAAGATGCAGAAATGGTTTATGTGCACATTGGTAAAATTAGTTTATCAATCAGAGTCACGATGAATTTTATATTAATTTCTAGAACAACGGGCTTGGCTTGTTGGGCTTAAGTTATGGATTGTGAGCTTTAAGGAGTTAGAGTCATAATGCAATTATAACTTAATCTAGTCTAAAAATTATCTAAAAATAAGACTGCGGTGTTCGAAAATTACAAGCTTTTCAGTCTAGAAATTTTCGAAATTTCAGTCTATATTATTCAAGAGGATTTTCGAATTCTCTGTCCCTTTCGGAGAAAATTCGGTCTTGTGATTTTTGTAAAAAATTACAATCCGGATTAACAGATCATATCTGTTTATTCTCTACGTAAAACTTCTGATTGATTTCTAGTGCAATCAATTAGAGGGTTTCTGCTTTTCGTTCGTGGACCTAATTCCGGAGATAGATCGTGATAGTCATCGGTTCCCGGGATTTATAAGAAGAGCAGATTAAATTCTGTTGGAGTCCACAATCAAGCCTTTGCTTGACAAGGTAAAATATTTAATAGTGATTATTTGTTTTACTTACCCAATTTAATCGTAAAGTTTTGATACCCAGATATGGAATCGTTCCATATTAATAAAATAAATTTTTAAACTTCCGCTGCACCGGGTATCAATTCTAATTGATCTGAACACCGTTTTTCAACAGTGGTATCAAAGCCAGGTTGCTCAGATCAAACGATTAAATTAATCGATTGTACAAAATTTTTAAGCCTCGGTTTTTGAAACAAAACGAAAATTTAAAATTAAATTTTAATGGGCAAATCGGGCAGCGAGCGTCGCTGCCCAAGGGCAGCGACGGGCTGCCCAGCCCGGGCCCTTTTTGGGGCACGGGCTGCCCGGGATTGTCCCGGGCGGCCCGAAAAAATTATTTTTTAATTTTTAATTAAAATTTTAATTTTTTGAAATTCTAGTTTTTGATCCGATCGAAAATTGTTTTTGATTGGTTCACGAGGCATCGGATCGAATTGTTCGAGTCCGAAAATTTTAAAATTGATTTTTGGATAAATTTGAATTTTTGGAAAATTTATAAATTTTATCCGTTAAATTAAATTTTATAAAATTAATTATTTTGGTACAATTTATGATAAGATATGATCTTATGGATGGATAAGATAAAATATGATTTTATCTTTTAAATTATGATGCCTTTGCATGTTTATCCAATTATTTAATTATTGAATTAATTAATGGATAAAGGATGATCGATTGTCATGACCAATATTTTAGGTGTATGTTAGGTGATTTATATTTGTTTTATTGTTGTTGGTGTTTATTAATGGGCTTGGTTTATAGCCCAATATGATTGTCATATGTAATAAAAGTGGGCCTGGTTTATGGCCCGTTCCCACCCCTAAAATGTATCCCATATTTGTCATCGAAATTTATTGTAAATTTATTAGACTTAGTGGGAGACAAAGATTTGAAGAAATGGTGGGCCCAGCAGACAATGAAGACCGAAGAAATGTAAATTGGAAGCACAATGTAATAGGATTGCATTGCATACTTACATATCACATAGGATTGGACTTAGACTCGTGATTGGCAACCACGGGTCGATTAGTTAATGGGATCGATCATCCTTAAATAATATATGATATTATTGATGTATGAATGTTTAGACTACATTGTATGAATCCCGCAAGCATACATAAATTGCATGATGAGACAAAATTTTAAAATTAAAATCCCTCATTTTAAATATGATTTAAAATTGATATCAAGATTAATAAAAAGGAATTTAAATATTGTTTAAATATTCCTACCTTCCATCAACGATCAATGTATGAGATGCTACCCGCGGATACGGTTCGGCTCATATTATTGGGGGGGCCCGTTCGTCGAAAAACTGTACATTGGATCGACACATGTTGTAAGTTGGGTGGAACTCCCATGGGATTGGCTCATATTATTGGGGATCCACATGGCGACCGTCCATCACAACTTAATATTGATGGGTTATCTTGACATGTCACAATAAACGGCGTCATATTATTGGGCACTTATTGGACATGAGGTAAAAATATGGGGGTTACTTTGGAAGTAATTGGGCTCTACATTTTGAAAATTATGGTTGGCTGATATTATTCGAGATCATGATTTGTCAATTAGACTCCATGTTCTCACTAAGGAAAACAGTTTCCCGTTTTCACTAGAGGGTAGTGAAATCGTTAAAATAGTGGGAGTGTAATTCATAAAAATAAAATTCGCCATATTTTATGTCTTAGTAAATTAATTAAACAATCATTGATTATTGTCTGTTTCCTTTTCAGTATATTATTACAATGACTTCTCGCAATCCACTGTTTTCAATTCTCGAACAAAACAAATTGACTGGCGCAAACTATACGGAATGGTTCCGTAAGTTGAAAATTATTCTTACTTCGGAAAAATCTTTCTACGTGTTAGAGAAGCCGCCTCCGAAGGAAGCCCCGGCTAATACAAGTCCGGAAGAGTTGGCCAAACTTGATTTATGGTGGGACCATGATATCAAGGCTAAATGCTACATGCAGGCTTCGATGTCTGATGAGCTTCAAAGGAGATTCGAGGATGCCGTGAATGTTGCTGACATTCACAAGAACCTCAAGGAACTCTTTGGAGCTCAGTCAAGGTCGGAGAGGTATGCCACCGTCAGAGAGCTCATGAAGAGCCGCATGTGAGATGGAACTTCGGTCCGTGAGCATGGGGTGCACATGATTGGGCTCATTGAAAAGTTGGTAACACTCGACTTGACTTTGGAGCATGAACTTAGCGCGGACTTGTTGCTTCTATCACTTCCTTCATCGTTTGACGATTTTGTGATGAACTTCAATATGAACAAGATAGAGGCCACCCTTGAAGAGATGGTCAATATGCTTGTCACATATGAAGCCACACTAAAGAAGGATAAACCGGTACTCTTGGTTGGCTCCTCTTCTAACTCTAAGAAAGGACCAAGTGGAAAGGGTAAGAAACGTTCTGTCCCGCCCAAGAAGATTGTACCAAATAAGAAGGGAAAGGCCAAGGTTTCAAATGGGATAAAAGATGAAAACGTTTGCCATTACTGCAAGAAACCCGGTCATTGGAAACGTAACTGCAAGGAATACCTCGAACAGTTGCGAACTGCAAAGGGTATGTTTTACATTGAAATAAATGTTTCGCTTAATACTTCTTCTTGGGTATTGGATATCGGATGTGGATCTCACATTTGCAATGATTTGCAGGTGATGACAAGAAGTCGTAAGCTAAGGATGGGTGAGACCCAGCTAAGGCTCGGGAATGGTTCTAGAGTCGAAGCTAAAGCCATAGGAGACATTTATTTAGTTTTGAAGAACAATTTTAAGTTATTTTTGAGGGATTTTTTATATGTTCCGGATTTGGTCAAAAACATTATATCTATTTCTATGCTTGATAGAGATGGTTTTTCTTGCAATTTTGTGAATGAGATTTGCAATATTTACAAGATTGAATGTTTGATTGGAAATAAACAACTTGAAAACGATCTATATAGCTTAAAATTAAAAGACGTTCCAATTAATTATGTTGATAAACCGGTAACAACAATTAAAAGGAAGGACGATAGTCAAAACCCGGCAAACCTTTGGCATGCTAGGCTAGGTCATATTTCCTCAAGGAGGATGAACAAGCTAGTGGGAGAGGGCATGTTTGATATGTCTGATATTAACTCTCTACCTAATTGTGAGTCCTGCCTAAAGGGAAAAATGAATAAATCTTCTTTCAAAGGGAAACCTGAGCGTAGTCAAAATCTGTTGGATTTGATCCATACAGATGTTTGCGGTCCATTTAGGATTGGTACTAAATGTGGCAAAACCTACTTCATTACCTTTACTGATGATCATTCTAGGTATGGGTATTTATATTTAATGAAATATAAGTCTGAAGCATTTGAAAGGTTCAAAGAATTCAAGGCTGAAGTAGAAAACAAACTAGGTAAAAGTATTAAGGCACTTCGATCGGATCGAGGTGGAGAATACTTAAGTACCGAGTTTTTGGACTATCTAAAAGAGAATGAGATTCTCTCTCAGTGGACTCCTCCTATGACACCTCAGCTTAATGGTGTTTCGGAGCGTCGCAATCGAACTTTGTTGGACATGGTTCGATCCATGATGAGCTTCACTGAGCTACCACCTTCGTTTTGGGGCTACGCGCTTGAAACGGTGGTATTGTTGTTAAACAACGTCCACACTAAAACAGTAAATAAAACACCATACGAGTTATGGAATGGCAAAGCTCCTAAGTATTCGTACTTGAGAATTTGGGGATGTCCTGCTTACGTGAAGCAGACAGTGGGAGATAAATTGGATAGTCGATCCACTTTATGTTATTTTGTAGGGTATCCGAAAAATTCAATCGGATATTATTTCTATCATCCTGCTGAAACAAAAGTGTTTGTTTCAAGGAATGCCACCTTCTTGGAGAAGGAGTTCTTATTGGATAAGAAAGGCAAGATGATGGAACTCGAAGAAATTCGAGAAGAACCCGAGATACAAAATAGTGATCCTACACCTCAAGAATCATCACAAGACACGCCTATTACTAGGAGATCCGAGAGGACTTCTAGGCCTCCTATTAGATATGGTCTTCTTCTTGAAGGAGATCAAAGTGAACCCGACATTGGATGTAATCCAAGAAACTTCAAGGAAGCAATTTCTGATGCGGATTCGAATTTATGGCTTGAAGCTATGCAATCGGAAATAGACTCGATGCATTCTAACCAAGTTTGGTCTTTAGTAGATCCTCCCGATGGAATTGTTCCAATTGGGTGCAAATGAATCTACAAGAGAAAGCTTGGGCCTGATGGAAAAGTATTGACCTACAAGGCACGATTGGTGGCAAAAGGTTATACTCAAAGACAAGGAGTTGACTATGATGAAACTTTTTCACCAGTAGCAATGTTCAAGTCCATAAGAATCCTTATTGCCATAGCAGCATGGTATGACTATGAGATATGGCAAATGGATGTAAAAACTGCATTTCTTAATTGAAACATTAAGGAAGAGATCTATATGACGCAGCTTGAGGGATACACATCCATGGGAAGCGAGCATAAGGTATGCAAGCTTCAGAGATCAATCTATGGTCCCAAACAAGCATCAAAAAGTTGGAACCAGAAATTTGATGAAACAATAAAGGATTTTGGTTTCATCAAGAATCCGGAGGAACCATGCGTGTACAAGAAAGTAGTTAAGAATGCGGTAACATTCTTAGTACTTTATGTTGATGACATCCTAATCATGGGGAATGATGTAGGGATGTTGCAGTCAACAAAGATATGGTTATCAGGTAGATTCTCGATGAAGGATTTAGGTGAGGCATCCTATATTCTAGGAATTCAGATCTATAGAGATAGATCTAAAAGAATGATAGGACTCACTCAATCAACCTACATCGACACCATATTGAAAAGGTTTTCTATGGATGAGTCCAAGAGAGGACATCTACCTATGTGTCATGGAGTTTCTCTATCAGAGTCTATGTGTCCCAAGACTGACGAAGAGATAGAGAAGATGACACACGTGTCATATGCGTCAGCCATAGGTAGTATCATGTATGGGATGATATCTACCAGACCGGATATGGCCTATGCTCTGAGCGTCACGAGCAGATACCAAGCCAATCCCTGTCAAATGCATTGGAAAGCCGTGAAGGATATTCTTAAGTACTTGCGAAGGACTAAGAATTTATTCATGGTTTATGGAGGGAGAGAATTGAAGTTGGAAGGCTATACCGACTCTAGCTTCCAATGTGATGTGGATGACTCGAAATCAACCTCTGGATTTGTATTCGTGCTCAATGGCGGTGCTGTCTCTTGGAAGAGTTCCAAGCAGGACACCACAGCGGATTCCACCACTGAGGCAGAATACATTGCAGCATCAGCTGCTGCTAAAGAGGCGGTTTGGATAAGGAAATTCATCCAAGAGTTGGGTGTAATTCCTGAAACTGTTGGTCCAGTCCCGGTGTACTGTGACAACACGGGTGTCGTTGCTCAGGCAAAGGAGCCAAGGTCTCATCAGAAGTCCAAACATGTACTGAGGAAATACCACATCATCCGGGAGATTGTGAAAAGAGGAGACATCAGTGTCGAGAGAGTGGCCTCTACAGACAATATCGCTGATCCGCTTACTAAGCCCTTGCCAGTACCATTGTTTGACAAACATCGCGAAGCAATGTGATTACGTAGTATGACTAGTTGGCTTTAGGGCAAGTGGGAGATTGAAAGAGTGGGTGCCCGGTTAGCCAACTTGTGGCTAAGAGCATTTATGACTCTATGTAAAACAATCTTTTGTTTAATATAATTTACACTTTTATAATGACATTGACTTTATCTTTCTTCATATTGTTATATTATGATATACTATTGTTGTTTTGATAAAGACCTTGAATATACTATAGTGTATGTAAGATGTGGTAGCACATGGGGATGGCTATCATGAAACACATCTTATAGTCACTGTATATTCTAAACTGTTCCTAGTCAATTGAGCCATCCGCAAATAAGGATAAGGATCGCTCGAGATTGAGACTAGCATTTGCGATGCCGAGTACCACGTTTCATTGGTATGGAACATAGAGATGTTCAAAGCATGCAAATGGATATTCATATGATGAATGATCGAACTATCCTATTCGGACTTTCCAAGTGGTTATCACTTATCGAGTGGATAAAGTCCGCGGTTTTGGTTGTACACCATTAGTCCTTATTACTTGAAACATCATTGAGACTCTATATGCTAGTACTGTACTTTGACTCGTTTACCGACTCTATTGGGGTCATCAGGTGTCGAAATTGGGTACAGTTACGACACATATAGGATTCGATGCTTTGTTGTCAAGGATTCACCACATACTTGCGAGTGTGGATATCCTATGCGATCTGAGGAGATATTAGTGTGACGAATATCTGGCCAGAGTACATGATATGTTTTAGGTTACTTGGTGTTCCTAGTAACACATGCGATGTCACTAATAGATCTCCAAGATGTTATGCATAGTTATCGAATCTCGAACGACTCTCGATGCACCAATGGTTGTTGATTCGATCGGGATATTTGGTTGAAGGGACCGTACTGTACGCTAACCAAAATCTACTGGTTCTTGCAAGCACTATCAGTAATACCTAGGGAATCATGGGGTGATGTTGCTAGGCGCTCTTACCATGATTCGATGGGTAAGTCGGAAATTATTGTTCCGAGTCACAAGGAGTTGTGAGCCCACGGCTAGCTGTATTCCTGAACCATTTAGGGTTACACAAGTAATGGATTACTAAAACCCCGTAGAGATAGTTAAATTTAAAGAGTTAAATTTAATGAAAGAGAAGTTGGACTTCTTAACTAAAGGGAGTGGAATTTCCTAAAATGACATAGGGATGGACATTTTTGGAAATCACTGAATTCGGATTCAGAAAAATTATCTTGACTTTAAAAGATGCAGAAATGGTTTCTGTGCACATTGGTAAAATTAGTTTATCAATCAGAGTCACGATGAATTTTATATTAATTTCTAGAACAACGGGCTTGGCTTGTTGGGCTTAAGTTATGGATTGTGGGCTTTAAGAAGTTAGAGTGATAATGCAATTATAACTTAATCTAGTCTAGAAATTATCTAAAAATAAGACTGCAGTGTTCGAAAATTACAAGCTTTTCAGTCTAGCAATTTTCGAAATTTCAGTCTATATTATTCAAGAGGATTTTCGAATTCTCTGTCCCTTTCGGAGAAAATTCGGTCTTGTGATTTTTGTAAAAAATTACAATCCGGATTAACAGATCATATCTGTTTATTCTCTACTTAAAACTTCTGATTGATTTCTAGTGCAATCAATCAGAGGGTTTCTGTTTTTCGTTCGTGGACCTAATTCCGGAGATAGATCGTGATAGTCATCGGTTCCCGGGATTTATAAGAAGAGTAGATTAAATTCTGTTGGAGTCCACAATCAAGCATTTGCTTGACAAGGTAAAATATTTAATAGTGATTATTTGTTTTACTTACACAATTTAATCGTAAAGTTTTGATACCCAGATATGGAATCGTTCCATATTAATAAAATAAATTTTTAAACTTTCGCTGCACCGGGTATCAATTCTAATTGATATGAACACCGTTTTACAACATGATAAATATTGGAGAATTGGAAGTTCATATATGTGGAATTCCAGGAAAAGAAGTAGATCAACTCATTTTTGGTCTAGAATTCCTTGAGGACCATAAACCATGGAAACACTTTGATAGAGGAATAAAGTTTATGACAAAAGATAAAACTTGGAGAATTCAATAAAATTCTACGAGATGGTCAATCAAGAAAATTGGATAAGGGATAATCCCTTAACCAGATTTGAAAACTCTGTTCACAAACAGAGGAAGAAACAATTCTTGAAGTTAGTAAATCATGAGCATGATTTACTAGAACGCATTGAGAAACTAGAAAAAAGTAACCATATTCTACCCCTACTGAAGCCTTAGAAAGATTAAGGCTAAATAGTCTTAATCAAATTACTAAGTTACAACACAACCTATTAAAAATGGCGGGGCCATTTAGTAATCTTTTTAAATGAAAAAAAGTTCGTTCTCCATATACATTCCAATTGGGATGTTGTATGAACAATGTAAAGCTGAATACTTTGCAGCTTATATTGATTCAGGAGCAGGAATTTGTATAGCAAAAAGAGGAGTCTTCCCTACAGATTGTGAAGAATAATTGCCAAAAATTGCTGGACGAGATTTCTCAAAAAGAATTCTAATTCTTTGCAGAGGAATAAAACAAGCAGAGATCCTTATAGGAGGCGCGGGTCAGACTCCTTGGTACAAGGTAAAGACACCACCAATATATTTTCATGATACAAGAGCCGATATCTTGTTAGAAAATAACTTTTTACAAATGCTTAAAAAGTACACACAATATAACGAGTTAAGACGCCTTATGTTTACTACCATTTGTGATCATAAGATTATCGTTCAACGACTCAAGATGGCGTTTTATAGACAAATGCCAATATTATTCCGCAGCCAGCGTGGTGATAAAGGACAACTTTTTCATCCAAAGATGAAAGATTCTAGGAGATTTGGGGAAACTATGTTGAAAATAACAAGAGAACAATAACTCCAAATAGAGGATATGGATCTTCTCAAGGTAACCCTAACCCATAGGGATATAGAGTTGGAGAACAAGGTATCCCTTGAAGATGTCAAAAAGAGGCTCAAAGAAAGTTATAATGAACATCCTTTGGCATGGTGGGATAGAAATCAACTCAAAGCCAGCCTTACTTTAAAGGAAGGAAAAGAATATGAGTTTGTTAGATATAAGTCTATTCCTATGAACGTAACATATCAAAGGGATATGAGAATAATTATCAAGGAACATTTAGACCTTGGTCTAATCAAAGAAGGAGTGTCACTATATAGTAGTCCAGGTTTTTTCGTCAGAAATCATGGTGAGATAAAAAGAGGAAAACCCAGGTTAGTTATTAATTACCAATAAATTAATAAAATCTTGGAGTTTGATGGGTATTTCATACCCAGTAGAGAACACCTAATTAGTTGTGTACGAAATGCTAGGGCGTTCTCAAAATTTGATTGTAAATCTGGATTTTACCAGATTCGGATGGAAGAAGGCAGTAAAAAATTCACAGCCTTCTCTACACCACAAAGACATTATATTTAGGAAGTTACGTCTATGAGATTGGCTAATGCACCCCAAATATTTCAAAGAAAGATGGATAATCTGTTTAAGGATTATTTCAACTTCATGTTTGTTTATATTGATGATATTCTTATAGCATCAAAAAACATAGATGAACATGTTAAACATTTAGAGATTTTCTCTAAAATTTGCAAAGAAGAAGGACTTGTTTTATTTGAAAAGAAAACCGTCATAGCAACAAGAAAAATTGAATTTATTGGTATTGAAATTTATGAATCTGGAATAATTCTACAACCCCATATTGAGGAAAAGGTACAGAATTTTTCAGATAAACTCAAAGATATAAAACAACACCAAAGTTTTCTCGGAGTGGTTAATTTTGCAGGAATGTTCATAAAAAACCTAGCAATGTACAGGAAGGTGTTCAGTCCTTTATTAAAAAAGGATGCTAGGTTTATATGGACCGATGAACATACTAAAGGGGTAAACCAATTAAAGGAGATATGTAAGAAACTCTCGAAAATGGCTATACCCGTAGATGAAGATGATTTGGTGTTATTTACAGATGCCAGCGATGATTGGTGGGCTGCAGTTCTTACTAAGCTCACCCCAGATGGGAAAGTTGTCACGCCCCGAAACCGGGCCTAGTTGACATCGGCGTTGTTTAACATTTCGAATTGAAAAACAACAAGCCACGTAGTATAGATAACAGTCTTCAACCAGTCTTTTACATAATCAAATATGTCTTTACAAAATAGGAAATATGACAATAGCGGAAGCGACAAAATAATAGAAAACAACTACTAATAAAACTTTAACTTGATCACCAACCCCAGAATGCATATTGTTCTAATTTTTCTTCGGTATCTGGGGAGGAAAGTAAGGGGGTGAGTGTTTTGGGAAACACTCAGCAAGTGAGGGCCGATCGAGCACGCTAAACACCAAAAATATATTTACATGTACACATGTATATTTCATAATCTCGAAACAAAATAAGCATGTTGAATTCGAACAAATACGAAGCAAATATTGCACTGTTAATTATCTCATTTTCCGTGGTTTTACTGATCAGTCCCCTATATGTTACTCCTCTAAGGGGCGAGGCCAAAGGAACGGTTATTATAACCCACCGCATCAGGGCCATATCAAATCAAATCAAATCATCGGAAATTCCTTAACCATTTCTAAATCGACTCTTAACAGTGCATCTCAAAATATTTCTAAATAATTCTAACATGCTTCAAATAATATCATAAATATGCAACAAATAATATTTATCAAAGTGGAACGAATATACGTATCATGTCGATCGAATTTTCAAAAGCATAATTATTTATTTTATAAGACTTAACTCACACACAAAAATAAATATAAGTGTAGAAACTTATATTACACAAAATAAAGGTAGAAGCTCACTTACAGTATTTTGATTTCAAGAAATCGTGTAGGAGCAAACGTGTTTTTGGAGCCTCGAACCTTAGAACAAGCTAATCTACTCGATCTTTTGCACAGAGAAAGACAACTTCTTGATCGGGTTTCGGCGCTGCTCCTAAACTAAACTCGAACAGATTTTTGGGCTTTGGGTTGATGTGTATGATAACTCAAAACTTGGACAGAAAGTCTACTCGAATTTGAACATAAAATTTGCTTGAACCGTGGACAAGAACTCGGCTCGAACGTTGGACAAAACCTGCTCGACTTTGGATAGAAAGTGCAAATTCTTGCTCGACTTAGGCGCTGCCTCTTGGATTGAACTCAGCCACTTTCTTTCTTAGATTATTGTAGGTGATTGCTCGAACCTGGACAGACCACAAGGCTTCAGGAATGGCCAAAACCTTGCTCTTGAAATGAACAGAAATCTCTTCAAAAATGGACAGCAAGTTTACTTCGAAACGAATGCCGAGTTCCGAGTTTTCTGGTTCAGCCTTGAAGAGATTTCCGAGTTCGAACTCCTGCTGTTGTGTTTCGTTTTTGGGCAGGAACAAAGTTGGTTAAGATCTCTAATATTTGGACATGCTATGTATTCAAGATTATGCTGAAATCTTTCAATTTCAGCAGCTGCTACACAACCAAAACAGCAGCAACTTGGTGTTTGAGAAAACTGAAAATGACAGCAAGTGATGCTCGAGAATGACTGATTTGGGTGTGATATTCACTCAGCTTCTGGCCACCATTTATAGGCTGTAAATGTAGCTGAAAAGCCTCCTATTCATGGCCAATAATACCCATTAACATCCATCATTCTTCTTTAATTTGGATGTTACAATTCTTGGCTGTTACAACTCATGCACATAAAGTTTTGAATCTGAAAAATCTGCTCAACATTCCTTCGGTTATGGCTCAACATTGCTGTTGGAATGTTGGGTTCTCACAGAAGTACCATGCAGATACTGTAGCGGCCTATTTACAGAATCTGAGGGTATCATATGGCATATCAACGAAAAGTAATTTTACGCAGTTAAAAAGGCTTTTGAGAAATGACCTTTATTTTTACTTGCTAAAAAATTTATTTTGAAAGTTGATAATACTCAGGTAAAAGCTTTCTTAAGAAATAAAATTAAATCTCATGAAAATATTCTTGCAGATTTTCTAACAAAAGATGGAAGGCGGTGACGTAGATTCCATCATGAAAATGCAGAGACATCTCAGGGAACACCTTGGGTTGCTTCAAACCGAGTTCAACCAGTTAACCATTAATGCTGAAATGGCCGGTAGGTTACAACAAGCTGATCGTATCAAAGTATCTAATTGAATTACAGGATGTATGAAAGCTCAAACTCAATTATGAGCTGCTATTCAAGGGCCAATTGTGAAGGCTATAGAGAACTATTGGTTTCTTATAAACAAGATATGCTAAAACCATTGGTTTTACAAAAAACAAGAAATACAGCCACCGATTGTGAAACAAGATGATGAGGATTCTAAAACTCAGGAAACAAGTGCTAATCTATCATCAGCTTTTGATGAGCTAGATAAAGCAACAATTGATGAGGATAACTCATCAAGTCAACCCTCCGCCTCTGAGGTAAAAGAGGAAGAGATCAATCTTAGGCCCAACACAGACAAGGGAAAATCTAAGATTGATACTAATCCAGCTGTCATTTCTCCATTTCAGATTTATCAACAAAGGTGGGAGAAATTAAGTACAAAAAGTGAAATTAACCCAAACACTTGCAGGGTTGATGTTGCAGAGATATATCCAAGGGTTTGGCTAAAAAATAATGTAAATCCTAAGGATGTAAAGCTATGGTATGAATTTGGGGCTTTAGCCTCAGTTTATACAACTTCACCAAGTTTCCAGGAAATATCACAGCTACCAAAATGGATTCAGGAAGCAGCCCAAGAAACATGGGCAAATAATGACCATTTGTTCAGAGGAGATGTACTCGAGTTATACTTCTTTAGTGCAGCTCCAGAACCAACAGAAAAAGGATCACATGAGTCCTTTCATTTAATCAAGCTAAGGAGACCTGATGTAAATAATCAAAGATTTATCAAGGATCCTATATCTGAAGAAATACCATTGGTGTCCACTTTCGGAGAAAATAAAATCTCAACCAGAATGGCATGGGGTATCTGGGTCTGTCTCACCGATATGGATAAGGTCAAGTTTTCGTTCACATTTTATCAGAATTCTGTGAATGGATCATTCCTGTTAAATACAATGACAGGAAAAACTACGACTTTTGCGGAAGAACTCTTCGAAAAGAAGAGAAAACCTTTTGTGGAACAACAAGCTATCGGGGAGTAAAGAAACTCGCCGAAAATTTTGCAATATGGGGCATATCGGAAGATGGTCAGAAAACATCTGCCCAGAATGTCCAAACCAGAAGGAGCCAAAATTTGGAAAAACCTTCAAACCTCGAACGGATCGGAAGGATTTTTCCGAGACAAGCAAAGGTGGACAAGGGCCACTGAAGACACGCTTTCACAGGGGCCCACTTCAAAAGCAAAAGATGTCCCGACAAAATTAAAGAAGGCATGTGAGGAGAATAGAGCCAAAAGAAAGTGGCAAACATGTGAACCCTCCACTAGTAAAAGATGTCATCAATAATGACATAAAAAATTCAAGACAACTGCCATCAATAATGGCATAAATAATTCAAGACAGCTGTAAGATTTCCTGAAGTTTCTCGGTGAAACGAGTGAAACTTCAGCTATAAATACAGGATTTTGAGGAAGCTGAAAATATCGATCATTCCCTTCAGTGTTCTTACGAAAATAAAAATTATTGTAATATTTCTCTTTCTAAGTTTGTATTAAGTCTCTATTTTATGTATTTCAAGAACAAAGCTACTGTGAGAGTAGCTAAACTAGTTATCTTCTCCTCTTCAAAGGAGGTTGATTTATGTAATAATATGTTGTATGAATAAATTTCCTAAGTCTCTTGTTCATCCATGCTCATATTTTATAATTAATTTTATATATCATACGCCTTAAGGTAGAAAACGAATTAAAGCTGTGCTAGGTGTCGTTGAAGGAGCTTGTGCAGAAACCATCTGTTGCGACTGCGTGGTTGAGTATGAGGAGTACTTCGTAAAACTCGGCAGGTATGACCCGACGACACTATGGTCAAAAAGATATTTAAATTTTAATTAATCTTACGGAAGCATGATGGACTTATGCATAATTTCTTTAAAAAGGGTAAGAAAGGGTAAAATAGGCATTATTTAGTTTTAAGGACGTGAAACTTTTTAATTAATGAAGGATAATTTTGGATAATGACAAAGAAAAGGGATATAATCGGGACGATGATAAAACTATAAGGACATAATTATGAATTATCTCGTTTCAAGAACTAAAATAAAGGTGATATTGAACTTAATGTAATAAATTATTTATACATATATAAACAAAATAAAAATTATTTTATTGTACTTTTTCATGAAGTTTTGCCCTAGAATTAAGAAAGTAGGCTAGAGTTTAAGAGTGAAAATTATGGATTTTTTTTTTGGAAGAGAGATGGTGGGCTTTAATGGAAGTAAAAAACTAATAGGTAATAATAAAAAAATATTATTAGTCTGCAACCTAACAATTGATCTAAACTAGATCCGTCATGAAAATTCATACGTTTTGAGACAACATGTTAGTGAGTTATTGCATTAAATACCATCTACATAATTATTTTATTTCTTGTTACGAAAATGGCTTTTAAAACCATCACAAAATCGCTGTAAATGAAAATTTTGCGACGTTTCTTTCTTTACATCTCAAAAGCCAGCGTTGTTTCTTTTTTATTTTTGTTTTTTTCTTTTTGTAATGTAAGAAACTCAACCATTAAATTAAAGTTCAAATAAAATATGCGGAATAAAAGCCATCCCCTCTAATTAATGTAGTATTTTCTATTCCCATATTCTTCATTGTTTGACAGTCAGGTTATATGTAATTGAACTTCCTATGACGTCTTTATATATTTGTAATTTGTGTAGGATAACATAGTGCACGGAAGAAATTAAAGCGGAGAAAAAAATTAATAAGGGCGAAGTAAAATATCGTCGATACCCAAAATAATATATATTTGGTGGTGGTTATTATTATTAGTATTATTAACATTACTTTCAATTTCGTTAATATAAAAATAAAAAAAAAGGAAAGAAGAAGAAGAAGAAAAAACTTGAGTTTTCACGTCATAAAAAGAGCAAAGAAAGCGAGAAAAGTAAAAAATAGTGGTTGGAGTTTCTTTTCGTGAGAAAGATTGCATATCTTGCAAGCCACCTAGCCATTCGTATGTATGTGCTCTTTTATCTATTCAAGGTTCTTCTATTTTCTAAAATAATTAAATTTTGTCCCCTCTTTTTCAGGTTTTTTTTTTTACTTCAAAAAAAGTATCAGGTTTTTAAAAATAAATATTACAAATAAATGTTTTTCAAAATATAAAGAAAATTTTAATTTTTGAAATGTTTATAGTAAAACGAATTATCATATCTTCTCTTCGCTCTCATATAATTTTTTTCAAAAGTTTATATAATACTCTTAGGCACTGTTTGGTTCGAGGACAAGATAAATAATATTTGGATAAGTAATATAATATAATATAAAATAAATAGAAAATGATAGTTAATTTAGTATTTGATTTGATTGATAGATTATAGTTTATTGGATTTGATTGATTAAATTTTATATTAAAAATATAAATTACCATTTTGTCCTTTTGAAAATAAATAAAATATGAATAATATTATTTATAAGGATAATATAGTAATTTAAATTCAATAATTTGATTGATATAAGATAAATGATTAATGATTTGATTGATGCAAAATAAATAAATAATTAATAGATGAATAAATAATATAAGGAGAAGAATGCGAAGAATTCGGGTTATATTTTTTCCTCAATTTTTCGTTTTATTATTTTACTATAGTTAATCAGTCTCGCCTTGACTCGCAACCCAAACAGATTAGCCTGTTTTTAGACGTCTCTAAATCAGTCGCCAAAATTATAATCCAACTCTGCCTTTTTTAGAGGTGAGACAGGTTGATCGACGCACTCAAACTGAATTGACAACTCTAAATTATTGATAAAAAATTATTCATGGTCTTCAAATTTTGTAAAAAATTAGCATTTTATTTAAAATGACAAAAAAGATGGACCGAAATAATTAAATAAATATAAGATCCAATTGTTTGCTCTTTAATACGAGAGAGAAGAATTGAGATCCCGTCTTCTCTTCAACCTTGCTTTATTATAAACTTTTTAAAAATTAAATTTGGTGTATTCTTTTAATCCTTTTAATTTGTAATATTTATTTTTTTAAAAAAACCCTCATCACATTAATGCGTGGAAATAAAATAGAATAACATAGGATTTGTCGACAAAAAAATCGTTTTTGAAACAATAACATCAAAAAATGAAGGGATGTAAATGAGCCGAGCCGAGTCGAACAATATCAAACTTGGGCTATGCTCATTTGATATATATATATATAAGGTCAGCTCGTTAATACCTCGTTATCATATTAAATGAACCTGACTCGATTTCGGCTCGTTAAGAGCTCATTAGCAAGCTCGTTTTCGTTAAGCAAATAATACCCCATCCTTTTGCTATTTTACTGAAACCAAATTCCAAACCATCCATGACTGCAGACTATACACAGTTGCGTCAAAGTTCAACAAGTAGTAAACATTCTCAGGTCTATGTAAGAATTTTTTCCACATTTTCTGCAGAATCTAACAATGCCAAGTACTCGTTTATCGCCTCACCTTCTATCGTAACTTCAATATCATAGTCGGAATATGCATCTGTATTGTGCAGTTCTTCTGTGAGTTCACCTTCCATCTCCATATCCCGAACCTTAAAATCGTTGTCGTTTGATGTACCTCCAGAGCTGCTGGCTATATCATTGGATCCTAAGTTTTCTGTCTCATTGACATTCTTTGGTGGAACAGGACTTGCACCTGATGCATCAGTGGTACTTCCGTTGGGTTGTCCAAGTAGATGGTTTAATGCCTGCTCTTCATCGCTAAACTTGTGAAGGGCGTCGTCCACTAAGTGTGACAAAAATAAAAAAAATCAATAAATTATATATTCAACGAGAATCAAAATATATGGCATGATCAAGAAGCTAGATTGCACGGCACTGAGTCTGCCTTCCCCGTCACTAATCCTTAAAATCGCCGTCATCCTCAGTTGTCATTTACATTAGTTCCATTAGTTAAACAACGCGTATATAAGCCTAAACAATCTCAAGCAATTCTCGAACATTTGTCTAAACTGTGGGCATATGCTAATGCTAATACTCATCTCTTGCCTAAGCATATTGATCTCAAATATATTTATCCGCATGAAGGGGCTTCGTAATTGCCTTACATTTGAATTTAACCGCAAGAATGTCTTTACGGAAGCCCTATACTTTTTCTCACCTTTGAATAATGTTAATTTTGATTCAGGTTTTTCATTAAAAATTAATCTTTGCTCTTTCTCAGCATGTATGTCTACACGACTAAAATTCTGTTCTAAATAATCTTTAGTCTGATTATGACTCAATCTGATTCGAAAACACAACTCTGATTTTCTTTTATGATCCCATAGACCAGAGACAACAATTATGAGAATCTCAAATCATGTACCTCTGGATTGTTATACATCATTTAAAAAATCCAAAAAAATAAACAAAGAAGCCCCTTGATGCAACATATGATTCGAAAACTCTGTATGTTCTCCTTTATTAGTTCTCAAATTGGGATGTGTATCGTATTTTAGATACCTGATGTGCTCGTGAATCCCATGGATAAAAGACTTTCTCTGGCAGCAGCTTCTGCTTGACGCAACCTTTTCCTTTTCCTTGATATAATTTCAGTCTGCACGTCCAAACAAAAGAATGGTTGGAATTCAGGAGAACAAAATGGAAACATTAAACATGTGAACTGACTTGTAAAACAGAATTTGTTTCAGGGTTTGTCAAGTCATCCAAAGCCTTCTGGGTGTCATTTTCATTTCTTCGAAGGGCCTCTGCAGCCAGATCTTTCTCAAACCTATACATCAGAAAATCTCAGAAAACTCATCAATGCTTAGGGCCAAAAACTTGAATTTCCATGAAAAGAGCAAGGCAAAAGTAGCTTCACAAGAAAGTAAATGCATTTCAATCACCGGTTAAAGGCCACATTTGTAATGGTTTCTCAGCCAACCGAAATATTGTGGGCATATGCAAATGAACCTCAAAATCTACAACTATTCTTACTTCTCACTTTGCTGACAAATCTTACTATTCTTACCCTATGGAGACCAATTCATTTACTTTCTGGAGATCCACTGCTTTCCTAAGAGGAGTCACTCCGTATTGTTTTTGCTCCCTGGCATTGAATTCTAGTCAAATATTCATTGCACTCTGTAGTACAACTAGAAGATAAAGCATGATGAGTTAAATTGAACATGTTAAAACTCACAGGATGTCTTTTTGTCTTCTGAGATTCTCCTCCCGTTTTTTAGCCCTTTTTGCCTTTTCATCAACAAGAAAATCAATAGCACTTCCAACATCCAAGTTGTTCATGCGTAGGGCCCTCTTTGCTTCACGTTCTTTATAACCCATGCTCATTAGAAAAGACAAGGTTTCATCAGGAACTTGGAGCTGAAACAACACACATGTTAGTGCACTGAAACAAGAATTGAATCTGGAATAAAGCACATAAGAACTCATAATGAAGGATTGAACATGGAAAATCAATCCACTTTATACTCCTGGACTCCAAAATTTGAATTTTACATGCCAACAGAAATTCGAACAAGAAAATGTTTTCCATAAATGAAATGATATAAAATTACAATTAGTTTGTTAAGAAAAATTACGTGCAACTATCTGATTAAAATGACAATCACAAAGAAAGTCAGTAAACTTTTCCGTTTCTCAATCTTGTGGGGATAGGTAAAATATAATCAATAGTAAATCAAATTTCCCTTAATACAATAAAGATGGATTAACACGCAAAAATTATGTATAAAATCACTGGCAGTGTATAAGAAGCAGCAGACTATGGTCAATGAACCTGGGAAAATTTAGCCTGTGCTGATGTCAGGAATTCTTTCGATTTTTGCAACTGACCACTGTGATATGCAACCACTCCTTCTAGCAACTCCATTCTCAAGTGTCTACAGATGAATAATGACAACATAAACCTTGTTTGACGCAACGAGGTGTTGCAACAACTACTTGCAATACTAAAGGTGATCCATGACTCACAATGCAAGCTCAGGAAAACGACCTCCTTGAAGAATCCTCAGGCGAGCAGATTCCTTTCCATGAGAACGCTCAATACCTTCTCTAGCTTTTGCAAGGCGAATACCTGCTACGGAAAGCCAACTGATATCTCGGAGCATAAAATAGCACCACACCATGTCTATTTGAAGAATTGATACGTTGTCAACCATCTGGAGGTCCAAAAACAAAGGCAGCAAGCATAAAGTTATTGACTAAATGTGCTCCAAATATAATTTGGCAGATAATTTATTTTCTATTCTTTCCACAAACTAAGATGATAAAATAATTAAGACGAAATGACCAACAATTATATCAAATTTTCAGTTGATCCACATCGTGCTGGAGACTGAAAATGGGAAAAAATAGGATAAAATGGCATTTTGATATGGTTGCAATTAATAGATCCACTAAAAAAGTTCATAACTGATGATTATTGAGGACAACAAGGATTGGAAGGATTTGATTCTCTGAAATTTAGTCTGAGAGAAATAATACAAATGCTAAAACGAAACGATGTCTCACCTCAACAAGCTTAGGGTCACACAGAGAGAAAGCCTCCTACAAAAAACACAAGGTTGTCGCATAATTAGGAAATATCTGGAAATTTGATATTAAATTTATAGGCAAATAACACTGTGGGGATTGTGAAAAGATTCAGATAAAATCAAAAACTTTGCAAGGCGACACAGAAAGAAATAGACAGCAACAACATTAAGATAAAACATACATACAAGCATCATTCCAGAATAGCATAAGTCAAAAGTTACAGAAGCCTGGTTGCCGATAGATAATTAATATCTCAATCCAAATTTAGGATAATCCATAACAAGGAAAATTAAGCTGCATCCACTAACACAGTCATATTATATATGTAGTAAAACAAAGATGATATACCCGAATCAGATTTTATATTATCATATTTTTTGTAATTTACATGGTGTGATTTCTCATGCAATGTTTATCTCTAAGATATTATCTCAAACTATACGAGAGCGTGATTCTTGGGTTGAATAATAAGAGTGATAACAAAAACTTTAGAGTTTAAAAAATAGCAGACATTGGCAACATAGCTGAAACACTTTGATCCGGTGCTACACCCTCTTTCTCTTTCACTATGTCCATATCATTTCAAAAGTAAACATCATAACAAAGCAGGAAAGAAAAAAAGTCAATGAAGGTCAAAAACCGAAAAAAAATATTTGACCTGGTCAAATAATAAACTACACCACAGGTGTATGCCCATCCAATCCTTAATATTTCTAAATCCCGCAGTTCTTAACCATTCTTACAAATGGAAAATGTACTTGGCATATCATCCATCTCATAAGATTAGGGTTCACATTACAGTTATATCATGCAATTCCCTCAAGGGTGTGTTTGGACTGAGTGATTTGAAATCAAGGATTTCAATCTATTTTAGTTGTTTGGATGTTTTTTTATAGATACATTCAGATTCACCTCCTCTGAATTTAATAATAGATTTTAAATACATCCAACACTGATGTCGTTTCAAACTCAAGCTCCATATCCTTTCCCCAGATCAAATCCCTTTCGCCAAAATCAAAACTTTCAATTTCAATGCATCCACAATGAATTTATTGTCTTCTCGCACTAGGTTTTTAGACAATTACCTCACCAACGGTGAGGACTTCCAATGCATCTCTATATTGTTGCTTTCGTATCAGGGCTTTTCCATTTGTGTGAAGCATGAGTCCCATCATTATGGCCCTGCCACATAAAAATTTCAAATTTTAAAATTAAAGAAGCAACAGAGATTTAACTTCTTTAGCAACAGTTGAACTCATCATTCATATGCATCCCACAAAGCATATCAGATATACACACTAATACACTAGCATGGTGTATAATCATACCTTTGGTCAGTCTCAGATCCCAACTGCACTTTTTCTCCACTCTGATTTTCCAGCTCTAGATTGAAGTCCCCATCAGGTAAGGAACCATCTACATGTCTACTGGCCAATGAAGTGGCAGCAGCCCTATGATGTCAATCATGTTAGAAAGAGAGCGAGAAAAATTAATGCAGAGTAATGTCGCAGCCTAAAATATAGCATGCAATTTTTTTGCTCAATAAATATTCACCTGAAATTTCTTTATGACCCTATCAATGCAAATTTATATTCTATCCTAAAAGAATCAAAGACCATGTCGAACAGACTGCTATTACGCTCGAATTTAACTCATAGAAAAACTAACGATCCCCAGATGAGGGCAAGTATCATGTGTGAATTTTTCACCCAATACATTCAGAAAATCTGAAACCAAAGTTAATTTAAGGATAAAATTTTCAGAAAAGATAATTGACAACTAAAAATGCAATTTACCACAAGCTCTCGATCAAAATAGCAGAAAATAGCAAGTGTTCATCACTATGAGCCAACTCTAGAGTCAGCAGGCAATTCAGTATGAAGTCATGGCATTTAACAGGACAGCAGAATAACCACATATCAAAGACACTGACTGAAGGGGGGACATAAGGTCCAGGCAACACTCTGGATTCACTTATTTAAGCATATTAGACTGATGCACCAATACTAGATGGAGAAATGCCCGAAAATCAACGATTCCAACTCAGACATACTGAAGAAGCATTTGGTCTTCAAATTCTCCCAGAATCACATCATATATCCAGAACCCATCAATCATACCAAGTTCAAGATTTACCAAATCCAAAAATGACCACAAGCTATGCATTTATCCAATATATGACTACAATCCATCCATAAACTCAGTGAATCGTGCGAAGCAAATTGCTACTTGGTCGTTTACAAATCCCTTTGATCATTCCATTACACAATTCAGAAATTCAAAAGAAACCCAAGAAATACTACCAAACAGACACAAGCACAGAAATTCAGAAATAAATATATAAAAGATTCTTTGAGAGAATATACTATCAGTATGCAACCAAAGAACAAATCATCAAAAACCCAATACTCCAAAAAACCCAAGAGATACACACACACACACACAAAGGCACAACAAATACAAATACAAACTAACTTGAGCCTGGAAAGTTTGTTGGCGCGCTCTTCTTCGGCCAAGAACTCATCTTTTTGCGACTTCCCGACTTGATCAGAAGAAGAAACCTTGGAAGCAAAAATCTTGCCGTTGTTTCTGACACCCAATTGGCTCAATTTCTCAGAGCCATCACCATCTTTGAGCATTTTGCCCCCGCATATCAGGTTTATTGAGTGAGGCCCACCGCAGTTTGATCGGTTTGCCAATTCTTCTCTCAACATGGCCACTGTCCAGTCATCTAGTTCGACTTCCAGCACCCCACTCCATGCTCCACCAATTCTCAGTTTCCCGAGGCCCATATTTGCTTTCAACCGCGATTGGAAAAGAGGAAAATGTGATTTGGAACGACGAATAGGGGGTTGGATTATATATCTGATTGTGCAAATTTACGCAAGTCTTGGTCTTTCTTTTTCCTTGGGGACTACGGCTGGCATACTTTTGTTGGGGCCGTTTGCGCCAAGTAGATATCCTATGATATTGAAATACTATATTAATGCTAAATTATGTGAATGAGATTTTCTTATTATATTTGATCAAAAAAAGATTTTTTTATTATCTCGTGAAATTTTGTAATGGTAGTTGTATTAATATAAAATATATACAATGTGGTGTTATTTTTAAACTATTTCATCAATTTTATTCTATTAAATTAATGTAATCAAGTCTTTATACAATTTTTTTTTTCTATTAAAATTTTCTTAAAAAAAGAAAAAAATTGAAAAATTACTTTATAACATTTATATTTTCAAATAATTTCTTAATCTATTTGAAAACACACACAAACCTGATTGAATGAGATGATGAGTACATAGTAATAGATGATGCAATAAATTAATATTCAATTAAATAATAACATTTTAAAAATAATATCGTTTCTTGACATGACTTTCGATCAATATGTTAAATTAATTTTTTTGATAAATTAACGTGATAATAATTTTTTAAAAAACTCTTATATATTTATGGTTATATTAATATTATAAATTAATATTTCTGTAAAATTACAAACATAATTAAGACAATTTAGTAAAACTTGTACTTAGATTATATTGTGAATTTTATTTGATTAATAAAATAAATAGGATTTAATTATTAAAATATATTACTTTTTTTTATAAATATATGTGTACAATGATTTTCTTAATAAATTAAACTAAGAATTATGATACGAACATAAATGAAACACGATAATTTTTTAAATAATTAAACTGATATTTGTTGAATTAAAAATGTTCTTTAATATTTATCTACATTGAAAAAATTTATTGCCTCGATTTTATTAATTTATTGACATCTTACGAAATTTCAAATAAAAATACAAATTTATCTACGGAAAATTTCGTGGAAACTGTAATCATCAATTATTTGGTGGTTATCAAAATAAGGTTGTTGACAATTATCTTTTTTTAAAAAAACAAAAAACAAAAAAGCAAAAAAGAATGTTGTTGACCAACAACCACTTATTAATGCTCTATGAAGTGTCTAAGTTGGTGGGGTAGACATTTTTTTGGACTAACTTGTCACATATGGTCTGTCTAGTGTGGTTTATCTGATTAACGTAGTTTGCAGGCTATTGCATTTGTTCGAGAGTTTATCTAGTGCACACCGAAAAGTAGCGGCTGCTGGTCCCACGTCATAAAAAACAACCAATAATTAATAATGTATTTCGGTTCCAATAAATATTCTATTAAATTAAACCAAAATGAAAAAATTTGTTTTTTAGTTGTGTATGTTTGTTACTTTGCGATTTTGATCATCTATAACTTCATAATTTAGTTTTAGTCTGTTATCTTAATTTTATTTTTTTTTTCAATTTTAGTCATTTATCTGGTTTTGTTCATAGTACCCCATGGGCAACGCGTCCTTCCATGATTGGTCAAAATCAGTGGGGCTCACTGATTTGGACCAGTCACAACCTGCCACGCTACCTATGGGATAGTACCCCACCCCATGGGTAGCATCGACTCAACCCTTTATCTGATGTGACACTGATGTGACGCCAATGCAGTTCTGATGTAGAGATGACGTGTATAGTGCCACGTAAGCATTTTCGAAACAAAAAGGCCGAAATTGCCAAAAATCGAAATATACAAGACTAAAATTAAAATATGAACATAGAGAATCGAAATCGCAAAGCGACAAATATAAATGACCAAAATTGTAGTTGTACCTTGTACAGATTCACTTAGCATTTGTACGTTGAAATTATCTTAAATCTGCATGGGTACCAAAATTATTTTTAAAAATTCCCTTGAAATTATGCAAAGATATTACAAACTAATTTAGTGATCAAATGGATATGAGAAGATCGATTTAAGTAATAGCAATATGAACAAAATATAATAAAAATAAACAATGAAGTGAAACATTATAATTGTCTAGCTAGTAATTTTGTTTGAAATGGTTGAATTCCTATTTTAAAATATTTTTATATTATATAGATTATTTATAATTTTTACCAGTAATTGAGGATGAATTGTTATGCTTTCATATAAATAAGAAAAATAAATCTAAAAATGAAGCAATTATTTGCAATACATTTACATTCAATTATGGATGAAAATGAAGCAAATTAAAGGGTTCCAAATGGCTCAGTCCAACGAAAACTCCTCGAGCCAAATAAGAATTTCATTCCTCTGCATATCACCACACATGAAACAAACACAAATGCCAGTCAGTATCGTTTACGAAAACGAAATGGGACTTTTGTGCTTGTGACTAAGCCACGTGACAACATACAAGATCAAAATCGTAAATAAACAAAATTTTCGAAACCTTATAACAAAATTTATGAGCTCGTGACCAGCTATATATGTGAAACCACTCGAAACTAAGTTTTCTTACACATTAGATGGATAAGAATGGAAAAGTGTGCAGTGTATATCAACGGTGAATATGGTTTTGTGCATGAAGAAGAGAAGGATTAGAGATTTGACATACCATTATAAAACTCCAAGTTCGACCGGGATCGTTGTATCGAGCTAGCATACAACCGACTCTGGGTTTCAGACCGTCTCTAACGAGTGCAGATCGAAGTGCACTTTCTTTTTCTCGAGCAATATCATCTGTTGGTTTTCCACTGAATCTTGAGACTGCAGCTATACCACCTTCAGATTTATTCAACCTAATGTTATCTTGATTCGGAGCTGGTAAGCTGCTCAAATCTTTGTCTGCTGGAATAACTATTTGGATAGAAAGCTTGGAGATCTCCTGGTCAAATGCTTGAGTAAACACTGGAGTCGTCATCGGTATTTTCTCCGTCGTGGCATTTTTCCCAAATATGTACCTAGGAAATATGTTGGATTTCAGATAGTACTAATTAAAACTAATATTTGGCATCCTTTGATACAAATGATAAGACATTAATTGATTACACGCCTTTTTTTCTCAAGTTCTAGAAAGGTTATCAATATCTAGTATACGTCCTTCGTCCTCTGCATTATCCTTCAAACCAAATGATGCGTACACAGGATATATTTACGTGATCCGGTCATGAAAAACTAAAAATTTGCGTGGTAATTGATAGAATGTTACTTATACCCAGCAACTGAGTTGAAGCCGCTTGAACCAGATAGCTTGTCGGTATTTGTTTCGACGACTATAAACGGCTCATACTTTCTCACCTGCGCGCATATCATATCACAGATCATATTACCACATGCTCGTTGAATTATTTGCAAAAACTGGAAAAACTCGAGGAGGACCTCATAATTGGCAGTTCGTTTCAGTATTTGATATTTGGGCGTTTCCAAGTCCGGAGTCTTGTAATAACGCAGCTGCAAAGGTGACACTTGAAGAATCAAAGATATATATTCACTTGCAAGGAATTGTTTATAGTATATATATGTAATATTATTATTTGTGATGTCTATAATTACTTGCTTCAACACTTCAAGTAAACCTTCCACAGAAAAATACTCATTGTTCTGAATGGAATCCCAATAGTCCTGGAGATGAAATATTTATAGAGATCAATGTAATTAGCTAAAGATCACAATAAATTTCTTTAGGTCGAGTCGAGTATGAATATCAAAAATCTTACCAGATGGCTGCAGAACTTCATAGTTTGTGGATTAATGCCCATAACAGAAGTGCCTGTGAAGACTAATTCAGGCTTCCAAGGCAACAGAGCAAACTTCATAACCATGGTCCATCTTGTAGTTAACTCATAAGCTCCTGTCTACACAATAACGCAGTGTTTGGTACAAGGGATTAGGTAGGTTTGTGTGTGATTTTTGATTTAATCCATTGTTTGATAGGATTTTTATTAAAACAAGTTAATCTAACCTAGAAAGGATAAAGTTGTTTTATAGTAGTTTAACTAAACCCTCCCCTCACCCTAGTATTACTTATCTTTGTTTTTATATTACACATAAATTCCATAATTACCATTTCTCTCTAACCTAAAAATCACCCATTCAAAAAAAATATAAATGTATTTTTGGGAAAAAAAATTTAAACCATTATTTAATCTTATTCATAAAAATCAAACCAAACACAATACTATTTTCAACACAAATTACCAATCCTTATTTATCATGTCTTTTATCATTCATTTAATAATCATTCAATAATCATGTCAATTGTACCAAACACTGCGTTATACAATCAATCATCAAGAAAAAAAAAATGGTTTTTTCGTCGAATGCAAACGACCAAATTCCCAGGTGGTAGCAGCCTTCGTTAGCATTCTAATTTTTCGCGACAACAAGTGGAAGACTCAAAAGATTATACATAAAAGAAATGTTGGCACATCATAAGAGTCAAGAGACATTGTTAGAAATATATTCACATCAGTTATGTTTTACACCAATTTTTAAAACTGTTTCTCCAAAATGTCAAATAGGCTAAAGAATTAGTTAATTCTAGTATGATTCATATGTACCAAGAGGCATGTAAGTGTAGGACTAGTACTAAAAATACTAGTGGTAAAGGTAGAACTATGTGCTTTTCTGGTACAAGTTCAACACCCATATTCGGAAAATAATTCGAGCGGGTTCTGCGAGTTGACTACCTTAATAAGTTGAACAAACGTAGTCTATATCGCGAGTAAAATAATATACTAACATGTCCATTTTCTAAATTTGGACATCCTACGGATTATATTGATTAATTCTTTAAACCATACACATCTATTATTATTAAAATTGAGTCTCGAACACGAGAACTCGTCCACGTTTAACATTCGGTGCTAGATGAGCTACACGTCACACCTGTTTAACCCAGTGCAACTGGAAATCTGGGTTGAAGATATTCTTCAACATGGCGATATTGAAGAGGTACCCGCCGATACTGTCGTGCTTGGTGATGGGATCTCTGAAATTCACACGCTCGTCGTAGGCCGTCCGATCGATCCCTCGATCGTCGAACAGATGGGGAAGATCCTCGTACAAGAATTCCACCAACTGCTGCTGCTGCTGCTGCGTGTCGGAGGCCGAGCTTGGTTTGGGCTGGCTTTCGGTTTCTTGGGCTATGCTTCTGAGCTTGAACACACACCTGAAATCTTTGTGGTCTGTGAATTTTAGTGGCGGTGAGGATTTGGTTTTGGTGGCGTGCTTGGGGAGAGAGTGGAAGAAGGTGGGAGCGGTGGAGGTGGTGGCGGTGGTGCTCGGCCGTGGGAAGTGGGCGGCGGGGAAATGTGAGGCTGCCATTGGTGTGGTCACTGGTGGTGGTTTGCCGTTACCATGTTCTATTTGTTTAGTTAATATAATAATAGTTTTTGTTTTGATTTTTGTGGTCAAAATTAAAGGATTCTTCTTCTACTATTTGTGTAATCTTATAATAATAAAAATGTTTATTTAACATCCACTTCATTTGTTTCACATTCAATACTTTTATTATTTAGTGATGAAATGTATATTATTTTTTTACTTTATTTTTTTGCATATGTTTTATGAACCATCTTCATGAAAATGGCACTAAAGTGGAGCTTTTATTAGGAGATCAGGGTCTGAAATGATAATATATTCTACACATTCCCTTGGATGAGAGGGGTACGTAGTGAAGACGTAAGATTTTGGATTTGTTACAAATATGAGAAGTAGCATGGTTCCTCCTATATATGTGCATCCCGATCGTTCATGATGGACTTATGGCATGCCTTGCGGGATTTTATCCCTACTACGATGAACTTATCGACACATAATGTCTCCAATGATGATATTGTTGCAGACAATTAAATTTGTCAACCTTTAAATATGACAAGTATGAAATAATTAAATATCAATAAAACAATTAGCTATTTTTAGGAAGATTAAATTCCTAAAAAATAAATAGTTAATTAATTGATAGTTTAATATATTTTGTGATTAAATCAAGATTTTTAAATCAAGATTGTATCTTGCACAAATTGGAAGATAATACTAATATTTTTAGTATTTGAGATCAAATCTTGCATCAAATAAAAGAAAATACTAATATTTTTAGTATTTAAAATCAAATCTTGTGATTAATGGAAGATAATCACCAAATGAATCATGAGGAGCCAATCAAATTGCGACATCTCATAAAATCAAAATGGTAGAAATCTGCATCCTTCAGCTATAAATAAGGGGGCAAATGACCAACAAAAAAACATAACAAAGAAAACTGAAGCAAAGAAGTAGAAGAATTCAAGATTTTTCTCTCAAGTCACATTCAAGAAGTTCAAGGCGCAATTCAAGGCGTTCTTCTTCAAAATCATTGTAGTGACCCTGCATGGAATCACCTACTAACTAATAGCATGCATTAAACTAAATACAGCATAATTAACTAACAGAGTAAAAACGTGCGAAAACATAACCATAATTTACATATCAGCTTAGTAATATTATCCAGGCTTAAATCTGTAGTGATACAACCATATCAAAAACTTAAAAGTAAATATTATACAGCTATATCGAATCCTGGTGTATAATAAACTCCTCAAGGCTCCTGCTCCCTAGTCCTGCCTTGAGCTACCAGCTCCGTCCATCCTGCGACCTACCCCATGGAATAGGGTGTCCAAGATAACAACTAGGACGTGAGCGCTAACGCCCAGTACATAGACATGAGTAAACATATATATATAATGCATGCAACATGATGACTAGTAAAGGGTCATCCGAAAAGTCATGCTCAGAACCGGCGCCACATGAGTGCTGCCACCGCGCGGATCAACCTCTGGGTGCAACCACACTCGTCTAGTACACCAGAGTAGACATACATAAATGCCCCCGCCGTCGCGGTACTCTCAGTGACAGACTATCGAGTATAGAGCTGAGCGGCTCTATAATCAGGTATAACAAGGTATAGGCTCAACGTGTATATGCACATGACATATGAGTATAGAAAACGGTAAATCATACATCATGCCAAATAATAATGCCAAATAAATGCAACATATACACATGTATACTCGCTGGCAATCTCAGTCAATGTGTACGTACCTCTAGGCTAGTTCAAGTATAGTAGATCCTAGGTTCCAAGCCTATATTCAAAAGTTCATCGTATCAGTACACAAGTTCTATAAGCCTTAACTAAGCTAATAAGTACTCCCAAAACTTAAATAGATTTCCGGACCATACCTTCGTCCGTAGATAGCCCTTTGGAGTCGCTAGTCCCGAATGACTATAACCACACCTTGGTTATTCCAGAACCTCTATTATAACCGATAGGGCCCTCAAGTGTATAACTCACACTATATAACTGAAGAAGGAAACTCGGAATTCGTAATTGAAATGAATCCCGGAGACCCCTATTTATAGGCAAAATTCCCGGCCAGGATCGGAACTTCCGATTTCGGGATCGGAGCTTCCGATCCAGCTCACGGCGTGCATGCAAGACACGTCGGGATCGGAACTTCCGATCGGACGATCGGAGCTTTCGATCTGCCCTACGTTCAACACTTGTCAAAACTCGTGGCTGAGTCATCGATCATTGCTGGCAGCCGGAGATCGGAACTTCCGTTCCAGGATCGGAGCTTCCGATCTCTGGGCTTCCGATGAGCTTCCGAAGTGGCTGGGATCGGAGCTTCCGATCTGGGTTCGGAGCTTCCGATCCGTCCCAAAAGTCAAAAGCCCAAATTTTCTTCTGAAGTCCAATAACACTCCGAAATTGATTAATTACTAAATCTTAATCATGTTTAACATATTATTATCTTAAAATAGAATCTGGGTTACTACATTCTCCCCACCTTTAGATATTTCGTCCGCGAAATAACATCTAAAGACAAATCAAGATAACAATATGAAACATCAAACCATGTTTTATTACAACAACTGTAATTACATATTACATGGTAATCAAAAGTACAAAGCAAACAACTCAGGATATTCCGCTTGCATACGACTCTCAGTTTCCCAAGTTGCTTCTTCAACGCCTCGGCGCTGCCATTGTACCATCACAAGTGGTATAGTCTTGTTCCGAAGAACTTTCTCCTTCCTGTCTAGGATACGGATTGGTCGTTCAACAAAAGACAGATCTGGCTCTAGCTGAATATCAGTAGACTGAATCACATGTGATTCATCAGCTATGTACTGTCGAAGCAACGACACATGAAAAACATTATGTATACTGAAAAGAGATGGCGGTAAAGCCAAACGGTAAGCAACATCTCCAATCTTCTCCAGTATCTGGAAAGGCCCAATGAAACGATGAGACAACTTGCCTTTCACACCGAATCTCATCACCTTCCTGAAAGGTGATACTCGTAGAAACACATATTCACCAGGCTCAAACTGAAGTGGCCTGCGGCAAATATTAGCATAACTGGCTTGTCTATCTTGAGCAACTTTGATCCTATGTTTGATCAAATCTACCTTGTCTACAATCTGCTGCACCAATTCAGGACCCTCGACTTTCCGTTCCCCGACTTTATCCCAGAATAACGGAGTACGACACCGTCGACCATACAATGCCTCGAAAGGTTCCATATCAATAATACGATGATAACTGTTATTGTAGGCAAATTCGATCAAAGGTAATTGATCCTGCCAAGATAAGCCAAAGTCCATGACAGACGAACGTAACATATCCTCCAGCGTACGAATAATGTGCTCTGACTGCCCATCAGTCTTCGGATGATATGCAGTGCTCAAACTCAGAGTGGTACCCAATGTCTGCTGAAAACTACCCCAAAAACGTGAGGTAAATCGCGGGTCTCTATCACTGACTATACTCACTGAAATCCCATGCAATCGCACTATCTCCTGGATTTATAAGCGTGTCATGAGATCATAAGAATACTCCCGATTATAAGGAATGAAATGTGCTGATTTCGTCAAACGATCAACGACAACCCAGATAGCATTACACTGTTGTGAAGTCATAGGCAAGTGGGTGACAAAATCCATAGTCACGTGCTCCCACTTCCATTCGGGAATCTCAAGATTCTGCAGTAATCCACCTGGTCGTCGATGTCCAGCCTTGACCTGTTGACAAACCAAACATCTAGAAACAAATTGATACACACTTCGCTTCATCCCTTTCCACCAGAATCTAGTTCGCAAGTCCTTATACATTTTCATGCTTCCAGGATGAACTGATAATCGACTCCTGTGAGCTTGAGATAGAATATCATTCCTGAGCTCCGCAATATTAGGTACAACCACTCGATTAGATAGGCACAATAAACCATCTGCCTGAAAATGGAATCCAGATGTATTAACTCCATTGGCTAGATGTGCCAAACGCTAAGTCTTAACATCAGACATCTGAGCATCTCTGATTCGAGAATACAATACTGGCTCAGATAGAATAGTATACAAACGAATCCCATTCCTCCCTTTCTTGTGATTGAGCGTAAAACTCAATGAACAGCACACTTGAATCATATGAGATATTTCATTAGTTTGAAGTGCGGAAAGTCTCACCTGCCGACTCAAGGAATCAGCAGTAAGATTAGTAGAACCTGGATGATATTTGATTTCACAATTATAATCCTTCAAAAGATCCATCCAGCGTCTCTGTTGCATATTCAACTCCGCTTAAGTGAATAAATACTTCAAAATCTTGTGATCCGTAAATATCTCAAATTTCTCGCCATAAAGATAATGCCTCCAAATCTTGAGCGCAAATACAATGGCGGCTAAATCAAGATCATGTACTGGATAATTATTCTCATGCATCTTCAACTGTCGAGAAACATAGGCAATAACATGTCCATGCTGTGTCAAAAGATATCCTAACCCCTGACCAGAGGCATCAGTATAGACAACATAACCTCCTGATCCAGAAGGTAGAGCTAGCACAGGTGCAGTAGTAAGACGTCTACGCAGCTCATGAAATGACTCCTTATAATCCGAGGACCAAATGAAGGTAACATCTTTCCGAGTAAGCTGAGTCAAAGGCCTGGCCAACTGTGAAAAATTCTCGATGAACCGACGGTAATATCCAACTAGACCCAAGAAACTACGAATCTCAGCAATCGTCGTCGGACGAGACTAGTTCAGTACTGCCTCTATCTTAATAGGATCAACAGATATTCCTTCACTAGAAATCACATGACCGAGAAACACTACCCGATCAAGCCAAAATTCACACTTGCTCAATTTCGCATACAACTGCTTATCTCGTAACGTCTGTAAAACAATCCTTAGATGTTGTGCATGCTTATCCTTGTCATGAGAATAGACAAGAATATCATCAATGAAGACGATGACAAATCTATCCAGATATTCTCGAAATACCTGATTCATCAGATTCATAAAAACTGCCGGTGCATTCGTCAAACCGAATGGCATCACCAGAAATTCATAATGCCCGTATCTGTCCTAAAAGCAGTCGTAGAAATATCTGAGTCTCGTATCCGCATCTGGTAGTATCCAGATCTCAGATCTATCTTAGAATAAACAGAAGTACCCTGTAATTGATCGAACAGATCATCAATCCGCGGCAAAGGATACTTATTCTTGATGGTGACATGATTCAGCTGCCTGTAATCAATACATAATCGCATCGATCCATCCTTCTTCTTGACAAATAACACAGGTGCTCCCCACGGAGAAACACTCGGACGAATATATCCCTTATCAAGCAGATCATGTAACTGCTGTTTCAATTCCCTCATATTTGACGGTGCCAGACGATAAGGTGCTCGGGATATAGGCGTAGTTCCTGGTACTAGATCAATACCAAATTTAACCTCTCGAACCGGAGGAAAACCAGGAATCTCATCAGGAAATACGTCAGAAAACTCGCTGACAACCGGTAGCTGATCAATACCCGGACTACTCGTGGACATATCAACTGCATAGATGAGGTAGCCCTCCCCACCTCACTCTAAGACATGACATGCATTTAGAGCCGAAACAAGTGGCATCGGAGGTCGCGCACCCTCACCATAAAAGTACCAGCTATCACCCTCAACAGGATGAAACTGTACCAAACGCTGATAACAATCCACAGTAGCATGATACAAAGTCAGCATATCTATTCCCAAAATACAATCAAAATCTGTCATCGCTAATATCATCAAATTAGCCTAACACATTACCCTCAAACTCCAGAAGGCAACCCATCACTAGACGCTTAGTTACTACCTCCTGCTCCAGCGGAGTAGATACAACTAAATCCATATCTAATGATACATAAGGTAATCTATGTCTCTTAACAAAGCGACTAGAAATAAAGGAATGCGATGCTCCAGTATCAATTAAGACAAGTGCAGGAATACCACATAACAAAAAGTTACCTGCCAACATGCGATCGCTTCCCTCAGTAGCCTGCTCCTGAGATAGAGCAAATACCTGCCCTTGAGTCTGGGAACGATAACCAGAAGAACTCTGTGGTGCTGGCTACTGACATGGAAAAGTAGAAGCCTGAGATCCAACCTGGGATCCCGATCCACTAGCAGAACCCATGAGCTGAGGACAATCTCTCCGCAGATGTCCCTGCTGACCACAAATATAACAAGCCCCAGTAGCCCTCCGACATGAAGCTGCAGGATGTTTCCCCCCATAGTGGCTACAAAACTCCTCCTCCTTCTTCTTCTTCCCAAAGCGGAATGTACCTCGTGAACCACGAGAACCAGATGAAGTAGTAGGAGTAGAAGAAGACGTAGGTACAGATTGCACAACAGATTGAGCTCGAGGCTCAAAAGATCCACTAGGCTGTGCTGGCATCATCAACTGTGCCTGCCTGTTGCTGGTCTCCACAAGACGGCAACGGTTTACCAAAGTCTCATAAGATGTCGGATCATCACAGACGACAACTTGTGAGTATATATCCTGATTCAAGCCTTGCAGAAAGATATCATACTTTGATGCATCACTGTTACTGATATGAGGACTGAAAGGTAGCAGATCAAGAAATCATTGCTGATATTGATCAATAGTCATTGATCCTTGCCTCAGAGTAAGCAACTCCATCGATCGTGCTTGGCGAACAGCCGGAGGAAAATACAGTTTCTGAAACTGGTGACAGAAATCTCCCCAAGTCACTTGTCCTCTCTCAGTATGTGCCTGAGCAGCCTTGGCATCCCACCAAAAACGTGTTCGATCCTCTAGAACGAATTCTATAACTTCCAGTTTCTGCTCCTCAGTACACTCGAAAGCTCGAAATGTACTATCAAGTTTAGACATCTAACTTCTAGCTTGTTCAGGATTCTCGCCTCCCACCAAGGGTTTCGGTCCTACTTGCATGAACTTATTAATAGTATAACGACGTCTACCCTCATGAGGACGATGTCGATCATCCTGATGATGATGGTGACGATGATGATGACCACCTCCCTGGCCAATACTACCGTGACTCTCGTCAGCCATATCCTGAAAAGAATTGCACATTAAAATACCAAATGCGCAAGAATTACTAGACTAAATCCCAAGTACTAATCCCAAAATCTATGCATGCTCTGATACCAAAAATGTAGTGACCCTGAATGGAATCACCTACTAACTGGCAACTAATAGCATGCATTAAACTAAATACAGCATAATTAACTAACAGAGTAAAAACGTGCGAAAACATAACCATAATTTACATATCAGCTTAGTAATATTATCCAGGCTTAAATCTGTAGTGATACAACCATATCTAAAACTTAAAAGTAAATATTATATAGCTATATCGAATCCTGGTGTATAATAAACTCCTCAAGGCTCCTACTCCCTAGTTCTGCCTTGAACTACCAGCTCCATCCATCCTGCGACCTGCCCCATGGAATAGGGTGTCCAAGATAACAACTAAGACGTGAGCGCTAACGCCCAGTACATAGACATGAGTAAACATATGTATATAATGCATGCAACATGATGACTGGTAAAGGGTCATCCAAAAAGTCATGCTCAGAACCGGCGCCACATGAGTGCTGCCTCCGCGCGGATCAACCTCTGGGTGCAACCACACTCGTCTAGTACACCAGAGTAGACAGACATAAATGCCCCCGCCGTTGCGGTACTCTCAGTGACAGACTATCGAGTATAGAGCTGAGCGGCTCTATAATCAGGTATAACAAGTATAGGCTCAACGTGTATATGCACATGACATATGAGTATAGAAAACGGTAAATCATACATCATGCCAAATAATAATGCCAAATAAATGCAACATATACACATGTATACTCGCTGGCAATCTCGGTCAATGTGTACGTACCTCTAGGCTAGTTCAAGTATAGTAGATCCTAGGTTCCAAGCCTATATTCAAAAGTTCATCGTATCACTACACAAGTTTTATAAGCCTTAACTAAGCTAATAAGTACTCCCAAAACTTAAATAGATTCCCGGACCATACCTTCGTCCGTAGATAGCCCTTTGGAGTCGCTAGTCCCGGATGACTATAACCACACCTTGGTTATTCCAGAACCTCTATTATAACTGATAGGGCCCTCAAGTGTATAACTCACACTATATAACTGAAGAAGGAAACTCGGAATTCGTAATTGAAATGAATCCCGGAGACCCCTATTTATAGACAAAATTCCCGGCAAGGATCGGAACTTCCGATTTCGGGATCGGAGCTTCCGATTTTGGGATCAGAGCTTCCGATCCAGCTCACGGCGTGCATGCAAGACACGTCGGGATCGAAACTTCATCGGACGATCGGAGCTTCCGATCTGCCCTACGTTCAACACTTGTCAAAACTCGTGGCTGAGTCATCGATCATTGCTGGCAGCCGAAGATCGGAACTTCCGTTCCAGGATCGGAGCTTCCGATCTCTGTGCTTTCGATGAGCTTCCGAAGTGGCTGGGATCGGAGCTTCCGATCTGGGTTCGGAGCTTCCGATCCGGCCCAAAAGTCAAAAGCCCAAATTTTCTTCTGAAGTCCAATAACACTCCGAAATTGATTAATTACTAACCCTTAATCATGTTTAACATATTATTATCTTAAAATGGAATCTGGGTTACTATAATCATCAAATTCGAGAAGATCAAGGCGTGATTCAAGGGATTAATTACGTTCTTCTTCAAATATACTTAAATTCATTCAAATTCAAGAAGATCGTGTTCTTCATTAAATTCAAGAAGTTCGTGTTCTTCATCAAACAAATAAAATTCAATAAGATCGTGTTTTTCATCAAATTCAAGAAGTTCGTGTTCTTCAACAAATAAATCAAATTCAAGAAGATTGTGTTTTTCATCAAATTCAAGAACCTCGCATTCTTTATCAAATAAATCAAATTCAAGAAGATTGTGTTTTTCATCAAATTCAAAAAGTTCATGTTCTTCAATAAATAAATCAAATTCAAGAAGATCGTGTTCTTCATCAAATTCAAGATAACAAATTTCAAGGCGCGATTCAAGGAGTTCATCGCGTTCTTCCCAAATTTTGAAGTTTAATTCGATATCAAGTTGTTAACCCATCGAATTAACTTTATCAAGACATCAAATCTCAAGACATCAAATCTTCTTCTAGAAGATCAAATACTCAAGAAATTCAAATTCATCAAGAAATTGTCATTGAAGATGAAAATTAAGGGATTATTTAGAGATTGCATCCACTAATCTTTATTTAATTTTTTAAATTCACTTTGTATCAATTTTCCATTTCTTAATTTTAAAAAATAAAGAATTTTGCGCTACAATATGTTCTTTGTTTAAATTTCACTATGTTTCTAATAGTCATTGTCTTTTGTTTTGTCCGGTAATTGGAGATGTTCGAATAAAATACTTCTTTTTGGTTTAGCTTGAAAAAGCATCATGATGCATCGTTATTTGATTGTGCTTTTTATTTGTCGAAGATATTTAAGCAAGACAACTTCAAATTGTTTGTTATGTTATCTT